>NC_092176.1:45536455-45868955 GCF_045791955.1 Oncorhynchus clarkii lewisi | reverse complement strand
AAGTCCATATTTTTGCAAGAACAGCTCAAATAACTGACCTAAAACAGGGAATTTTTACTAGGATTAAATGTCAGGAATTGTAAAAAACGGAGTTTAAACGTATTTGGCTAAGGTGTATGTAAACGTCTGACTTTTACTGTATATATATATATATATATATATATATATATATATATATATATATATATATATATAACCTGGGTGGTTCGAACCCTGAATGCTGATTGGCTGACAGCCTTGGTACATCAGACCGCATACCACGTGTATTATATTGGTAACCAGTTTATAATAGCAATAAGGCACCTCTGGGTTTTGTGGTAAATGGCCAATATACCACGGCTAACGGCTGCACCCAGGCACTCCGCGTTGCATCGAGGATAAGAACAGCCCTTAGCCGTGGAAAATCGTCCATAAACCACATCCCCTCGTGCCTTATTGCTAAAAGATATACAGTGGGGCAAAAAAGTATTTAGTCAGCCACCAATTGTGCAAGTTCTCCCACTTAAAAAGATGAGAGAGGCCTGTAATTTTCATCATAGGTACACTTCAACTATGACAGACAAAATGAGAAAAAAAAATCCAGAAAATCACATTGTAGGATTTTTTATGAATTTATTTGCAAGTTATGGTGGAAAATAAGTATTTGTTAATATCACTATACCCCATGAATGTGAAATCCTGGTTTTAGATATGACCATGAGCCAACATATGCATGTATTTGTTGCTGGAGTGTATAGGCCTCCTGCTGCTTGAGTTGATGTGATTAGTATCATAGCTGAGCATTTAAAACCTTTTCTATCATCTGACCTGATGGTCTTAGGTGACTTCAACCTGGACTGGCTGACACCGATCTCAGATGACTTTAAGAACATTTGTCTTGATCTTAATAACCTGTTTGGGATAGGGGGCAACATTTTCCCGTTCGGATGAAAAGCGTGCCCAGAGTAAACTGCCTGCTACTCAGGCCCAGAAGCTAATATATGCATATTATTAGTAGATTTGGAGAGAAAACACTCTGATGTTTCTAAAACGGTTTGAATGATGTCTGTGAGTATAACAGAACTCATTTGGCAGGCGAAAACCTGAGAAAAATCCAAACGGGAAGTGGCACATCTGAGGTTTGTAGTTTTTCAACTCATTGCCTTTCCAAGATACAGTGTAAATGGGGTCATATTGCACGTTCTAAGGCTTCCACTAGATTTCAACAGTCTTTAGAACCTTGTTTCAGGCTTCTACTGTGAAGGGGGAGCGAATAAGAGCTGTTTGACTAAGGGGTCTGGCAGAAGGCCATGAGTTAAATAATGCGCGCGGCCGTGAGAGTGAGCTGCGTTCCTTTTAATTTCTTAAGACAAAGGAATTGTCCGGTTGGAATATTATTGAAGATTTATGATAAAAAAACATCCTAAAGATTGATTCTATACATCGTTTGACATGTTTCTACGAACTGTAATAGAACTTTTTGGACTTTTTGCCTGAACTTTCGCCTGGACTTGCCTGCGCCTTGTGAATTTTGATTGGTGAACTAAACACGCTAACAAAAAGGAGGTTTTTGGACATAAATGATGGACTCTATTGAACAAAACAAACATTTATTGTGTAACTGGGATTCCTGGGAGTGCATTATGATGAAGATCATCAAAGGTAAGTGAATATTTATAACGCTATTTCTGACTTTTACTGACTCCACAACATGGCGGGTATCTGTATGGCTTGTTTTTGTGTCTGAACGCTGTACTCAGATTATTGCATGGTGTGCTTTCTCCGTATAGCTTTTTTGAAATCTGACACAGCGGTTGCATTAAGGAGAAGTATATCTTTAATTCTGTGTATAACACTTGTATCTTTTATCAAAGTTTATGATGAGTATTTCTGTAAATTGATGTGGCTCTCTGCAAATTCGCCGTATGTTTTCGAAGCACAACATTACTGAACATAACGCGCCAATGTAAACTGAGATTTTTGGATATAAAAATGAACTTTATCGAACAAAACATACATGTATTGTGTAACATGAAGTCCAATGAGTGCCGTCTGATGAAGATCATCAAAGGTTAGTGATTAATTTGATCTCTATTTCTGCTTTTTGTGACTCCTCTCTTTGGCTGGAAAATGGCTATATGTTTTTTTGTGACTAGGCTCTGAACCAACATAATCATATGGTGTGCTTTCGCTGTAAAGCCTTTTTGAAATCGGACACAATGGGTAGATTAACAAGAAGTCATTGCACTTGTGAATGTATGAAAGTTAAATATTTCAAATTTTTTGGGGGTATTTTTCTGAACTTTCCTCCATCAAGTGTATACCTGACCTCATTTAGTGTATACCTGACCTCATTAAGTGTATACCTGACCTCATTAAGTGTATACCTGACCCAATTAAGTGTATACCTGACCTCATCAAGTGTATCTATGATTGAGTGTAGTCTCCAGGAGTGGGAAGGTGAACGGAAAGGCTCTGGAGCAACGAACCGCCCTTGCTGTCTCTGCCTGGCCGGTTCCCATCTTTCCACTGGGATTCTCTGCCTCTAACTCTATTACAGGGGCTGAGTCACGCGGCTTACTGGGGCTCTTTCATACCGTCCCTAGGAGGGGTGCGTCACTTGAGTGGGTTGAGTCACTTATGTGATCTTCCTGTCTGGGTTGGCGCCCCCCCCTTGGGTTGTGCCGTGGCGGAGATCTTTGTGGGCTATACTCGGCCTTGTCTCAGTTGGTGGTTGAAGATATCCCTTTAGTGGTGTGGGGGCTGTGCTTTGGCAAAGTGGGTGGGGTTATATCCTTCCTGTTTGGCCCTGTCCGGGGGTGTCCTCGGATGGGGCCACAGTGTCTCCTGACCCCTCCTGTCTCAGCCTCCAGTATTTATGCTGCAGTAGTTTATGTGTCAGGGGGCTAGGGTCAGTTTGTTATATCTGGAGTACTTCTCCTGTCCTATTCGGTGTCCTGTGTGAATCTAAGTGTACGTTCTCTAATTCTCTCCTTCTCTCTTTCTTTCTCTCTCTCGGAGGACCTGAGCCCTAGGACCATGCCCCAGGACTACCTGACATGATGACTCCTTGCTGTCCCCAGTCCACCTGGCCGTGCTGCTGCTCCAGTTTCAACTGTTTTGCCTTATTATTATTTGACCATGCTGGTCATTTATGAACATTTGAACATCTTGGCCATGTTCTGTTATAATCTCCACCCGGCACAGCCAGAAGAGGACTGGCCACCCCACATAGCCTGGTTCCTCTCTAGGTTTCTTCCTAGGTTTTGGCCTTTCTAGGGAGTTTTTCCTAGCCACCGTGCTTCTACACCTGCATTGCTTGCTGTTTGGGGTTTTAGCCTGGGTTTCTGTACAGCACTTTGAGATATCAGCTGATGTACGAAGGGCTATATAAATACATTTGATTTGATTTGATTTGATATACCTGACCTCATTTAGTGTATACCTGACCTCATTTAGTGTATACCTGACCTCATTAAGTGTATACCTGACCTCATCAAGTGTATACCTGACCTCATTTAGTGTGACCTCATTTAGTGTATACCTGACCTCATTTAGTGTGACCTCATTTAGTGTATACCTGACCTCATTTAGTGTATACCTGACCTCATTTAGTGTATACCTGACCTCATTAAGTGTATACCTGACCTCATTAAGTGTATACCTGACCTCATTTAGTGTTTACCTGACCTCATTAAGTGTATACCTGACCTCATTTAGTGTATACCTGACCTCATTAAGTGTATACCTGACCTCATCAAGTGTATACCTGACCTCATCAAGTGTATACCTGACCTCATTTAGTGTATACCTGACCTCATTTAGTGTATACCTGACCTCATTAAGTGTATACCTGACCTCATTTAGTGTATACCTGACCTCATTAAGTGTATACCTGACCTCATCAAGTGTATACCTGACCTCATTAAGTGTATACCTGATCTCATTTAGTGTATACCTGACCTCATTTAGTGTGACCTCATTAAGTGTATACCTGACCTCATCAAGTGTATACCTGACCTCATTTAGTGTGACCTCATTAAGTGTATACCTGACCTCATTTAGTGTATACCTGACCTCATCAAGTGTATACCTGACCTCATTAAGTGTATACCTGACCTCATCAAGTGTATACCTGACCTCATTTAGTGTGACCTCATTAAGGGCATACCTGACCTCATTAAGTGTATACCTGACCTCATCAAGAGTATACCTGACCTCATTTAGTGTGACCTCATTAAGGGCATACCTGACCTCATTAAGTGTATACCTGACCTCATCAAGTGTATACCTGAGCTCATCAAGTGTATACCTGACCCCATTAAGTGCCTACCTGACCTCATTAAGTGTATACCTGACCTCATTAAGTGCATACTTGACCTCATTTAGTGTATACCTGACCTCATTAAGTGTATACCTGACCTCATTAAGTGCATACCTGACCTCATTTAGTGTATACCTGACCTCATTAAGTGTATACCTGACCTCATCAAGTGTATACCTGACCTCATTTAGTGTGACCTCATTTAGTGTATACCTGACCTCATTTAGTGTATACCTGACCTCATCAAGTGTATACCTGACCTCATTTAGTGTGACCTCATTAAGGGCATACCTGACCTCATTAAGTGTATACCTGACCTCATCAAGTGTATACCTGACCTCATCAAGTGTATACCTGACCTCATTTAGTGTGACCTCATTTAGTGTATACCTGACCTCATTTAGTGTATACCTGAACTCATCAAGTGTATACCTGACCTCATTTAGTGTGACCTCATTAAGGGCATACCTGACCTCATTAAGTGTATACCTGACCTCATCAAGTGTATACCTGACCTCATCAAGTGTATACCTGACCTCATTTAGTGTATACCTGACCTCATCAAGTGTATACCTGACCCCATTAAGTGCCTACCTGACCTCATTAAGTGTATACCTGACCTCATTAAGTGCCTACCTGACCTCATTTAGTGTATACCTGACCTCATCAAGTGTATACCTGACCCCATTAAGTGCCTACCTGACCTCATTAAGTGTATACCTGACCTCATTTAGTGTGACCTCATTAAGGGCATACCTGACCTCATTAAGTGTATACCTGACCTCATCAAGAGTATACCTGACCTCATTTAGTGTGACCTCATTAAGGGCATACCTGACCTCATTAAGTGTATACCTGACCTCATTTAGTGTATACCTGACCTCACCAAGTGTATACCTGACCTCATTAAGTGTATACCTGACCTCATCAAGTGTATACCTGACCTCATTTAGTGTGACCTCATTAAGGGCATACCTGACCTCATTAAGTGTATACCTGACCTCATCAAGTGTATACCTGACCTCATTAAGTGTATACCTGACCTCATTTAGTGTATACCTGACCTCATTTAGTGTGACCTCATTAAGTGTATACCTGACCTCATCAAGTGTATACCTGACCTCATTTAGTGTGACCTCATTAAGTGTATACCTGACCTCATTTAGTGTATACCTGACCTCATCAAGTGTATACCTGACCTCATTAAGTGTATACCTAACCTCATCAAGTGTATACCTGACCTCATTTAGTGTGACCTCATTAAGGGCATACCTGACCTCATTAAGTGTATACCTGACCTCATCAAGAGTATACCTGACCTCATTTAGTGTGACCTCATTAAGGGCATACCTGACCTCATTAAGTGTATACCTGACCTCATCAAGTGTATACCTGACCTCATCAAGTGTATACCTGACCCCATTAAGTGCCTACCTGACCTCATTAAGTGTATACCTGACCTCATTAAGTGCATGCTTGACCTCATTTAGTGTATACCTGACCTCATTAAGTGTATACCTGACCTCATTAAGTGCATACCTGACCTCATTTAGTGTATACCTGACCTCATTAAGTGTATACCTGACCTCATCAAGTGTATACCTGACCTCATTTAGTGTGACCTCATTTAGTGTATACCTGACCTCATTTAGTGTATACCTGACCTCATCAAGTGTATACCTGACCTCATTTAGTGTGACCTCATTAAGGGCATACCTGACCTCATTAAGTGTATACCTGACCTCATCAAGTGTATACCTGACCTCATCAAGTGTATACCTGACCTCATTTAGTGTGACCTCATTTAGTGTATACCTGACCTCATTTAGTGTATACCTGACCTCATCAAGTGTATACCTGACCTCATTTAGTGTGACCTCATTAAGGGCATACCTGACCTCATTAAGTGTATACCTGACCTCATCAAGTGTATACCTGACCTCATCAAGTGTATACCTGACCTCATTTAGTGTATACCTGACCTCATCAAGTGTATACCTGACCCCATTAAGTGCCTACCTGACCTCATTAAGTGTATACCTGACCTCATTAAGTGCCTACCTGACCTCATTTAGTGTATACCTGACCTCATCAAGTGTATACCTGACCCCATTAAGTGCCTACCTGACCTCATTAAGTGTATACCTGACCTCATTAAGTGCATACTTGACCTCATTTAGTGTATACCTGACCTCATTAAGTGTATACCTGACCTCATTAAGTGCATACCTGACCTAATTTAGTGTATACCTGACCCTGAATTAGCTCTTGATCATTTCTCATCTATTATTATATTACTGGCAGATAAATACGCTTCTTTTAACTTCTTGCTCCTACTTGAGACGCAGATGTCTCAAGTAGACACCTGGAAATGCAAATGCGCTACGCTAAATGCTAAATGTACTCGTTAAAACTCAAACGTTCATCAAAATGCACATGCAGGGTATTGAATTAAAGCTACACTCGTTGTGAACCTAGCCAACAAGTCAGATTTTTATAATGCTTTTCGGCGAAAGCAGGAGAAGCTATTATCTGATAGCATGCAACACCCCAAAATGCCTGAATGCGACGTAAACAAAGATTTAGCGTAGCCGGCGCTACACAAAACGCAGAAATAAAATATAAAACATTCATTACCTTTGACGAGCTTCTTTCTTGGCACTCCTATATGCCCCATAAACATCACTATTGGGTCTTTTTTTTGTTTAAATCGGTCCATATATACCCAAAATAGCTTTCTATGGAAGCTGTGTAATTCAGAAAAAAACATTGTTTTAAAACGCAGCGTCATTTTTTTAAATTAAAAAAGTTGACGATAAACTTTCACAAAACACTTCGAAATACTTTTGTAATCCAACTTTAGGTATTAGTAAACGTTTATAATCTATCAAAATGATTACAGGGCGATGTATATTCAATAGCTCCTCGTCTTCAAATCAATGGCTGAAAATGTGCACCTCACACTATCCTGGCGGACACCGGAAGAATTTGAATCCAGTTAGTTGGATTTACCAACAAAAAAGTCACTGGAAAATGACGACAATGGCGACATCGTGTGGAATCTGTAGGAATTGCATGCAGGTCCATAATTAATTTTGTGCCCTTTTAACAACTCATGAAAGTGACGCATGGAAATTATTTTTAGCTTTCAGAGAGCAGTTTTTCTTGCGCTTTTCGATGAAACACACGATCTGTTATAGTCACAGCCGTGATTTAACCAGTTTTAGAAACTTCAGAGTGTTTTCTATCCACACATACTAATCATATGCATATACTATATTCCTGGCATGAGTAGCAGGACGCTGAAAAGTTACGCGATTTTTAACAGAATGTTCGAAAAAGGAGGGGGTAGACTTAAGAGGTTTTAATTAAACACTATAGACTAAAACATAGATCAAATCCCTGGTTTTCTACAGAACTCTCAGATATCTTTAGAAAAATAAATCATGCCTGGGCTAAAGCTAGACTAACTGATGCTGTTGTGGACTGGCAGATTTTCAGGTAACTGAGAAGTAAATGCACATCCTTAGTAAAAAAAAAAAAAAGTCTAAATCAAGCTACTTCCTGAGTTCTATCGCTGACTCTGCTGGTGATCCATCTACATTTTGGAAAACTGTTAAGGTGCTAAAGCGTGGAAATTCCACTCCTTCCCTACCCAATCAAGTTATCCTGTACTCTGACATCATTAATGTCCTTCCCTACCCAATCAAGTTATACTGAACTCTGACATCATTAATGTCCTTCCCTACCCAATCAAGTTATACTGAACTCTGACATCATTAATGTCCTTCCCTACCCAATCAAGTTATCCTGAATTCTGACATCATTAATGTCCTTCCCTACCCAATCAAGTTATCCTGAACTCTGACATCATTAATGTCCTTCCCTACCCAATCAAGTTATACTGAACTCTGACATCATTAATGTCCTTCCCTACCCAATCAAGTTATACTGTTAATGACATCATTAATGAAACAAATGTGATGCTTTTAAATCAACATTTTTATGTCTGCCGGTTTTTTGTTTGAACGAAACCTTGGTTTAATAGATCCGGGTCAGTCAGTAAACTGCTCGTCCCTCTCCCAAATTCAACAAACCCCCCCAGTGAATCCGTGTACTCTCTGGCGCAGCTGTCTACTTCTGATGTATTGGAACAACTACTTACGATCGATGTTAAAAAGAAAATCTACTGTGGCTGATCTGCTTGTTCCCTCCTTATTACAGCTTTCTGCTCCATTGATTGCTGAAGCATTAACACATATTTTTAACTTAACATTTATACTGAGTGGTATTCCTAGTGTTTAGAAGATGGCCCATGTGCTTCCTCAACATAAAGGTGGCGACCCGAGTGATCTATACAATTATCGCCCCCATTTCCAAACTCTCTGTTGCCGAGCAACAATCCTGGAATTATTGATTAATACTCAGCTTAGATCCCTTTAACTGCTACATATCGTCTGAATGTAAACCAGTCAGGGTTCAGACCAGGACATAGTACCATCTCTGATACTGCTACATATCGTCTGAATGTAAACCAGTCAGGGTTCAGACCAGGACATAGTACCATCTCTGATACTGCTACATGACAATAAGATAACCATGACAATTAATCCTAACCTGAAATTCCATAATCGTCACAGCCCTTATTATATATATATAAATGTATTTTCTAAATAGTACTGGATTCCAAGTATTTTGGCAAATCAACCAATCAGATGTCCACAGACTAACCCATCTTTCCCAGTACATTAACATATCACCATTTCCTTCTGCAGTCCTTCTATTTTACTACGATGTCTAACGAGGGTCTTAATCCTCTCTAGTTGGATCCGTTTCTACAGAGAAAAATAAATACTTTATCTAAGAGTATAATCCTATTTCCTTTCGCAGTCCTTCTATTTTACTACGATGTCTAACGAGGGTCTTAAACCTCTCTAGTTGGATCCGTTTCTACAGAGAAAAATAAATACTTTATCTAAGAGTATAATCCCATTTCCCATTTATTGATGGTTCTCTTTGACGGTTCATCTGTACAAAACATTAAGGACACCTTTCAAAATCCCCTCCGGAAAGAGCAGGTTTCCTTAATGTTTTTTTTACACTCAGAGTATATCAGGTCGTAAACCCGATGCCATGAAGCATGAAGACATACTTTAGGCATGGGGATGAGGGTTGGGGACTCTGTCTGAGAAACACATACTGGCACATTATATTATTAATTACATGAAGCATGAAGACATACCTTAGGCATGGGGATGAGGGTTGGGGACTCTGTCTGAGAAACACATACTGGCACATTATATTATTAATTACATGAAGCATGAAGACATACCTTAGGCATGGGGAACTGGCATGACCCTGAGCAGTAGTAGGCATCAAAAGACTTGGGAGATATAATCCACTCGCTCCAGCCAATGTCTGCAAAGTCCACCTTCAGGTAGCGACGAGCACAGTTCCGTGGTTCGTTCCACTGCTTCTTACGAGCCTTCTTTATCGTCTGCTCGTCAAACTGCAGCAGGGGCATCTTACCGTCGTGCCTCTGGCTCTTACCGCGCGTCTTTTTCCTCGGCCGACGGACTGGCTTGTTCTCCAGCGGTTCGTAGGGGCTGGTCTCGTCCCAGCCCGTCGTCTCATACGGGTACTCCGGCCCCGGTAACTCGTTGTTCTGGAGCGGGAGGAGGACGCTAGCCGAGCGCCGGCGTCTGTGAGGAGGCGTCTGTTGTTGAGCGGCGGTGCTATTCTGAGCGTGCAGCCCCAGTTTGTGGAAGCCGGAGGCGAATGCTCCTTCTTCCGTGGTCATCATGGTTTGATGCCTCCGATGACTCTGTAGTGTTGACACCACGCTCTCTGGTTCGGAGATGGCCGAGTCGTTGGCGTAGACCAGGATGTAAGGAAAGCGGTCTGAGAGGAGCTTCTTCCAGGGCCTGGGTCCAGGCTGGGATGCCACGTCTATCCCGATCAGCAGCTCATCATGATGCTTGGCCTGGTTCACCACCTGAGTGACATCCTTCCACTGCCAAGAGATGAAGTCCCTGTATAGTGTAGACACATTGATCACAAAGTGGCCCAAAGTCCTGATATGGTTATCCACTGAGGCGAAGCTCCACACACCCATCTGGACGTGGCTGTGTCTACTGGGGCCGTGGCGGGACAGGGATGGGGACGGAGCTCCACAGCTCTTGGGCTTGGGCCTGGTGGTGCTGTTGCAGCCCGGGTGCTGGAAACTGTTCTGGAGGTCTCCTATGTAGTAGTGGAGCGTGGCCGACAGGACGGCCTCTGACTTGGTGAGAGACGTCAGGTTGAAGATCTGGAACTGCTTGTTGTTGATGGTGCCTGGGAGAGGAACAGGAAGCGGCAGTCAGAATAGAGAATATAGTTCAGACAGGTCCACATATCCATACAATTACATGACTTATAGCATCTCTACATGCATATGGTTCAACTTAGTTTCAAACCTGGAGCTGAACAGCAAAAAGCAATTAGATACTAGGCTATATAGACCAGGTCCCGAAAACCATTCCGTTCAGTGGTGTTGTATCGAGGTGTCTACCAGCCATTTCTCCCTCCCAGGATTACATTTCAGATAAGATAGCAGCTTACACAAGAAATAACTCACATTGGTTAGCCATCTAAATGTCACGTGATACAGTCTACTCAATGGGGAGAGCATGAATGACAACAACACCTGGACACAGTGTCCTTCACTCCTGTTTGCCAAGCACTGCAGTCCCGCAACAGTGTGAGAAGTAACTCATATTTTGTAGCCAATGGTCAGGGGTGACAGCTACAGCAAGCTCACGCATGCAACGCATACAATCAACAGTGCACTCGTCATCACTACCGTCATCAAAAAAATAGACAGTCGTCAGTTTAATTAACTGAAATTGTTCAATTATTTTGTTTTTTTCCGAAACTAACAGTGTAATCTATCTCCGACCCATCCTCTCTGGCTTCAAAACCAAACTCTCGCATTAGTTCTGCTGCTAAGTGAGCTCCAACTCTGTAGACCTGTAGAACAAGGAAGTAGCCAGGAGCCAATTGAAAGAGAAGCATCCAGGAGCCAATTGAAAGAGAAGCATCCAGGAGCCAATTGAAAGTGGGAGCTGGTCTTCCCTGGATACAGGTCACTGTCAGACCATATTGGCACTGACCGCAAGTAAACCCAGCATTGCCCGGTCTAGCCTACCCATCCTGCATTATCAAGTCATGTCAGTAGGAGGCAGTATTATCTCATGTATGGGTGCTGAAACCTGACTGTGGTTCTACCATAGAGAATGATAGAGGACTCTAGTGCCCAAAAAGCCCCTTTTAGCAAGCGCAGCACCATTGAGGACTTTCACAATTTTGAAGCAGTCAACCGGGTGGGACTTCCTATGGGTTAAGGAAGGATCGCACATTTCCATCCAGGTCATTAGGAGGGTTCAGCCAATGAATTATACTGGTGAGCAAACAATCCATAACTGCAGGTGGCAGTACATCACCAACCTTGGCTTTACGGCCTGCTCAAACAACACCCTCTAGGTGGCAGTACATCACCAACCTTGGCTTTACGCCTGCTCAAACAACACCCTCTAGGTGGCAGTACATCAACAACCTTGGCTTTACGACTGCTCAAACAACACCCCTCTAGGTGGCAGTACATCAACAACCTTGGCTTTACGCCTGCTCAAACAACACCCTCTAGGTGGCAGTACATCAACAACCTTGGCTTTACGACTGCTCAAACAACACCCTCTAGGTGGCAGTACACCAACAACCTTGGCTTTACGACTGCTCAAACAACACCCTCTAGGTGGCAGTACATCACCAACCTTGGCTTTACGCCTGCTCAAACAACACCCTCTAGGTGGCAGTACATCAACAACCTTGGCTTTACGCCTGCTCAAACAACACCCTCTAGGTGGCAGTACTTCAACAACCTTGGCTTTACGCCTGCTCAAACAACACCCTCTAGGTGGCAGTACATCAACAACCTTGGCTTTACGACTGCTCAAACAACACCCTCTAGGTGGCAGTACATCAACAACCTTGGCTTTACGCCTGCTCAAACAACACCCTCTAGGTGGCAGTACATCAACAACCTTGGCTTTACGACTGCTCAAACAACACCCTCTAGGTGGCAGTAAATCAACAACCTTGGCTTTAGGCCTGCTCAAACAACATCCCTCCTGGTGGCGGTACATCAACAACCTTGGCTTTACGACTGCTCAAACAACACCCTCTAGGTGGCAGTACATCAACAACCTTGGCTTTACGACTGCTCAAACAACACCCTCTAGGTGGCAGTACATCAACAACCTTGGCTTTACGACTGCTCAAACAACACCCTCTAGATGGCAGTAAATCAACAACCTTGGCTTTAGGCCTGCTCAAACAACATCCCTCCTGGTGGCGGTACATCAACAACCTTGGCTTTACGCCTGCTCAAACAACACCCTCTAGGTGGCAGTACATCAACAACCTTGGCTTTACGACTGCTCAAACAACACCCTCTAGGTGGCAGTACATCAACAACCTTGGCTTTACAACTGCTCAAACAACACCCTCTAGGTAGCAGTACATCAACAACCTTGGCTTTACGACTGCTCAAACAACACCCTCTAGGTGGCAGTAAATCAACAACCTTGGCTTTAGGCCTGCTCAAACAACATCCCTCCTGGTGGCGGTACATCAACAACCTTGGCTTTACGACTGCTCAAACAACACCCTCTAGGTGGCAGTACATCAACAACCTTGGCTTTACGACTGCTCAAACAACACCCTCTAGGTGGCAGTACATCAACAACCTTGGCTTTACGACTGCTCAAACAACACCCTCTAGGTGGCAGTAAATCAACAACCTTGGCTTTAGGCCTGCTCAAACAACATCCCTCCTGGTGGCGGTACATCAACAACCTTGGCTTTACGACTGCTCAAACAACACCCCTCTAGGTGGCAGTACATCGCCAACCTTGGCTTTAGGCCTGCTCCAACAACACCCCTCTAGGTGGCAGTACATCACCAACCTTGGCTTTACGCCTGTTCAAACAACACCCCTCTAGGTGGCAGTAAATCAACAACCTTTGCTTTACGACTGCTCAAACAACACCCTCTAGGTGGCAGTAAATCAACAACCTTGGCTTTACGACTGCTCAAACAACACCCTCTAGGTGGCAGTAAATCAACAACCTTGGCTTTAGGCCTGCTCAAACAACATCCCTCCTGGTGGCGGTACATCAACAACCTTGGCTTTACGACTGCTCAAACAACACCCTCTAGGTGGCAGTACATCAACAACCTTGGCTTTACGACTGCTCAAACAACACCCTCTAGGTGGCAGTACATCAACAACCTTGGCTTTACGACTGCTCAAACAACACCCTCTAGGTGGCAGTAAATCAACAACCTTGGCTTTAGGCCTGCTCAAACAACATCCCTCCTGGTGGCGGTACATCAACAACCTTGGCTTTACGACTGCTCAAACAACACCCCTCTAGGTGGCAGTACATCGCCAACCTTGGCTTTAGGCCTGCTCCAACAACACCCCTCTAGGTGGCAGTACATCACCAACCTTGGCTTTACGCCTGTTCAAACAACACCCCTCTAGGTGGCAGTAAATCAACAACCTTTGCTTTACGCCTGCTCAAACAACACCCCTCTAAGTGGCAGTAAATCAACAACCTTGGCTTTACGCCTGTTCAAACAACACCCCTCTAGGTGGCAGTACATCACCAACCTTGGCTTTACGCCTGCTCCAACAACACCCCTCTAGGTGGCAGTACATCGCCAACCTTGGCTTTAGGCCTGCTCCAACAACACCCTCTAGGTGGCGGTACATCACCAACCTTGGCTTTACGCCTGTTCAAACAACACCCCTCTAGGTGGCAGTACATCGCCAACCTTGGCTTTAGGCCTGCTCCAACAACACCCCTCTAGGTGGCAGTACATCGCCAACCTTGGCTTTAGGCCTGCTCCAACAACATCCCTCTAGGTGGCAGTAAATCAGCAACCTTGGCTTTACGACTGCTCAAACAACACCCCTCTAGGTGGCAGTACATCACCAACCTTGGCTTTAGGCCTGCTCCAACAACACCCTCTAGGTGGCGGTACATCAACAACCTTGGCTTTAGGCCTGCTCCAACAACATCCCTCTAGGTGGCAGTAAATCAACAACCTTGGCTTTACGCCTGCTCCAACAACACCCCTCTAGGTGGCAGTACATCACCAACCTTGGCTTTAGGCCTGCTCCAACAACACCCTCTAGGTGGCGGTACATCACCAACCTTGGCTTTAGGCCTGCTCCAACAACACCCTCTAGGTGGCGGTATGCACCCTTTCAGTTTGTTTGCCAACTCATAGAAGTAGTAGAAGAAGAAAATTGACTATCTCAAAATGGAGATGGCCTCAATGGTGCTGCCTGTGCTCTCACAGACGCTATAATGGTACAGATGCAATGTTACGTCCTCTAACTATGGGTTCTACATGGCTGCAGGCGTAAATATAATCCTACTGCTGTGGGAAGAGATGGTAGGACTATAATATTAGTGGTTATGCACACGGAGTGTACAAAACATTAGGAACACCTGCTCTTTCCATGACATAAATGAAGGAGTACCCTTAATTTACCAGGTAAGTTGACTGAGAACACATTCTCATTTACAGCAACAACCTGGGGAATAGTTACAGGGGAGAGGAGGGGGGATGAATGAGCTAATTGTAAGCTAAATTGACCAGGTGAATCCAGGTGAAATCTATGCTCCCTTACTGATGTCACTAAATCCACTTCAATCAGTGTAGATGAAGGGGAGGAGACAGGTTAAAGATGAAGGGGAGGAGTCAGGTTAAAGATGAAGGGGAGGAGACAGGTTAAAGAAGAAGGGGAGGAGACAGGTTAAAGATGAAGGGGAGGAGACAGGTTAAAGAAGAAGGGGAGGAGACAGGTTAAAGAAGAAGGGGAGGAGACAGGTTAAAGAAGAAGGGGAGGAGACAGGTTAAAGATGAAGGGGAGGAGACAGGTTAAAGATGAAGGGGAAGAGACAGGTTAAAGATGAAGGGGAGGTGACAGGTTAAAGAAGAAGGGGAGGAGACAGGTTAAAGAAGAAGGGGAGGAGACAGGTTAAAGATGAAGGGGAGGAGACAGGTTAAAGATGAAGGGGAGGAGACAGGTTAAAGATGAAGGGGAGGAGTCGGGTTAAAGAAGGATTTTTAAGGCTTGAGACATTTGAGACATGGATTGTGTATGTGTGCCATTCAGAGGGTGAATGAGCAAGACCAAATATTTTAGTGCTTTTATGGTAGTAGGTGCCAGGCACACCGGTTTGAGTGTGTCAAGAACTGCAACGCTGCTGGGTTTTTCACGCTCAACAGATTATGAAGTGTATCAAGAATGACCCACTACCCAAAGGACATCCAGCCAACTTGACACAACTGTGGGAAGCATTGAAGTCAACATGAGCCAGCATCCCTGTGGAACGCGTTCAACACCTTGTAGAGTCCATGCCCCCGACGAATTGAGGCTGTTCTGGGGGCAAAGGGGAGTGGAATGCAATATTAGGAGGGTGTTCCTAATGTTTTGTACACTCAGTGTAGCTACAGTGATAACTACATAACGGCCTCTTGAATGTAAAAACAGTTATAACTAAGATTTATATAGGCCACACCAGCCGAGTTTAGTCCATACATTCGAATACATAACCTTCATTAAAAAAAATATGCAGATTTAACACACAAAGACGGAAATTATACCAGTCGTATTGTCATGTATAAATGTATAACAGGCTTGAAATACCGTTCGTCTGAATAATGTCCGTACTAAGCAACAGGTGAAGCAGCCGTTGGATAGGTTTTTGGATCAACAGGTGCTTCAACCTAGTCCAAACTATACAACACAGAACAGTTAAATAACTATCGATAAAATCATGAAACTACGTCCTTACATGACCGTCTAGAAATCCTATAGCCCATACCATGGTAGTATGAGGGCTGCTTCATAGTGCGTTAAAACACCCAGCGGCTGTTTAGATACATCATATACATACCCCAGCGCGCTTTAAAGCTCCGGACCGTATTCCCGTCCCGGAAAGGAAATCCTGCACGGTTGTATTGTTTGTAAAGAATCTGCATGTGTTCCGTCATAGTATCCTGTAAAAGTAGGTCGTGCTCATCCTTCTCTGAGCGGTCTTTGTCCCCCCGGGCCGCACCGGAGTGCCCAGATGTACCTTTAATTTTTAAATCTGTGAAATGATCTTTCAACATCGCGCAATATCCTCCGAATAGATAGCTCCATCCGAGCAGCAGCAGTAACCGCGGACAGATCGCCATGGTCCCAGTGAGAGTGGTGGACACTTTCAGCTTAACTTGCTGGTGAAAAGCTGTTGCTCAAAACGCGTTTTCCCAAGTCGTCTTACGTGTGAAAATGGGTGGTATCAACCTGTTTGAAAACTTATATAATCTCATGAGAAACTCGACACTCATTGAAATAAAGAAATAAAGAAAAGAAGCGAATAAAATGAAATGAATAAAGAAATACTTCTATATATTATTACAATAGAAAGAATCAGGATGTTGTAACCGACAGAAGATAGTGCGCTCTGCTCCTGGTTAGCACGACACACTCTCTGCGTGTCATTCACCGCTCATTTAACAGTTACAAGTTGATATCCTATCAAAGTTGTTCCGCTCTAACTGTCTGTCTGTCTCTCTCTTGCTCGCTCTCTCGCTCTCTCTCTCTCTCTCGGTTGAGTGAATAAGGGCTCCCACCTCCCAGTTCGATGTAATAGCTAATAGCGTTGAGGACAGCAGCTCTTGGTTATGTTCAGATCTGAGAAGATCTCTGGATCGACAGCCAATCGTCCCGTACTCAGCTTTCATTGAAGGTGAAGCATGTTGTGCTTGGTAATATATAGGGGTAGTGGGACCAGCTGGTTATTCCTCCCTCTCAGATACGGAAACAGCCAGAGGGGGGTGGGGGGAGAGAGAGCGAGAGAGATAAAGAGACAGATAAAGAGAGAGAGAGAGAGAGAGAGAGAGAGAGAGAGAGAGAGAGAGAGAGAGAGAGAGAGAGAGAGAGAGAGAGAGAGAGAGAGAAAGAAAGAAAGAAAGAAAGAAAGAAAGAAAGAAAGAAAGAAAGAAAGAAAGAAAGAAAGAAAGAAAGAAAGAAAGAAAGAAAGAAAGAAAGAAAGAGAGAGAGAGCTAGAGAGAGAGAGAGAGAGAGAAAGCGAGAGAGAGCGCGAGAGAGCGCGAGAGAGAGAGAAAGCGAGGGAGAGAGAGGGTGAGTGAGAGAGAAAGAGGGAGGGAGAGAGAGGGAGAGAGAGCAAGAGAGAGAAAGAGAGAGAGAAAGAAAGAAAGAATGAAAGAAAGAGAGCGAGAGAGAGAGGGAGAGAGCTAGAGAGAGAGAGAGAGAGAGAGAGAGGGAGAGGGAGAGAGAGAGAGAGAGACAGCGAGAGAGAGAGATGAAGAGAGAGAGAGGGAGGGAGAGTGAGAGAGAGAGGGAGTGAGAGAGAGGGAGGGAGAGAAAGCGAGAGAGAGAGAGGGGAGAGAGAGAGAGGGTGTGTGAGAGAGAGAGCCGGAGGGAGAGCGAGGGAGAGAAAGCGCGAGAGAGAGAGAGAGAGAGAAAGCGAGAGAGAGAGGGTGAGTGAGAGAGAAAGAGGGAGAGAGAGGGAGAGAGAGAGAGAGAGAGGGAGAGAGAGAGAGAGAGAGAGGGAGAGAGTAAGACAGAGGGAGGGAGCGAGGGAGAGAGCAAGACAGAGGGAGGGAGAGAGGTATGGAGAGAGAGAGGGAGAGAGAGAGAGAGAGGGAGAGAGTGAGAGAGAGGGAGAGAGAGAGAGAGGGAGGGAGAGAGAGAGAGGAAGAGAGGGGGAGAGAGAGGGAGAGAGAAAGAGAGAGAGCTCAAGACAGCAGATATAACTATGTAATCTTTTTTTCTATAATTTAGTAAGTGAATGCTAAAGCAATAGTTTATTTAGGGTATTTAAATACTTAACCAAAAACACATACTTAACATAATAATGATTAAATTACACTACAGCCAATGATGTGTACAGTATAAACCCTGAATTGCTGATGATATGTGTTGGCCACTGAAAGGCTTTGAAGCCACCGGTTGGCCATATTGGCTCTCACCAGTAGGAACAGTCTTCCAAAGGAATGAAAGGAATTCTACAGCATTTCAATTAAATGTTTTAAGGACAAACATGTATTTCAGTATTTTTGTTGTTGTTGTAGTTGGAGGGGACAGTAACAGTAGAACTTAAAAAAAAAATTATAAAGTGTTTTTACATACATATTTGTTTTAAATGTTTAGCTCACACAAAAAAAACATGCATTAAGCATTCTGTAATAGAATCAACGTGTTAAAAAACGAATGTAGACAATAATAAATTAATTTCTATAGCTGAGGTCCAGGAACACCTGGACTTCAGTAGGAACACCTGGACCTCAGTAGGAACACCTGGACCTCAGTAGGAACACCTGGACCTCAGTAGGAACACCTGGAACTCAATAGGAACACCTGGACCTCAGTAGGAACACCTGGACCTCAGTAGGAACACCTGGACCTCAGTAGGAACACCTGGACCTCAGTAGGAACACCTGGACCTCAGTAGGAACACCTGGACCTCAGTAGGAACACCTGGACCTCAGTGGGAACACCTGGACCTCAGTGGGAACACCTGGACTTCAGTAGGAACACCTGGACCTCAGTAGGAACACCTGGACCTCAGTAGGAACACCTGGACCTCAGTAGGAACACCTGGACCTCAGACCTCAGTAGGAACACCTGGACCTCAGTAGGAACACCTGGACCTCAGTAGGAACACCTGGACCTTAGTAGGAACACCTGGACCTCAGTAGGAACACCTGGACCTCAGACCTCAGTAGGAACACCTGGACCTCAGTAGGAACACCTGGACCTCAGTAGGAACACCTGGACCTCAGTAGGAACACCTGGACCTCAGTAGGAACACCTGGACTTCAGTAGGAACACCTTGACCTCAGTAGGAACACCTGGACCTCAGTAGGAACACCTGGACCTCAGTAGGAACACCTGGACCTCAGTAGGAACACCTGGACTTCAGTAGGAACACCTGGACCTCAGTAGGAACACCTGGACCTCAGTAGGAACACCTGGACCTCAGTAGGAACACCTGGACCTCAATAGGAACACCTGGACCTCAGTAGGAACACCTGGACCTCAGTAGGAACACCTGGACCTCAGTAGGAACACCTGGACCTCAGTAGGAACACCTGGACCTCAGTAGGAACACCTGGACCTCAGTGGGAACACCTGGACCTCAGTGGGAACACCTGGACCTCAGTAGGAACACCTGGACCTCAGTAGGAACACCTGGACCTCAGTAGGAACACCTGGACCTCAGTAGGAACACCTGGACCTCAGACCTCAGTAGGAACACCTGGACTTCAGTAGGAACACCTGGACCTCAGTAGGAACACCTGGACCTCAGTAGGAACACCTGGACCTTAGTAGGAACACCTGGACCTCAGTAGGAACACCTGGACCTCAGACCTCAGTAGGAACACCTGGACCTCAGTAGGAACACCTGGACCTCAGTAGGAACACCTGGACCTCAATAGGAACACCTGGACCTCAGTAGGAACACCTGGACCTCAGTAGGAACACCTGGACCTCAGTAGGAACACCTGGACCTCAGTAGGAACACCTGGACCTCAGTGGGAACACCTGGACCTCAGTGGGAACACCTGGACCTCAGTAGGAACACCTGGACCTCAGTAGGAACACCTGGACCTCAGTAGGAACACCTGGACCTCAGTAGGAACACCTGGACCTCAGACCTCAGTAGGAACACCTGGACTTCAGTAGGAACACCTGGACCTCAGTAGGAACACCTGGACCTGGACCAGTAGGAACACCTGGACCTCAGTAGGAACACCTGGACCTCAGTAGGAACACCTGGACTCTCAGTAGGAACACCTGGACCTCAGTAGGAACACCTGGACCTCAGTAGGAACACCTGGACCTCAGTAGGAACACCTGGACCTCAGTAGGAACACCTGGACCTCAGTGGGAACACCTGGACCTCAGTAGGAACACCTGGACCTCAGTAGGAACACCTGGACCTCAGTAGGAACACCTGGACCTCAGTAGGAACACCTGGACCTCAGTAGGAACACCTGGACCTCAGTAGGAACACCTGGACACACCTGGACCTCAGTAGGAACACCTGGACCTCAGTAGGAACACCTGGACCTCAGTAGGAACACCTGGACCTCAGTAGGAACACCTGGACCTCAGTAGGAACACCTGGACCTCAGTAGGAACACCTGGACCTCAGTAGGAACACTGGACCTCAGTAGGAACACCTGGACCTCAGTAGGAACACCTGGACCTCAGTAGGAACACCTGGACCTCAGTAGGAACACCTGGACCTCAGTAGGAACACCTGGACCTCAGTAGGAACACCTGGACCTCAGTAGGAACACCTGGACCTCAGTAGGAACACCTGGACCTCAGTAGGAACACCTGGACCTCAGTAGGAACACCTGGACCTCAGTAGGAACACCTGGACCTCAGTAGGAACACCTGGACCTCAGTAGGAACACCTGGACCTCAGTAGGAACACCTGGACCTCAGTAGGAACACCTGGACCTCAGTAGGAACACCTGGACCTCAGTAGGAACACCTGGACCTCAGTAGGAACACCTGGACCTCAGTAGGAACACCTGGACCTCAGTAGGAACACCTGGACCTCAGTAGGAACACCTGGACCTCAGTAGGAACACCTGGACCTCAGTAGGAACACCTGGACCTCAGTAGGAACACCTGGACCTCAGTAGGAACACCTGGACCTCACCTGGACCTCAGTAGGAACACCCTCAGTAGGAACACCTGGACCTCAGTAGGAACACCTGGACCTCAGTAGGAACACCTGGACCTCAGTAGGAACTGGACCTGGACCTCAGTAGGAACACCTGGACTTCAGTAGGAACACCTGGACCTCAGTAGGAACACCTGGACCTCAGTAGGAACACCTGGACCTCAGTAGGAACACCTGGACATCAGTAGGAACACCTGGACCTCAGTAGGAACACCTGGACCTCAGTAGGAACACCTGGACCTCAGTAGGAACACCTGGACCTCAGTAGGAACACCTGGACCTCAGTAGGAACACCTGGACCTCAGTAGGAACACCTGGACCTCAGTAGGAACACCTGGACCTCAGTAGGAACACCTGGACCTCAGTAGGAACACCTGGACCTCAGTAGGAACACCTGGACCTCAGTGGGAACACCTGGACCTCAGTGGGAACACCTGGACCTCAGTAGGAACACCTGGACCTCAGTAGGAACACCTGGACCTCAGTAGGAACACCTGGACCTCAGTAGGAACACCTGGACCTCAGACCTCAGTAGGAACACCTGGACTTCACCTGGACCTCAGTAGGAACACCTGGACCTCAGTAGGAACACCTGGACCTCAGTAGGAACACCTGGACCTCAGTAGGAACACCTGGACCTCAGTAGGAACACCTGGACCTCAGACCTCAGTAGGAACACCTGGACCTCAGTAGGAACACCTGGACCTCAGTAGGAACACCTGGACCTCAATAGGAACACCTGGACCTCAGTAGGAACACCTGGACCTCAGTAGGAACACCTGGACCTCAGTAGGAACACCTGGACCTCAGTAGGAACACCTGGACCTCAGTGGGAACACCTGGACCTCAATGGGAACACCTGGACCTCAGTAGGAACACCTGGACCTCAGTAGGAACACCTGGACCTCAGTAGGAACACCTGGACCTCAGTAGGAACACCTGGACCTCAGACCTCAGTAGGAACACCTGGACTTCAGTAGGAACACCTGGACCTCAGTAGGAACACCTGGACCTCAGTAGGAACACCTGGACCTCAGTAGGAACACCTGGACTTCAGTAGGAACACCTGGACCTCAGTAGGAACACCTGGACCTCAGTAGGAACACCTGGACCTCAGTAGGAACACCTGGACCTCAGTAGGAACACCTGGACCTCAGTAGGAACACCTGGACCTCAGTAGGAACACCTGGACCTCAGTAGGAACACCTGGACCTCAGTAGGAACACCTGGACCTCAGTAGGAACACCTGGACCTCAGTAGGAACACCTGGACCTCAGTAGGAACACCTGGACCTCAGTAGGAACACCTGGACCTCAGTAGGAACACCTGGACCTCAGTAGGAACACCTGGACCTCAGTAGGAACACCTGGACCTCAGTAGGAACACCTGGACCTCAGTAGGACCTGGACCTCAGTAGGAACACCTGGACTTCAGTAGGAACACCTGGACCTCAGTAGGAACACCTGGACCTCAGTAGGAACACCTGGACTTCAGTAGGAACACCTGGACCTCAGTAGGAACACCTGGACCTCAGTAGGAACACCTGGACCTCAGTAGGAACACCTGGACCTCAGTAGGAACACCTGGACCTCAGTAGGAACACTTGGACCTCAGTAGGAACACCTGGACCTCAGTAGGAACACCTGGACCTAAGTAGGAACACTTGGACCTCAGTAGGAACACCTGGACCTCAGACCTCAGTAGGAACACCTGGACCTCAGTAGGAACACCTGGACCTCAGTAGGAACACCTGGAGCTGAGTAGGAACACCTGGACCTCAGTAGGAACACCCGGACCTCAGTAGGAACACCTGGACTTCAGTAGGAACACCTGGACCTTAGTAGGAACACCTGGACTTCAGTAGGAACACCTGGACCTCAGTAGGAACACCTGGACCTCAGTAGGAACACCTGGACCTCAGTAGGAACACCTGGACCTCAGTAGGAACACCCGGACCTCAGTAGGAACACCTGGACTTCAGTAGGAACACATGGACCTCAGTAGGAACACCTGGACTTCAGTAGGAACACCTGGACCTCAGTAGGAACACCTGGACCTCAGTAGGAACACCTGGACCTCAGTAGGAACACCCGGACCTCAGTAGGAACACCTGGACTTCAATAGGAACACATGGACCTCAGTAGGAACACCTGGACCTCAGTAGGAACACCTGGACCTCAGTAGGAACACTTGAACTTCAGTAGGAACACTTGGACCTCAGTAGGAACACTTGAACTTCAGTAGGAACACTTGGACCTCAGTAGGAACACCTGGACCTCAGACCTCAGTAGGAACACCTGGACCTCAGTAGGAACACCTGGACCTCAGTAGGAACACCTGGACCTGAGTAGGAACACCTGGACCTCAGTAGGAACACCTGGACCTCAGTAGGAACACCTGGACCTCAGTAGGAACACCTGGACCTCAGTAGGAACACCTGGACCTCAGTAGGAACACCTGGACTTCAGTAGGAACACCTGGACCTCAGTAGGAACACCTGGACCTCAGTAGGAACACCTGGACCTCAGTAGGAACACCCGGACCTCAGTAGGAACACCTGGACTTCAATAGGAACACATGGACCTCAGTAGGAACACCTGGACCTCAGTAGGAACACCTGGACCTCAGTAGGAACACTTGAACTTCAGTAGGAACACTTGGACCTCAGTAGGAACACTTGAACTTCAGTAGGAACACTTGGACCTCAGTAGGAACACCTGGACCTCAGACCTCAGTAGGAACACCTGGACCTCAGTAGGAACACCTGGACCTCAGTAGGAACACCTGGACCTGAGTAGGAACACCTGGACCTCAGTAGGAACACCTGGACCTCAGTAGGAACACCTGGACCTCAGTAGGAACACCTGGACCTCAGTAGGAACACCTGGACCTCAGTAGGAACACCTGGACCTTATCACCTCCCTGATAACTTCCCCTTTATATATCATTGTTGTTATCACCCACCAGGCAATATTGTTTATGTTCCCATGTTGAGATGCTTTTCTTGTTTTGTATCATTCAATGTTCTTCGTCATTAAACTCACTAATTGCACTTGCTTCCTGACTCCCTGCATCTATGTTACAAATACAATGCTTTTGAAATATAATGTATTCCTTTACTCCCATTCTGAAACTAACTGCAGCTCTTTGTTAACCCTTGAAGTCATTTCAGTCGCTGTGGTAGCTGACGTGTATAGTGTTGAGTCATCCGCATACATAGACACACTGGCTTTCCTCGTTAGTAATGATTGAAAAAAAGTAAGGGGCCTAGACAGCTGCCCTGGGGAATTCCTGATTCTACCTAAGTTATGTTGGAGAGGCTTCCATTAAAGAACACTCTCTGTGTTCTATTAGACAGGTAACTCTTTATCCACATCATAGCAGGGGGTGTAAAGCCATAACATGTACGTTTTTCCAATAGCAGACTATGATCGATAATGTCAAAAGCCGCACTGAAGTCTAACAGCCCCCACAATCGTTTTATTATCAATTTCTCTCAGCCAATGATCAGTCATTTGTGTCAGTGCCGTGCATGTTGAATGTCCTTCCCTACTGGCACATACATTCTAGTTTAGATTGAAGAAATGGCAAATAGGAGTGGGAATGTCGTCAACTATCATGCTCTGTCATTTTCCGTCCAAGTTGTCAGACCCAGGCGGCTTGTCATTGTTGATACACAACAATAATAATTCAACTCTTCCACACTCACTTTATACAATACAAAATGGCATTGCTTGTCTTCCATCATTTGGTCAGTTATACATGTGTAGCTTCTGGGTTTGTTGCTGGCATGCTGGCTCTTTCCTCTATTTAAGCTGAGCTTCCTGTATATCAGAGTTTGATTTGGATTCTGCAGTGTGATTCACGGTTGGCATGGTGTTCTTCGGCTTGCAATCCTCCCTCTTTTTCCTCCAAACATAATGATGGTCATTATGGCCAAACAATTATATTTTTGTTTCATCAGACCAGAGGACATTTCTCCAAAAAGTGCGATCTTTGTCCCCAAGTGCAGTTGCAAACAGTAGTCTGGCTTTTTTATGGTGGTTTTGGAGCAGTGGCTTCTTCCATGCTGAGCGGCCTTTCAGGTTATGTCGATATAGGACTCGTTTTACTGTGGATATAGATACTTTTGGACCTGTTTCCTCGATCATCTTCACGAGGTCCTTTGCTGTTGTTCTGGGATTGATTTGCACTTTTCGCACCAAAGTATGTTCATCTCTAGGAGACAGAACGCGTCTCCTTCCTGAGCGGTATGACGGCTGCATGGTCCCATGGTGTTTATACTTGCTTACTATTGTTTGTACAGATGAACTTAGTACCTTCAAGCATTTGGAAATCACTCCCAAGGATGAACCAGACTTGTGGAGGTCTACCATTTATTTTGAGGTCTTGGCTGATTTCTGTTGATTTTCCCATAATGTCAAGCAAAGAGGCACTGAGTTTGAAGGTAGGCCTTGAAATACATCCACAGGTACACCTTCAATTGACTCAAATGATGTCAATCAGCCTATCAGAAGCTTCTAAAGCCATGACATAATTTTCTGGACTTTTCCAAGCTGTTTAAAGGCACAATCAACTTAGTGTATGTAAACTTCTGACCCACTGGAATTGTGACACAGTGAATTATAAGTGAAATAATCTGTCTGTAAACAATTGTTGGAAAAATGACTTGTGTCATGCACAAAGTAGATGTCCTAACCGACTTGCCAAAACTATAGTTTGTTTAACAATACATTTTTAGAGTGGTTGAAAAATGCGTTTTAATGACTCCATCCTAAGTGTATGTAAACTTCAGACTTCAACTGTACACCTAGATCCTTTCATAACACGAGTCTTATTCTAATGGATGTGTAGTATTAGTACCTGTATATTCATTTACAAAAAGTAAATTGTGATGGAATAAGAACTTTACATTTTTCCAAAGTTACTCATAACACTTTTGCTACAATAGTTGAGAGAACAAGCAGTGTTTTGTACATTTTGTAAGTACAGTGTGCAGGGTACTAAGCTAACCTATGGAATTGTTTTAAGATGGTTGCAAGATGATTCCATGGATCATGTAGTTATTTGATTTAGAATTTTAGGAAAACTTTAGGTATCCATTTTTATTTTATTTTAAAATATTGAAGTTGGCCTTTACTTCTATAGCCCATAGAAACACATTGAATAACACATTCATACATGGTAAAGCAGGTTTTGAAGAGTCTGTCCTATTTGTAGGAGATACACTTCATGACCAAAAGTATGTGGACACCTGCTCATTGAATATCTCATTCCTAAATCATGGGCATTAATATGGAATCTCCATCAAAATCTCTGAGTTTAATCTAGAGCTACAGTGAGTGGACACCTGTTCCTCCAACATCTCATTAATATGGACTTGGTCCCTCCTTTGTTTTTGGGATCCCGAGTGGCACAGCGGGTCTAAGGCATCTGCAGCTCAGTGCAGCTCAGTGCTAGAGGCGTCACTACAGTCCCTACAGTCCCTGGTTCGAATCCAGGCTGAGTCCCATAGGGCGGTGCACAATTGGCCCAGCGTCTTTAGGCTTTGGCCGTCATTGTAAATAAGAATTTGTTCTTAACTGACTTGCCTAGTTAAATAAAGGTTAAATTAATATACATTGTTGCTATAACAGCCTCCACTCTTCTGGGAAGGCTTTCCACTAGATGTTGGAACATTGCTGCTATAACAGCCTCCACTCATCTGGGAAGGCTTTCCACTAGATGTTGGAACATTGCTGTGGGGACTTGCTTCCATTCAGCCATAAGAGCATTAGTGAGGTCGGGTACGCATGTTGGGCGATAAGGCCTGGTTGGCTCTAGTTCATCCCTAAGGTGTTCCATCGGGTTGAGGTCAGGGCTCTGTGCAGGCCAGTCAAGTTCTTCCACACTGATCTCGACAAACTATTTCTGTATGGACCTCGATTTGTGCATGGGGGCTTTGTCCTGCTGAAACAGGAAAGGGCCTTCCCCAAACTGTTGCCACAACTTTGGAAGCACATAATCGTCTGTAAAGTAATTGTATGCTGTAGCATTAAGATTTCCCTTCACTGGAACTACTACACTACTCTACACTACAGCCCTTCCACCACCAAACTTTACAGTTGGCACTATTCATTGGGACAGGTAGTGTTCTCTTGGCATCCGCCAAACCCAGATTTGTCCTTCGGACTGCCACATAGTGAAGCAAGATTTATTAGTTTAGAAAGCGTATTTCCATTGCTCCAGAGTCCAATGACCATGGTAACCTATTTCATGAAGCTCCCAACGAACAGTTCTTGTGCTGACAGAGACAGTTTGAAACTCGATAGTGAGTGTTGCAACTGATGACAGACGATTTTTACGCGCTACGCACTTCAGTACTCGGTCCAGTTCTGTGAGCTTGTGTGGCCTACCACTTCACGGCTGAGCCGTTGCTCCTAAACGTTTCCACTACACAATAAAAGCACTTACAGTTGACCAGGGCAGTTCTAGCAGGGCAGAAATTGGATTAACTGACTTGTTGGAAAGGTGGAATCCTATGACGGTGCCGCATTGAAAGTCACTGAGCTCTTCAGTAAGGCCATTCTACTACCAATGTTTGGAGATTGTATGGCCGTGTGTTCGATTTTATACACCTGTCAGCAACGGGAGGGGCTGAAATAGCCGAATACACTCATTTAAAGGGGTGTCCACATATTTTGCATATATAGTGTATAGGAAAACTCAGGAAATATATATCTATTTTTTACACATATTTTACCCCTTACTTTTTTTAGCACAAATCTACCCCCATACATCGTGTTCGTAAGAGTCTTCTCTTTCCATAGTGGGGTCAAATTAGTTTGCAGCTCAAACGGTTCGGACGCTACACACAGAGGTTGTCACATCAGCGTTACAGACTTCAGACGAGTCCAGTGACACTTGTGAGGGTCATAGAGCAAAACGGACAACACCGTTGTGTTTGTGAGACTCTCCCCGTTCCCATGGCAAACCTTTCAGACTCTACAGATGTTTTTTTAAGAAGGACGATTTTTCGGGATGTCTCCTGGTCTGATAAACACCGCTGTGGCCCAGCCACCTTCCACCGCAGATGGGATGTCTCCTGGTCTGATAAACACCGCTGTGGCCCAGCCACCTTCCACTGCAGATGGGATGTCTCCTGGTCTGACAAACACTGCTGTGGCCCAGCCACCTTCCACTACAGATGGGATGTCTCCTGGTCTGACCAACACTGCTGTGGCCCAGCCACCTTCCACTGCAGATGGGGTGTCTCCTGGTCTGATAAACACCGCTGTGGCCCAGCCACCTTCCACCGCAGATGGGATGTCTCCTGGTCTGACAAACACTGCTGTGGCCCAGCCACCTTCCACTGCAGATGGGATGTCTCCTGGTCTGACCAACACTGCTGTGGCCCAGCCACCTTCCACCGCAGATGGGATGTCTCCTGGTCTGATAAACACAGCTGTGGCCCAGCCACCTTCCACTGCAGATGGGATGTCTCCTGGTCTGACCAACACTGCTGTGGCCCAGCCACCTTCCACTGCAGATGGGATGTCTCCTGGTCTGATAAACACCGCTGTGGCCCAGCCACCTTCCACTGCAGATGGGAGGTGTCTCCTGGTCTGATAAACACCGCTGTGGCCCAGCCACCTTCCACTGCAGATGGGATGTCTCCTGGTCTGATAAACACCGCTGTGGCCCAGCCACCTTCCACTCCAGATGGGATGTCTCCTGGTCTGATAAACACCGCTGTGGCCCAGCCACCTTCCACTGCAGATGGGATGTCTCCTGGTCTGACCAACACTGCTGTGGCCCAGCCACCTTCCACTGCAGATGGGATCTCTCCTGGTCTGATAAACACCGCTGTGGCCCAACCACCTTCCACTGCAGATGGGAGGTGTCTCCTGGTCTGATAAACACCGCTGTGGCCCAGCCACCTTCCACCGCAGATGGGGACGGCCAAAAAAAGGAGGATGTGGTGGATTGAGATGCAGCCCGTGCAATTATTTGTAATCTCCCCATTCTCTCTCTCTGTGGACTGGATATAGTCCAGTAGTAAATGATAGAGGTCTTTGATGTAGCTAGTAGGAGAGTGTTCTGTCGAAAAAGGCATCATGTTCCCTTTAAAGTGAGCTGCTGTTGACCAGGGACCCCACTGAGCTCTGGTCAACTGTAGTGCTCTATATAGGGAATTAAGGTGCTGTTGACCAGGGACCCCACTGAGCTCTGGTCAACTGTAGTGCTCTATATAGGGAATTAAGGTGCTGTTGACCAGGGACCCCACTGAGCTCTGGTCAACTGTAGTGCTCTATATAGGGAATTAAGGTGCTGTTGACCAGGGACCCCACTGAGCTCTGGTCAACTGTAGTGCTCTATATAGGGAATTAAGGTGCTGTTGACCAGGGACCCCACTGAGCTCTGGTCAACTGTAGTGCTCTATATAGGGAATTAAGGTGCTGTTGACCAGGGACCCCACTGAGCTCTGGTCAACTGTAGTGCTCTATATAGGGAATTAAGGTGCTGTTGACCAGGGACCCCACTGAGCTCTGGTCAACTGTAGTGCTCTATATAGGGAATTAAGGTGCTGTTGACCAGGGACCCCACTGAGCTCTGGTCAACTGTAGTGCTCTATATAGGGAATTAAGGTGCTGTTGACCAGGGACCCCACTGAGCTCTGGTCAACTGTAGTGCTCTATATAGGGAATTAAGGTGCCATTTTGAGAAACAGATACGTCTGCCTGTCATCTGGGAGGGAGGGAAAGAGGAGGAGGAAGGGAGAATGCTTGGAGTTTCTCTTTGTGGAGACGGGTAGGGAGCATTCTGTAGTGGAGATGGGCAGGGAGCATTCTGTAGTGGAGACAGGCAGGGAGCATTCTGTAGTGGAGACGGACAGGGAGCATTCTGTAGTGGAGACTGCAGGCAGCATTCTGTAGTGGAGACTGCAGGGAGCATTCTGTAGTGAAGACGGGCAGGCAGCATTCAGAAGGGGGAAGTCTCCCTATTAGTCTCCCTATTAGTCTCCCTATGGGTCTCCCTATTAGTCTCACTATCGGTCTCCTTATGGGTCTCCCTATTAGTCTCCCTATTAGTCTCACTATGGGTCTCCCTATGGGTCTCCCTATGGGTCTCCCTATTAGTCTCACTATGGGTCTCCCTATTAGTCTCCCTATGGGTCTCCCTATTAGTCTCCCTATTAGTCTCACTATGGCTCTCCCTATTAGTCTCCCTATTAGTCTCACTATGGGTCTCCCTATGGGTCTCCCTATTAGTCTCACTATGGGTCTCCCTATTAGTCTCCCTATGGGTCTCCCTATTAGTCTCCTTATTGGTCTCCCTATTGGTCCCCTTATGGGTCTCCCTATTGGTCCCCTTATGGGTCTCCCTATTGGTCTCCCTATTGGTCCCCTTATGGGTCTCCCTATTGGGTCTCCCTATTGGTCTCCCTATTAGTCTCACTATGGGTCTCCCTATTAGTCTCACTATGGGTCTCCCTATTAGTCTCCTTATGAGTCTCCCTATTTGTCTCCCTATTAGTCTCCTTATGAGTCTCCCTATTAGTCTCCCTATTAGTCTCACTATGGCTCTCCCTATTAGTCTCCCTATTAGTCTCACTATGGGTCTCCCTATGGGTCTCCCTATTAGTCTCACTATGGGTCTCCCTATTAGTCTCCCTATGGGTCTCCCTATTAGTCTCCTTATTGGTCTCCCTATTGGTCCCCTTATGGGTCTCCCTATTGGTCCCCTTATGGGTCTCCCTATTGGTCTCCCTATTGGTCCCCTTATGGGTCTCCCTATTGGGTCTCCCTATTGGGTCTCCCTATTAGTCTCACTATGGGTCTCCCTATTAGTCTCCCTATTAGTCTCACTATGGGTCTCCCTATTAGTCTCCCTATTAGTCTCACTATGGGTCTCCCTATGGGTCTCCCTATTAGTCTCCTTATGGGTCTCCCTATTGGTCCCCTTATGGGTGTCCCTATTGGTCTCCCTATTGGTCCCCTTATGGGTCTCCCTATTGGGTCTCCCTATTAGTCTCACTATGGGTCTCCCTATTAGTCTCCCTATTAGTCTCACTATGGGTCTCCCTATTAGTCTCCCTATTAGTCTCACTATGGGTCTCCCTATGGGTCTCCCTATTAGTCTCCTTATGGGTCTCCCTATTGGTCCCCTTATGGGTCTCCCTATTGGGTCTCCCTATTGGTCTCCCTATTGGGTCTCCCTATTGGTCCCCTTATGGGTCTCCCTATTGGTCTCCCTATTGGTCTCCCTATTGGTCTCCTTGTGGGCCCTGGTGAAGAGTACTCCACTCCATAGAGGGAGCAGGGTGCCATTTGGGATGCTGCTTGAAACAATCTGGGCTTTCCTTTCGTACGAGGAATAAAAACAATTAGGTTCGAACTAACACAGGACCGGACAGGACAGGACACGACTGGACAGGACAGGACACGACAGGACAGGACAGGACAGGACACGACTGGACAGGACACGACTGGACAGGACACGACTGGACAGGACAGGACAGGACAGGACAGGACACGACTGGACAGGACACGACTGGACAGGACAGGACAGGACTGGACAGGACTGGACAGGGGTGCCTGACTGGCTGCACTCAGAACACACTGACTGCAAAGTCATAGCAGGGTTAGTAAATCTAAACTCTGAATCCCAATATTATAACACACTAGGTCTCTAGATCTATCTGCAGTCATAATACATCTATAGGTCTACACTACACTACACTACTCTACTCTTCTCTACACTACTCTACACTACACTACTCTACACTACACTACTCTACTCTTCTCTACACTACACTACACTACACTACACTACACTACTCTTCTCTACACTACACTACACTACTCTACACTACTCTACTCTTCTCTACACTACACTACTCTACTCTTCTCTACACTACACTACTCTACACTACTCTACACTACTCTACTCTTCTCTACACTACACTACTCTACTCTACTCTTCTCTACACTACACTACACTACACTACTCTACACTACACTACTCTACACTACTCTACACTACTCTACTCTTCTCTACACTACACTACTCTACTCTTCTCTACACTACACTACACTACACTACTCTACACTACACTACTCTACTCTTCTCTACACTACACTACACTACTCTACACTACTCTACACTACTCTACACTTCTCTACACTACACTACACTACTCTACACTACTCTACACTACACTACACTACACTACACTACTCTACACTACTCTACACTACACTACTCTACACTACACTACTCTACACTACACTACTCTTCTCTACACTACACTACACTACACTACACTACACTACACTACTCTACTCTACACTACTCTACTCTACTCTACACTACACTACACTACTCTACACTACTCTACACTACACTACACTACACTACACTACTCTACACTACTCTACTCTTCTCTACACTACACTACACTACTCTACACTACTCTACACTACACTACACTACACTACTCTACACTACACTACTCTACTCTACACTACTCTACACTACTCTACACTACACTACACTACACTATGACGATAGAACAGCTCAGACTGGAGGGGAGTCCTGTTGATGTGGTGGTAGGTGATAACTACACTACACTACTCTACACTACTCTACTCTTCTCTACACTACACTACTCTTCTCTACACTACACTACACTACACTACACTACACTACACTACTCTACTCTACACTACTCTACTCTACTCTACACTACACTACACTACTCTACACTACTCTACACTACACTACACTACACTACACTACTCTACACTACTCTACTCTTCTCTACACTACACTACACTACTCTACACTACTCTACACTACACTACACTACACTACACTACACTACTCTACACTACACTACTCTACACTACTCTACTCTACACTACTCTACACTACTCTACACTACACTACACTACACTATGACGATAGAACAGCTCAGACTGGAGGGGAGTCCTGTTGATGTGGTGGTAGGTGATAAACCTGGAGTCCTGGACGAGTTGGCACCTGGCGAGGCCTAGACAGGACGGTTACAGAGACCCTGTTGGGAAATATCCAGTTCTTTGAACTGACATATTCTGTTTATGATCCTAGATTATGTCCTAGATTATGATCCTAGATTATGTCCTAGATTATGTCCTAGATTATGTCCTAGATTATAATCCTAGATTATGTCCTAGATTATGTCCTAGATTATGTCGTAGATTATGTCGTAGATTATGTCCTAGATTGTGTCCTAGATTATGAGCCTAGATTATGTCCTAGATTATGTCCTAGATTATGATCCTAGATTATGTCCTAGATTATGTCCTAGATTATGTCCTAGATTATGATCCTAGATTATGTCCTAGATTATGTCCTAGATTATGTTCCTAGATTATGTCCTAGATTATGTCCTAGATTATGTCCTAGATTATGATCCTAGATTATGTCCTAGATTATGATCCTAGATTATGTCCTGGATTATGTCCTAGATTATGTCCTAGATTATAAGATTATTCAGTTAACCAAACGAACCGAAAGTAATTGAGAACGTAAAGTGTGTGTGTTTAAAAATCCTACAAGCTCCGAAAGCTTCAGAAACAACCTGCAGTAGCTAGAGGATGTTATCGGACATGGCTGTAGCTTTCAGAACCTACCACTTTGAAGACGTGATTGTTCGTACGTTACTGGGCGTGGCTGAACGGTCCGGCCAGAACGTGGCCCCTCCACTGAGATGAAAGGCAGTGGTGGATACGTGGGAGTAGCTGTGGTCCTTTAATAAAGACCAGTCAGAGGGTTTCAGTGGGAGTGAATACTCAAACCTCACATTACTACCACTTTACACGGGTTTACTGTAGATGACAATTACGTCAGCGTTTATAATCAGTAGCACAGCCGAGTTCAAAAAGAACAAATTAAAATGACTGTATCACACAGGTCTAATTTTTATTTACCTTTATTTAACTAGGCAAGTCAGTTAAGAACAAATTCCTAGGAACAGTGGGTTAACTGCCTTGTTCAGGGGCAGAGTGACAGATTTGTACCATGTCAGCTCAGGGGGTTTGAACTTGCAACTTTCCAGTTACTAGTCCAACGCTCTGACCACTATTCTACCCTGCCGCCCCAATGAGAGACGTAGAGTCAAAGAAAGATACAATAAAATGCATTCTTTTCAAAAACATTTTTTTTTTTTTTACAAATGAAACCTATATAATATCTCTCATCACTTCATCTGGACTGTTCTTAAACGGCCAGTCCAGTCGAAAACATTCCATACTGTGGCCCACAGTATGACATCATCATCTGATCGGATTATTCTGACCAATGACCAGTCATATATATTTGCATATGTATCCTCCTACTTTGAAGGGGTAAGTGGGGTAGGCTCTAGAGTCTACACGATCCTATCGGCCAATCCGGGCTGTTTATGTAAATATATTTACATTTGTATCAACACGCCCACACGATCAGACCGAGCATTTTAATGGCAAAAATAGGCTCAGGGAAATAAATTATTTTAAAAAAATGTTGTTTTAATATTTTCACGAAATAACACGGTTTTGTACTTTCGTGCCCTAAAATGAATCATTCCTAAGTGATAAAGGCTTTGTAAACACATCAAAAACATTCAGACAAAACAAAGATTGTATCATGTCAACGAAATTACTCCCAAACATAAACAAACACAATGGTCATGGTATGACAGAGAGAACAACAAACAACTAGCTGCTGTGTGTTTAATGTGTTTAATGTTCTGGAAGGTTCCCACGTAGCAGAGAGAACGTGTCCACATGGGCAGCCATGGCTGGCTGGATTTGGCAGTGCTAGTCTGCTAGGCTTGGTATAGGCTGTGCTAGGCTGTGCTAAGATGAGGCTAGGCTGGGACTAGGCTGTGCTAGGCTTGGTATAGGCTGTGCTAAACTGAGGCAAGGCTGGGACTAGGCTGTGCTAGGCTGGGGCTAGGCTGTGCTAAGCTGTGCTAAACTGAGGCTAGGCTGTGCTAGGCTGGGACTAGGCTGGGACTAGGCTGTGCTAGGCTGGGGCTAGGCTGTGCAAAAGTGGGACTAGGCAGGTTAGGATGGGGCTAGGAGGTGCTATAGGCATGGCTGGGCAGGGCTGGGCTATACTGAGGCAGGGACTAGGCTGGGGCTAGGCTGGGTCTAGACAGGTTAGGATGGGGATAGGAGGTGTTATAGGCATGGCTGGGCAGGGCTGGGCTATACTGAGGCAGGGATAGGCTGTGTTATGCTTGGCTGGGTTTAGTTTCGCTTGGGCTGGGCCTGTGCTAACTGGGTTGGGCTGGGCCTGTGCTAACTGGGTTGGGCTGGGCCTGTGCTAACTGGAATGGGCTGGGCCTGTGCTAACTGGGTTAGGCTGGACCTGTGCTAACTGGGTTGGGGTAGGCTGTCGTGATCCAAACTGGTTTTGGCAGTGCAGTGCTGTTCTGAGCTGGGCTGGGCTGGGCTGACTGGGTCTGGGCATGAGGGTGATTGCTGGTTGCTCTATTGTTTTTAGTAGGCACCTGCTCTGCTCCACTCCGCTCGGTCGGGGCTGGGTAGTGCTCCACCGCAGCTGGAACGCAAAACTGGCATTTAGATTTGGCCCTCAACAACGCAGCAAAACTCAGTCCACAAAGCTCTGTCTGCAATTCAAAATAGTTACACTGCTCCACAAAAATTCTCCCAACTCCTCCTCCTCACACTCCTCCTCCTCACACTTCTCCTCCTCCTCACACTTCTCCTCCTCCTCACACTGCTCCTCCTCCTCACACTCCTACTCCTCACACTCCTCCTCCTCCTCCTCACACTGCTCCTCCTCCTCACACTGCTCCTCCTCCTCCTCACACTCCTCCTCCTCCTCCTCATACTGCTCCTCCTCCTCACACTCCTCCTCCTCACACTCCTCCCCCTCACACTGCTCCTCCCCCTCACACTGCTCCTCCTCCTCACACTGCTCCTCCTCCTCACACTGCTCCTCCCCCTCACAGTGCTCCTCCTCCTCACACTGCTCCTCCTCCTCACACTGCTCCTCCTCCTCCTCACACTGCTCTTCCTCACACTACTCCTCCTCACACTGCTCCTCCTCACACTGCTCCTCCTCACACTCCTCCTCCTCACACTCCTCCTCCTCCTCACACTGCTCCTTCTCCTCCTCACACTGCTCCTCCTCCTCACACTGCTCCTCCTCCTCACACTCCTCCTCCTCCACCTCCTCACACTCCTCCACCTCCTCACACTGCTCCTCCTCCTCACACTGCTCCTCCTCCTCACACTCCTCCTCCTCACACTGCTCCTCCTCACACTGCTCCTCCTCCTCACACTGCTCTTCCTCCTCACACTGCTCCTCCTCCTCACACTGCTCCTCCTCCTCATACTGCTCCTCCTCACACTCCTCCTCCTCCACCTCCTCACACTCCTCCACCTCCTCACACTGCTCCTCCTCCTCCTCACACTGCTCCTCCTCCTCACACTGCTCCTCCTCCTCACACTCCTCCTCCTCCTCACACTGCTCCTCCTCCTCACACTGCTCCTCCTCCTCACACTGCTCCTCCTCACACTCCTCCTCCTCCTCACACTGCTCCTCCTCACACTCCTCCTCCTCCTCACACTGCTCCTCCTCACACTCCTCCTCACACTCCTCCTCCTCCTCACACTGCTCCTCCTCACACTCCTCCTCCTCCTCCCACTGCTTATTACTGTAGATTCCTATAGCAGGTGTTATTACTGTAGATTCCTGTAGCAGGTGTTCTGACTGTAGGAGAAACAGAGAGGAGATGAAAGAAGCAGAGAGGAGAGATCAGACTGGAGAGAAGAGAAACAGAAAGGACAGATCAGAGAGGAGATGAGAGAAGCAGAGAGGACTGGAGAGAAACAGAGGATAGGAGAGAAACAGAGAGGAGAGAAACAGAGAGGAGAGGAGAGAAACAGAGAGGAGAGGAACAGAGGGAGAGAAACAGAGAGGAGAGGAACAGGGGGAGAGAAACAGAGAGGAGAGGAGAGAAACAGTGAGGAGAGAAACAGGGAGAAGAGAAACAGGGAGGAGAGGAACAGAGAGGAGAGGAGAGAAACAGAGAGGAGAGAAACAGAGAGAAGAGAAAAAGGGGGGAGAGGAACAGAGGGAGAGGAACAGAGAGGAGAGGAACAGGGAGGAGAGAAGAGCAACAGGGGGAGAGAAACAGGGAGGAGAGAAACAGAGAGGAGAGAAACAGGAAGAAGAGAAACAGGGAGGAGAGAAACAGAGAGAGGAGAGAAACAGAGAGGAGGAGAGAAACAGAGAGGAGAGAAACAGAGAGGAGAGAAACAGAGAGGAGAGGAACAGGGGGAGAGAAACAGAGAGGAGAGCAACAGAGAGGAGAGGAGAGAAACAGAGAGGAGAGGAGAGGAACAGAGAGGAGAGGAACAGAGAGGAGAGGAACAGAGAGGAGAGGAACAGATAGGAGAGGAACAGAGAGGAGAGAAACAGAGAGGAGAGGAGAGAAACAGAGAGGAGAGGAGAGAAGCAGAGAGGAGAGGAACAGAGAGGAGAGGAGATGAGAGAAATAGAGAGGAGAGAAACAGGGAGAAGAGAAACAGGGAGGAGAGGAACAGAGAGGAGAGAAACAGGGAGAAGAGAAACAAAGAGGAACAAAGAGGAGAGGAGAGAAACAGAAAGGAGAGAAACAGTGAGGAGAGGAACAGGGAGGAGAGGAGAGTAACATGGGGAGAGAAACAGGGAGAAGAGAAACAGGGAGGAGAGGAACAGGGGGAGAGAAACAGAGAATAGAATAGAGAAACAGAGAGAGGAGAGAAACAGAGAGGAGGAGAGAAACAGAGAGGAGAGAAACAGAGAGGAGAGAAACAGGGGGAGAGAAACAGAGAGATGGTGACGCAGGGGGGGTCATAAGGTGAATCAGTGAATCAGTCTCTTTCTCATTGACTCTCCTGCGTTTCCCATGGTGCTAGGCCTACCCTGGTTAGCCTGTCATGACGCCACTGTTTCATGGCAACAGAGGGCTCTCACGGGGTGGTCAGGAGAGGAGGTGTGTAGGGGTTTCCGTTGGTGCTACTACAGTGGAAACTCCAGACCAGGTCTCCACCGTGCGCATTCCCCCCCGAATATGCCGATTTGGCTCTCTCCTTCTGTAAAAAGAAGGCGACTCAATTATCACCCATCGACGGGGGGATTGTGCGATAAATTTCCTGGTAGACTCAGCACTTCCCAGGAGTCACGTGTCGCAGGCGGAGACGGCGGCTATGGAAACGTCTCCGAATCCCTGCTTCAGGGGTACATTCGGCCCTCCACTTCACCTGCCTCCTCAAGTTAATTTTTTGTGAAGAAGAAGGAGGGAGGTCTGTGTCCATGTATTGACTATCGAGGCATCAACCAAATCACTATGGAGGCCTGAACCAGATCACTGTGAGGTACAGTTACCCGCTAACAGCGATTGAGTCAATGCACCTGGCGCGCTTCTTCACCAAACTAGATCTCAGGAGTGCTTACAACCTGGTGCGTATCCGGGAGGGAGACGAGTGGAAGACGGCTTTTAGTACCACCTCAGGGCACTATGAGTACCTCGTCATGCCGTACGGGTTGATGAATGCTCCATCAGTCTTCCAATCTTTTGTAGACGAGATTTTCAGGGACCTGCACGGGCAGGGTGTATTGGTGTATATTGATGACATTCTGATATACTCTGCTACACGCGCATGTGTCTCTGGTGCGCAGGGTGCTTGGTCGACTGTTGGAGCATGATGCCTGCAATGCCTATTCTTCCAACAGTCCGTCTCCTCCCTAGGGTATTGCGTTTCCACCTCAGGAGATGGAGAGTGACCGCATTTCAGCCGTGCGTAATTGGCCGACTCCCACCACGGTAAAGGAGGTGCAGCGGTTCCTAGGGTTTGTCAACTACTACCGTAGGTTTATCCAGGGTTTTGGTCAGTACATTTGCAGTGGTCGGCTGAGGCGGACAGGGCTTTTGGTCACCTGAAGGCTCTGTTTACCTCGGCTCCCAATTTGGCCCATCCGGATCTGAGGCTGGGATAGGAGCCGTGCTTTCTCAGCACTCCGGTACTCCACCGAAGCTCTGCCCCTGTGCTTTCTTCTCCAGGAAGCTCAGTCCAGCGGAGTGGAACTATGACGTGGGGGACCGGGAGCTGTTGGCTGTCGTTAAGGCCTTGAAGGCGTGGAGACATTGGCTTGAGGGGGCTAAACACCCTTTTCTCATCTGGACCGACCAACGCAATCTGGAGTACATCCGGGCGGTGAGGAGACTGAACCCTCGCCAGGCAAGGTGGGCCATGTTTTTCACCCGTTTTAGTTTCACCCTTTCTTACAAACCAGGTTCTCAGAACGTGAAGGCAGACTTATATCATAACGGTCTTAACAGGCCAGATTTACATCATAATAGTTTTAACAGGCCAGATTTACATCATAACGGTCTTAACAGGCCAGATTTACATCCTAACGGTCTTAACAGGCCAGATTTACATAATAACGGTCTTAACAGGCCAGATTTACATCATAACGGTCTTAACAGGCCAGATTTACATCATAATAGTCTTAACAGGCCAGATTTACATCATAACGGTCATAACAGGCCAGATTTACATCATAACGGTCAGAACAGGCCAGATTTACATCATAACGGTCTTAACAGGCCAGATTTACATAATAACGGTCATAACAGGCCAGATTTACATCATAACGGTCTTAACAGGCCATATTTACATAATAACGGTCTTAACAGGCCAGATTTACATCATAATAGTCTTAACAGGCCAGATTTACATCATAACGGTCTTAACAGGCCAGATTTACATCATACTGGTCTTAACAGGCCAGATTTACATCGTAACGGTCTTAACAGGCCAGATTTACATCATAACGGTCATAACAGGCCAGATTTACATCATACTGGTCAGAACAGGCCAGATTTTATGTGCACATGCAACGAGGATGAAAATAATCAACAGATGCTGTTTCCTTTTTGCTTATAATTATAGGGTGTGTCAGTGGACAGATGTCTTGGCAGAAGAAACTGAAATGCACAACCTAAGAATACCAAACGACTGGCTGCCCTATTCCCTCCGTGGTTAAACTTTATATCTGGATGCATCCAGAAGAATCTCTGAGCAGTATATTGTGTTGGACTGTTGCTTAAAAATAGAAGAGAATATATTCAACAGAAAGAGAGAGAGATTGAGAGAGAGATTGAGAGAGAGAGAGGGAGAGAGAGAGAGAGAGAGAGAGAGAGAGAGAGAGAGAGAGAGAGACAGAGAGAGAGAGAGAGAGAGAGAGAGACAGAGAGAGAGAGAGAGAGAGAGATAAAGAGAGAGAGAGAGAGAGAGAGAGAGAGAGAGAGAGAGAGAGACAGAGAGAGAGAGACAGAGAGAGAGAGAGAGAGAGAGAGAGAGAGAGAGAGAGAGAGAGAGAGAGAGACAGAGAGAGACAGAGAGAGAGAGAGAGAGAGAGAGAGAGAGAGAGAGAGACAGAGAGAGAGAGAGAGAGAAGTTGAAACCGATCGACCACTCAGTTGAAACTGTGGCATCATCTGTTGAGCTCTTTTTAAACATCAACATGACACGACAAATCTCCTCGAATAATGCATCAATCAACACCTAGAGATGCTAAAATAGGAAGGGGATTTTAAAGGAAGGAAGTGGAGAGAGCGAGAGAGGGAAAAGAGAGAGAGGGGATAGAGAGAGAGCGAGAGAGAGAGAGAGGAATATAGCGAGGAGAGAGAGAGAATTTGAAAAACTTACTCCATCATATGCTTCCCATCTGTGTTCATAAACAATCTGTTGGTGTGTGTGTGTGTGTGTGTGTGTGTGTGCAATGCTGTGTTCATAAACAATATGTTGGTGTGTGTGTGTGTGTGTGTGATGCTGTGTTCATAAACAATCTGTTGGTGTGTGTGTGTGTGCAATGCTGTGTTCATAAACAATCTGCAGGTGTGTGTGCAGGTGTCCTCCTCTCTCCTGTCTGGTCTACTTTGCTCTCTCCTGTCTGGTCTACTCTGCTCTCTCCTGTCTGGTCTACTCTGCTCTCTCCTGTCTTGGTCTACTCTGCTCTCTCCTGTCTGGTCTACTCTCCTCTCATTAGGGGGTTAGCTATGAGGAGGTTAGCTATGAGGAGGTTAGCTATGAGGGGGTTAGCTATGAAGAGGTTAGCTATGAGGAGGTCAGCTATGAGGGGGTTAGCTATGAGGGGGTTAGCTATAAGGAGGTCAGCTATGAGGAGGTTAGCTACAAGGAGGTTAGCTATGAGGGGGTTAGCTATGAGGAGGTTAGCTACAAGGAGGTTAGCTATGAGGGGGTTAGCTATGAGGAGGTTAGCTACAAGGAGGTTAGCTACGAGGGGGTTAGATATGAGGGGGTCAGCTATGAGGAGGTTAACTACGAGGAGGTTAGCTATGAGGAGGTCAGCTATGAGGAGGTTAGCTATGAGGGGGTTAGCTATGAGGAGGTCAGCTATGAGGGGGTTAGCTATGAGGGGGTTAGCTATGAGGGGGTTAGCTATGAGGGGGTTAGCTATGAGGAGGTCAGCTATGAGGGGGTTAGCTATGAGGGGGTTAGCTATGAGGAGTTTAGCTACGAGGAGGTTAGCTATGAGGAGGTTAGCTACGAGGAGGTCAGCTATGAGGAGGTTAGCTATGAGGGGGTTAGCTATGAGGAGATCAGCTATGAGGGGGTTAGCTACGAGGAGGTTAGCTATGAGGAGGTCAGCTATGAGGGGGTTAGCTACGAGGAGGTTAGCTATGAGGGGGTTAGCTATGAGGAGGTTAGCTCGCCCCCAGCAAAGATTGTCTGTGCCCCAAATGGCACCCTCTTCCTTATGTACTGTAGTGCATTACTTTAGACCAGGACCCATAGGGGTAGTGCACTACTTTAGACCAGGACCCATAGGGGTAGTGCACTACTTTAGACCAGGACCCACAGGGTAGTGCACTACTTTAGACCAGGACCCATAGGGGTAGTGCACTACTTTAGACCAGGGCCCATAGGGTAGTGCACTACTTTAGACCAGGGTAGTGCACTACTTTAGACCAGGGTAGTGCACTACTTTAGACCAGGACCCATAGGGTAGTGCACTACTTTAGACCAGGACCCATAGGGTAGTGCACTACTTTAGATCAGGACCCATAGAGTAGTGCACTATGTTAGACCACTGTCCATAGGGTAGTGCACTACTTTAGACCAGGGTAGTGCACTACTTTAGACCAGGGTAGTGCACTACTTTAGACCAGGACCCATAGAAATAGGGTGCCATTTGGGATGCGACCGTTGCCTTGGCCGCTTTGCAGAACTCGCCAGTAACCCAACGGCCACAAAATAAGTGGCTTGAACACACATACTTCAAATTACAGGGCACTGAGAATCAGAAAATGCTACTCCTGCTTCAAAACGGGTGTTTAAAAATGTCTATGAAGTTTCTAAGTCCCTTCATATAGGCTGCTCTGCTGCAGCTATGTATCATCACACAATGTTGGTGTTTAAAAATGTCTATGAAGTTTCTAAGTCCCTTCATATAGGCTGCTCTGCTGCAGCTATGTATCATCACACAATGTTGGTGTTTAAAAATGTCTATGAAGTTTCTACGTTTGTCAGCTGTAGGAAACACTAAAGTCAGCTTAAAACAAAAATAATTTCAGTCAGGCAGGGAATTCAGCAATCAGGAGAGAACCAGAGAGAGAGAGGGGAGAGGAACCCCAGCCTATATGTAGGATGTAGAGTTTATAGAGTTAGAGTTTAGAGAGTTAGATAGAGTTAGAGTTTAGAGAGTTAGATAGAGTTAGAGTTTAGAGAGTTAGAGTTTAGAGAGTTAGATGGAGTTAGAGTTTATAGAGTTAGATAGAGTTAGAGTTTAGAGAGTTAGATAGAGTTAGAGTTTATAGAGTTAGAGTTTAGAGAGTTAGATAGAGTTAGAGTTTATAGAGTTAGATAGAGTTAGAGTTTAGAGAGTTAGATAGAGTTATGTTTTAGAGAGTTAGAGTTTAGAGAGTTAGATGGAGTTAGAGTTTATAGAGTTAGATAGAGTTAGAGTTTAGAGAGTTAGATAGAGTTAGAGTTTATAGAGTTAGATAGAGTTAGAGTTTGGAGAGTTAGATAGAGTTAGAGTTTAGAGAGTTAGATATAGTTAGAGTTTAGAGAGTTAGATATAGTTAGAGTTTAGAGAGTTAGATAGAGTTAGAGTTTAGAGAGTTAGATGGAGTTAGAGTTTATAGAGTTAGATAGAGTTAGAGTTTAGAGAGTTAGATAGAGTTAGAGTTTATAGAGTTAGAGTTTAGAGAGTTAGATAGAGTTAGAGTTTATAGAGTTAGATAGAGTTAGAGTTTAGAGAGTTAGATAGAGTTATGTTTTAGAGAGTTAGAGTTTAGAGAGTTAGATGGAGTTAGAGTTTATAGAGTTAGATAGAGTTAGAGTTTAGAGAGTTAGATAGAGTTAGAGTTTATAGAGTTAGATAGAGTTAGAGTTTGGAGAGTTAGATAGAGTTAGAGTTTAGAGAGTTAGATATAGTTAGAGTTTAGAGAGTTAGATATAGTTAGAGTTTAGAGAGTTAGATAGAGTTAGAGTTTATAGAGTTAGATAGAGTTAGAGTTTAGAGAGTTAGATAGAGTTAGAGTTTAGAGAGTTAGATAGAGTTAGAGTTTATAGAGTTAGATATAGTTAGAGTTTAGAGAGTTAGCTATAGTTAGAGTTTAGAGAGTTAGAGTTTAGAGAGTTAGATAGAGTTAGAGTTTATAGAGTTAGATAGAGTTAGAGTTTAGAGAGTTAGATAGAGTTAGAGTTTAGAGAGTTAGATAGAGTTAGAGTTTAGAGAGTTAGAGTTTATAGAGTTAGATAGAGTTAGAGTTTAGAGAGTTAGATAGAGTTAGAGTTTATAGAGTTAGACAGAGTTAGAGTTTAGAGAGTTAGAGTTTATAGAGTTAGATAGAGTTAGAGTTTAGAGAGTTAGATAGAGTTAGAGTTTAGAGAGTTAGAGTTTATAGAGTTAGATAGAGTTAGAGTTTAGAGAGTTAGATAGAGGTAGAGTTTAGAGAGTTAGATAGAGTTAGAGTTTAGAGAGTTAGATAGAGTTAAAGTTTAGAGAGTTAGAGTTTAGAGAGTTAGAGTTTAGAGAGTTAGATATAGTTAGAGTTTAGAGAGTTAGAGTTTATAGAGTTAGATAGAGTTAGAGTTTAGAGAGTTAGATAGAGTTAGAGTTTAGAGAGTTAGATAGAGTTAGAGTTTAGAGAGTTAGTTAGAGTTTATAGAGTTAGATATAGTTAGAGTTTAGAGAGTTAGATAGATTTAGAGTTTAGAGAGTTAGATAGAGTTAGAGTTTAGAGAGTTAGATAGAGTTAGAGTTTAGAGAGTTAGATATAGTCAGAGTTTAGAGAGTTAGATAGAGTTAGAGTTTAGAGAGTTGGAGTTTAGAGAGTTAGAGTTTAGAGAGTTAGATAGAGTTAGAGTTTAGAGAGTTAGAGTTTATAGAGTTAGATAGAGTTAGAGTTTAGAGAGTTAGATAGAGTTAGAGTTTAGAGAGTTAGAGTTTATAGAGTTAGATAGAGTTAGAGTTTAGAGAGTTAGATAGAGTTCGAGTTTAGAGAGTTCGAGTTTAGACTTAGAGTTTAGAGTAGATAGAGTTAGAGTTTAGAGAGTTAGATAGAGTTAGAGTTTAGAGAGTTAGATAGAGTTAGATAGAGTTAGAGTTTAGAGAGTTAGATAGAGTTAGAGTTTAGAGAGTTAGATAGAGTTAGAGTTTAGAGAGTTAGATAGAGTTAGAGTTTATAGAGTTAGAAAGAGTTAGAGTTTATAGAGTTAGATAGAGTTAGAGTTTAGAGAGTTAGATAGAGTTAGAGTTTAGAGAGTTAGATAGAGTTAGAGTTTAGAGAGTTAGATAGAGTTAGAGTTTAGAGAGTTAGATAGAGTTAGATAGAGTTAGAGTTTAGAGAGTTAGATAGAGTTAGAGTTTAGAGAGTTAGATAGAGTTAGAGTTTAGAGAGTTAGATAGAGTTAGAGTTTAGAGAGTTAGATAGATTTAGAGTTTAGAGAGTTAGAGTTTAGAGAGTTAGATAGAGTTAGAGTTTAGAGAGTTAGATAGAGTTAGAGTTTATAGAGTTAGATAGAGTTAGAGTTTATAGAGTTAGATAGAGTTAGAGTTTAGAGAGTTAGATAGAGTTAGAGTTTAGAGAGTTAGATAGAGTTAGAGTTTAGAGAGTTAGATAGAGTTAGAGTTTAGAGAGTTAGAGTTTAGAGAGTTAGATAGAGTTAGAGTTTAGAGAGTTAGATAGAGTTAGAGTTTAGAGAGTTAGATAGATTTAGAGTTTAGAGAGTTAGAGTTTAGAGAGTTAGATAGAGTTAGAGTTTAAGGAGTTTAGATAGAGTTAGAGTTTATAGAGTTAGATAGAGTTAGAGTTTAGAGAGTTAGATAGAGTTAGAGTTTAGAGAGTTAGATAGAGTTAGAGTTTAGAGAGTTAGATAGAGTTAGAGTTTAGAGAGTTAGATAGAGTTCGAGTTTAGAGAGTTCGAGTTTATAGAGTTAGATAGAGTTAGAGTTTATAGAGTTAGAGTTTATAGAGTTAGATAGAGTTAGAGTTTAGAGAGTTAGATAGAGTTAGAGTTTAGAGAGTTAGAGTTTATAGAGTTGAATAGAGTTAGAGTTTAGAGAGTTAGATAGAGTTAGAGTTTATAGAGTTAGAGTTTAGAGAGTTAGATAGAGTTAGAGTTTAGACAGTTAGAGTTTATAGAGTTAGATAGAGTTATAGTTTAGAGAGTTAGAGTTTATAGAGTTAGATAGAGTTAGAGTTTAGAGAGCTAGAGTTTAGAGAGTTAGATAGAGTTAGATAGAGTTAGAGTTTAGAGAGTTAGAGTTTAGAGAGTTAGATAGAGTTAGATAGAGTTAGATAGAGTTAGATAGAGTTAGAGTTTAGAGAGGTAGATAGAGTTAGATAGAGTTAGAGTTTAGAGAATTAGATAGAGTTAGATAGAGTTAGAGTTTAGAGAGTTAGAGTTTAGAGAGGTAGATAGAGTTAGAGTTTAGAGAGTTAGAGATTAGAGAGTTAGATCGAGTTAGAGTTTAGAGAGGTAGAGTTTATAGAGTTAGATAGAGTTAGAGTTTAGAGAGTTAGAGTTTAGAGAGTTAGATAGAGTTAGAGTTTAGAGAGTTAGAGATTAGAGAGTTAGATAGAGTTAGAGTTTAGAGAGTTAGATAGAGTTAGAGTTTAGAGAGTTAGATAGAGTTAGATAGAGTTAGAGTTTAGAGAGTTAGATAGAGTTAGATAGAGTTAGAGTTTAGAAAGTTAGATAGAGTTAGAGTTTATAGAGTTAGATAGAGTTAGAGTTTAGAGAGTTAGATAGAGTTAGAGTTTAGAGAGTTAGAGTTTAGAGAGTTAGATAGAGTTAGAGTTTAGAGAGTTAGATAGAGTTAGAGTTTAGAGAGTTAGAGTTTAGAGAGTTATAGAGTTTAGAGTTAGATAGAGTTAGAGTTTAGAGAGTTAGATAGAGTTAGATAGAGTTAGAGTTTAGAGAGTTAGATAGAGTTAGAGTTTAGAGAGTTAGATAGAGTTAGAGTTTAGAGAGTTAGATAGAGTTAGAGTTTAGAGAGTTAGATAGAGTTAGAGTTTAGAGAGTTAGAGTTTAGAGAGTTAGATAGAGTTAGAGTTTAGAGAGTTAGAGTTAGAGTTAGATAGTTAGAGTTAGAGTTTAGAGAGTTAGATAGAGTTAGATAGAGTTAGAGTTTAGAGAGTTAGATAGAGTTAGATAGAGTTAGAGTTTAGAGAGTTAGATAGAGTTAGAGTTTAGAGAGTTAGATAGAGTTAGAGTTTAGAGAGTTAGAGTTTAGAGAGTTAGATAGAGTTAGAGTTTAGAGAGTTAGATAGAGTTAGATAGAGTTAGAGTTTAGAGAGTTAGATAGAGTTAGAGTTTAGAGAGTTAGATAGAGTTAGAGTTTAGAGAGTTAGATAGAGTTAGATAGAGTTAGAGTTTAGAGAGTTAGATAGAGTTAGAGTTTAGAGAGTTAGATAGAGTTAGAGTTTAGAGAGTTAGATAGAGTTAGAGTTTAGAGAGTTAGATAGAGTTAGAGTTTAGAGAGTTAGAGTTTAGAGAGTTAGATAGAGTTAGAGTTTAGAGAGTTAGATAGAGTTAGAGTTTATAGAGTTAGATAGAGTTAGAGTTTAGATAGTTAGATAGAGTTAGAGTTTGGAGAGTTAGATAGAGTTAGAGTTTAGAGAGTTAGATAGAGTTAGAGTTTAGAGAGTTAGATAGAGTTAGAGTTTATAGAGTTAGATAGAGTTAGAGTTTATAGAGTTAGATAGAGTTAGAGTTAGATAGAGTTAGATAGACTTAGAGTTTAGAGAGTTAGATAGAGTTAGAGTTTAGAGAGTTAGATAGAGTTAGAGTTTAGAGAGTTAGATAGAGTTAGATAGAGTTAGAGTTTAGAGAGTTAGATAGAGTTAGAGTTTAGAGAGTTAGATAGAGTTAGAGTTTAGAGAGTTAGATAGAGTTAGAGTTTATAGAGTTAGATAGAGTTAGAGTTTATAGAGTTAGATAGAGTTAGAGTTTAGAGAGTTAGATAGAGTTAGAGTTTAGAGAGTTAGATAGAGTTAGAGTTTAGATAGAGTTAGAGTTTAGAGTTAGAGTTTAGAGAGATAGAGTTAGAGTTTAGAGAGTTAGATAGAGTTAGAGTTTAGAGAGTTAGATAGAGTTAGAGTTTAGAGAGTTAGATAGAGTTAGAGTTTAGAGAGTTAGATAGAGTTAGAGTTTAGAGAGTTAGATAGAGTTAGAGTTTAGAGAGTTAGATAGAGTTTAGAGAGAGTTAGATAGAGTTAGAGTTTAGAGAGTTAGATAGAGTTAGAGTTTAGAGAGTTAGATAGATTTAGAGTTTAGAGAGTTAGAGTTTAGAGAGTTAGATAGAGTTAGAGTTTAGAGAGTTAGATAGAGTTAGAGTTTATAGAGTTAGATAGAGTTAGAGTTTAGAGAGTTAGATAGAGTTAGAGTTTAGAGAGTTAGATAGAGTTAGAGTTTAGAGAGTTAGATAGAGTTAGAGTTTAGAGAGTTAGATAGAGTTAGAGTTTAGAGAGTTAGATAGAGTTAGAGTTTATAGAGTTAGATAGAGTTAGAGTTTAGATAGTTAGATAGAGTTAGAGTTTAGAGAGTTAGATAGAGTTAGAGTTTAGAGAGTTAGATAGAGTTAGAGTTTAGAGAGTTAGATAGAGTTAGAGTTTATAGAGTTAGATAGAGTTAGAGTTTATAGAGTTAGATAGAGTTAGAGTTTAGAGAGTTAGATAGAGTTAGAGTTTAGAGAGTTAGATAGAGTTAGAGTTTAGAGAGTTAGATAGAGTTAGAGTTTAGAGAGTTAGATAGAGTTAGATAGAGTTAGAGTTTAGAGAGTTAGATAGAGTTAGAGTTTAGAGAGTTAGATAGAGTTAGAGTTTAGAGAGTTAGATAGAGTTAGAGTTTAGAGAGTTAGATAGAGTTAGAGTTTAGAGAGTTAGATAGAGTTAGAGTTTATAGAGTTAGATAGAGTTAGAGTTTATAGAGTTAGATAGAGTTAGAGTTTAGAGAGTTAGATAGAGTTAGAGTTTTAGAGTTTAGAAGAGTTAGAGTTTAGAGAGTTAGATAGAGTTAGAGTTTAGAGAGTTAGATAGAGTTAGAGTTTAGAGAGTTAGATAGAGTTAGATAGAGTTTAGAGAGTTAGATAGAGTTAGAGTTTAGAGAGTTAGATAGAGTTAGAGTTTAGAGAGTTAGATAGAGTTAGATAGAGTTAGAGTTTAGAGAGTTAGATAGAGTTAGAGTTTAGAGAGTTAGATAGAGTTAGAGTTTAGAGAGTTAGATAGAGTTAGAGTTTAGAGAGTTAGAGTTTAGAGAGTTAGATAGAGTTAGAGTTTAGAGAGTTAGAGATAGAGTTAGAGTTTAGAGTTTAGAGTTAGATAGAGTTAGAGTTTAGAGAGTTAGATAGAGTTTTAGAGTTAGATAGAGTTAGAGAGTTAGATAGAGTTAGAGTTTAGAGAGTTAGAGAGTTAGAGTTTAGAGAGTTAGATAGAGTTAGAGTTTAGAGTTAGATAGAGTTAGAGTTTAGAGAGTTAGATAGAGTTAGATAGAGTTAGAGTTTAGAGAGTTAGATAGAGTTAGAGTTTAGAGAGTTAGATAGAGTTAGAGTTTAGAGAGAGTTAGATAGATAGAGTTAGAGTTTAGAGAGTTAGATAGATTTAGAGTTTAGAGAGTTAGAGTTTAGAGAGTTAGATAGAGTTAGAGTTTAGAGAGTTAGATAGAGTTAGAGTTTATAGAGTTAGATAGAGTTAGAGTTTATAGAGTTAGATAGAGTTAGAGTTTAGAGAGTTAGATAGAGTTAGAGTTTAGAGAGTTAGATAGAGTTAGAGTTTAGAGAGTTAGATAGATTTAGAGTTTAGAGAGTTAGAGTTTAGAGAGTTAGATAGAGTTAGAGTTTAGAGAGTTAGATAGAGTTAGAGTTTATAGAGTTAGATAGAGTTAGAGTTTATAGAGTTAGATAGAGTTAGAGTTTAGAGAGTTAGATAGAGTTAGAGTTTAGAGAGTTAGATAGAGTTAGAGTTTAGAGAGTTAGATAGAGTTAGAGTTTAGAGAGTTAGATAGAGTTAGATAGAGTTAGAGTTTAGAGAGTTAGATAGAGTTAGAGTTTATAGAGTTAGATAGAGTTAGAGTTTAGAGAGTTAGATAGAGTTAGAGTTTAGAGAGTTAGAGTTAGAGTTTAGAGAGTTAGAGTTTAGAGAGTTAGATAGAGTTAGAGTTTAGAGAGTTAGATAGAGTTAGAGTTTAGAGAGTTTAGATAGAGTTAGAGTTTAGAGAGTTTAGATAGAGTTAGATAGAGTTTAGAGAGTTAGATAGAGTTAGAGTTTAGAGAGTTAGAGTTTAGAGTTAGAGTTTTAGAGTTTAGAGTTAGAGTTTATAGAGTTAGATAGAGTTAGAGTTTAGAGAGTTAGATAGAGTTAGAGTTTAGAGAGTTAGATAGAGTTAGAGTTTAGAGAGTTAGATAGAGTTAGAGTTTAGAGAGTTAGATAGAGTTAGAGTTTAGAGAGTTAGATAGAGTTAGAGTTTATAGAGTTAGATAGAGTTAGAGTTTAGAGAGTTAGATAGAGTTAGAGTTTAGAGAGTTAGATAGAGTTAGAGTTTAGAGAGTTAGATAGAGTTAGAGTTTAGAGAGTTAGAGTTTAGAGAGTTAGATAGAGTTAGAGTTTAGAGAGTTAGATAGAGTTAGAGTTTAGTTAGAGTTAGAGTTTAGAGTTTAGAGTTTAGAGAGTTAGATAGTTTAGAGTTTATAGAGTTAGATAGAGTTAGAGTTTAGAGAGTTAGATAGAGTTAGAGTTTAGAGAGTTAGATAGAGTTAGAGTTTAGAGAGTTAGATAGAGTTAGAGTTTAGAGAGTTAGATAGAGTTAGAGTTTAGAGAGTTAGATAGAGTTAGAGTTTAGAGAGTTAGATAGAGTTAGAGTTTAGAGAGTTAGATAGAGTTAGAGTTTAGAGAGTTAGATAGAGTTAGAGTTTAGAGTTTAGAGAGTTAGATAGAGTTAGAGTTTAGAGAGTTAGATAGAGTTAGAGTTTAGAGAGTTAGATAGAGTTAGAGTTTAGAGAGTTAGATAGAGTTTAGAGAGTTAGATAGAGTTAGAGTTTAGAGAGTTAGATTTAGAGTTTAGATAGAGTTAGATAGAGTTAGAGTTTAGAGAGTTAGATAGAGTTAGAGTTTAGAGAGTTAGATAGAGTTAGAGTTTAGAGAGTTAGATAGAGTTAGAGTTTAGAGAGTTAGATAGAGTTAGATAGAGTTAGAGTTTAGAGAGTTAGATAGAGTTAGAGTTTAGAGAGTTAGATAGAGTTAGAGTTTAGAGAGTTAGATAGAGTTAGAGTTTTTAGAGAGTTAGATAGAGTTAGAGTTTAGAGAGTTAGATAGAGTTAGAGTTTATAGAGTTAGATAGAGTTAGAGTTTATAGAGTTAGATAGAGTTAGAGTTTAGAGAGTTAGTTAGAGTTAGAGTTAGAGTTAGAGTTAGAGTTAGAGTTTAGAGAGTTAGATAGAGTTAGAGTTTAGAGAGTTAGAGTTTAGAGTTAGATAGAGTTAGAGTTTAGAGAGTTAGATAGAGTTAGATAGAGTTAGAGTTTAGAGAGTTAGATAGAGTTAGATAGAGTTAGAGTTTAGAGAGTTAGATAGAGTTAGAGTTTAGAGAGTTAGATAGAGTTAGAGTTTAGAGAGTTAGATAGAGTTAGAGTTTAGAGAGTTAGAGTTTAGAGAGTTAGATAGAGTTAGAGTTTAGAGAGTTAGATAGAGTTAGAGTTTATAGAGTTAGATAGAGTTAGAGTTTAGAGAGTTAGATAGAGTTCTAGTTTAGAGAGTTAGATAGAGTTAGAGTTTAGAGAGTTAGAGTTTAGAGAGTTAGATAGAGTTAGATAGAGTTAGAGTTTAGAGAGTTAGAGTTTAGAGAGAGTTAGATAGAGTTAGAGAGTTAGAGTTAGAGAGTTAGATAGAGTTAGAGTTTAGAGAGTTAGATAGAGTTAGAGTTTAGAGAGTTAGATAGAGTTAGAGTTTATAGAGTTAGATAGAGTTAGAGTTTAGAGAGTTAGATAGAGTTAGAGTTTAGAGAGTTAGATAGAGTTAGAGTTTAGAGAGTTAGATAGAGTTAGAGTTTAGAGAGTTAGATAGAGTTAGAGTTTAGAGAGTTAGATAGAGTTAGAGTTTATAGAGTTAGATAGAGTTAGAGTTTAGATAGTTAGATAGAGTTAGAGTTTAGAGAGTTAGATAGAGTTAGAGTTTAGAGAGTTAGATAGAGTTAGAGTTTAGAGAGTTAGATAGAGTTAGAGTTTATAGAGTTAGATAGAGTTAGAGTTTATAGAGTTAGATAGAGTTAGAGTTTAGAGAGTTAGATAGAGTTAGAGTTTAGAGAGTTAGATAGAGTTAGAGTTTAGAGAGTTAGATAGAGTTAGAGTTTAGAGAGTTAGATAGAGTTAGATAGAGTTAGAGTTTAGAGAGTTAGATAGAGTTAGAGTTTAGAGAGTTAGATAGAGTTAGAGTTTAGAGAGTTAGATAGAGTTAGAGTTTAGAGAGTTAGATAGAGTTAGAGTTTAGAGAGTTAGATAGAGTTAGAGTTTATAGAGTTAGATAGAGTTAGAGTTTATAGAGTTAGATAGAGTTAGAGTTAGATAGACTTAGAGTTTAGAAAGTTAGATAGAGTTAGAGTTAGAGAGTTAGAGTTTAGAGAGTTAGATAGAGTTAGAGTTTAGAGAGTTAGATAGAGTTAGATAGAGTTAGAGTTTAGAGAGTTAGATAGAGTTAGATAGAGTTAGAGTTTAGAGAGTTAGATAGAGTTAGATAGAGTTAGAGTTTAGAGAGTTAGATAGAGTTAGAGTTTAGAGAGTTAGATAGAGTTAGAGTTTAGAGAGTTAGATAGAGTTAGAGTTTAGAGAGTTAGAGTTTAGAGAGTTAGATAGAGTTAGAGTTTAGAGAGTTAGATAGAGTTAGAGTTTATAGAGTTAGATAGAGTTAGAGTTTAGAGAGTTAGATAGAGTTCTAGTTTAGAGAGTTAGATAGAGTTAGAGTTTAGAGAGTTAGAGTTTAGAGAGTTAGATAGAGTTAGATAGAGTTAGAGTTTAGAGAGTTAGAGTTTAGAGAGTTAGATAGAGTTAGATAGAGTTAGATAGAGTTAGATAGAGTTAGAGTTTAGAGAGGTAGATAGAGTTAGATAGAGTTAGAGTTTAGAGAATTAGATAGAGTTAGATAGAGTTAGAGTTTAGAGAGTTAGAGTTTAGAGAGGTAGATAGAGTTAGAGTTTAGAGAGTTAGAGATTAGAGAGTTAGATCGAGTTAGAGTTTAGAGAGGTAGAGTTTATAGAGTTAGATAGAGTTAGAGTTTAGAGAGTTAGAGTTTAGAGAGTTAGATAGAGTTAGAGTTTAGAGAGTTAGAGATTAGAGAGTTAGATAGAGTTAGAGTTTAGAGAGTTAGATAGAGTTAGAGTTTAGAGAGTTAGATAGAGTTAGATAGAGTTAGAGTTTAGAGAGTTAGATAGAGTTAGATAGAGTTAGAGTTTAGAAAGTTAGATAGAGTTAGAGTTTATAGAGTTAGATAGAGTTAGAGTTTAGAGAGTTAGATAGAGTTAGAGTTTAGAGAGTTAGATAGAGTTAGAGTTTAGAGAGTTAGAGTTTAGAGAGTTAGATAGAGTTAGAGTTTAGAGAGTTAGATAGAGTTAGAGTTTAGAGAGTTAGAGTTTAGAGAGTTATATAGAGTTAGATAGAGTTAGAGTTTAGAGAGTTAGATAGAGTTAGATAGAGTTAGAGTTTAGAGAGTTAGATAGAGTTAGAGTTTAGAGATTTAGATAGAGTTAGAGTTTAGAGAGTTAGATAGAGTTAGAGTTTAGAGAGTTAGAGTTTAGAGAGTTAGATAGAGTTAGAGTTTAGAGAGTTAGATAGAGTTAGAGTTTATAGAGTTAGATAGAGTTCGAGTTTAGAGAGTTAGATAGAGTTAGATAGAGTTAGAGTTTAGAGAGGTAGATAGAGTTAGATAGAGTTAGAGTTTAGAGAATTAGATAGACTTAGATAGAGTTAGAGTTTAGAGAGTTAGAGTTTAGAGAGGTAGATAGAGTTAGAGTTTAGAGAGGTAGAGTTTATAGAGTTAGATAGAGTTAGATAGAGTTAGAGTTTAGAGAGTTAGATAGAGTTAGAGTTTAGAGAGTTAGATAGAGTTAGATAGAGTTAGAGTTTAGAGAGTTAGATAGAGTTAGATAGAGTTAGAGTTTAGAAAGTTAGATAGAGTTAGAGTTTATAGAGTTAGATAGAGTTAGAGTTTAGAGAGTTAGATAGAGTTAGAGTTTAGAGAGTTAGATAGAGTTAGAGTTTAGAGAGTTAGAGTTTAGAGAGTTAGATAGAGTTAGAGTTTAGAGAGTTAGATAGAGTTAGAGTATAGAGAGTTAGAGTTTAGAGAGTTAGATAGAGTTAGATAGAGTTAGAGTTTAGAGAGTTAGATAGAGTTAGATAGAGTTAGAGTTTAGAGAGTTAGATAGAGTTAGAGTTTAGAGAGTTAGATAGAGTTAGAGTTTAGAGAGATAGAGTTTAGAGAGTTAGATAGAGTTAGAGTTTAGAGAGTTAGATAGAGTTAGATAGAGTTAGAGTTTAGAGAGTTAGATAGAGTTAGAGTTTAGAGAGTTAGATAGAGTTAGAGTTTAGAGAGTTAGATAGAGTTAGATAGAGTTAGAGTTTAGAGAGTTAGATAGAGTTAGAGTTTAGAGAGTTAGATAGAGTTAGAGTTTAGAGAGTTAGATAGAGTTAGAGTTTAGAGAGTTAGATAGAGTTAGAGTTTAGAGAGTTAGAGTTTAGAGAGTTAGATAGAGTTAGAGTTTAGAGAGTTAGATAGAGTTAGAGTTTATAGAGTTAGATAGAGTTAGAGTTTAGATAGTTAGATAGAGTTAGAGTTAGAGAGTTAGAGAGTTAGATAGAGTTAGAGTTTAGAGAGTTAGATAGAGTTAGAGTTTAGAGAGTTAGATAGAGTTAGAGTTTATAGAGTTAGATAGAGTTAGAGTTTATAGAGTTAGATAGAGTTAGAGTTAGATAGAGTTAGATAGACTTAGAGTTTAGAGAGTTAGATAGAGTTAGAGTTTAGAGAGTTAGATAGAGTTAGAGTTTAGAGAGTTAGATAGAGTTAGATAGAGTTAGAGTTTAGAGAGTTAGATAGAGTTAGAGTTTAGAGAGTTAGATAGAGTTAGAGTTTAGAGAGTTAGATAGAGTTAGAGTTTATAGAGTTAGATAGAGTTAGAGTTTATAGAGTTAGATAGAGTTAGAGTTTAGAGAGTTAGATAGAGTTAGAGTTTAGAGAGTTAGATAGAGTTAGAGTTTAGAGAGTTAGATAGAGTTAGAGTTTAGAGAGTTAGATAGAGTTAGATAGAGTTAGAGTTTAGAGAGTTAGATAGAGTTAGAGTTTAGAGAGTTAGATAGAGTTAGAGTTTAGAGAGTTAGATAGAGTTAGAGTTTAGAGAGTTAGATAGTTTAGAGTTTAGAGAGTTAGAGTTTAGAGAGTTAGATAGAGTTAGAGTTTAGAGAGTTAGATAGAGTTAGAGTTTATAGAGTTAGATAGAGTTAGAGTTTAGAGAGTTAGATAGAGTTAGAGTTTAGAGAGTTAGATAGAGTTAGAGTTTAGAGAGTTAGATAGAGTTAGAGTTTAGAGAGAGAGTTAGAGTTTAGAGTTAGATAGAGTTAGAGTTTAGAGAGTTAGATAGAGTTAGAGTTTAGAGAGTTAGATAGAGTTAGAGTTTAGAGAGTTAGATAGAGTTAGAGTTTAGAGAGTTAGAGATAGAGTTAGAGTTAGATAGAGTTAGAGTTTAGAGAGTTAGATAGAGTTAGAGTTTATAGAGTTAGATAGAGTTAGAGTTTAGAGAGTTAGAGTTAGAGTTTAGAGAGTTAGATAGAGTTAGAGTTTAGAGAGTTAGATAGAGTTAGAGTTTAGAGAGTTAGATAGAGTTAGAGTTTAGAGTTAGAGTTAGAGTTTAGATAGGAGAGTTTAGAGTTAGAGTTTAGAGTTTAGAGAGTTAGATAGAGTTAGAGTTTAGAGAGTTAGATAGAGTTAGAGTTTATAGAGTTAGATAGAGTTAGAGTAGAGTTAGAGTTTAGAGAGTTAGAGTTAGAGTTAGAGTTAGATAGAGTTAGATAGAGTTAGAGTTTAGAGAGTTAGATAGAGTTAGAGTTTAGAGAGTTAGATAGAGTTAGAGTTTAGATAGAGTTAGAGTTTAGAGAGTTAGATAGAGTTAGAGTTTAGAGAGTTAGATAGAGTTAGAGTTTAGAGAGTTTAGTTAGAGTTTAGAGAGTTAGATAGAGTTAGAGTTTATAGAGTTAGATAGAGTTAGAGTTTATAGAGTTAGATAGAGTTAGAGTTTAGAGAGTTAGATAGAGTTAGAGTTTAGAGAGTTAGATAGAGTTAGAGTTTAGAGAGTTAGATAGAGTTAGAGTTTAGAGAGTTAGATAGAGTTAGATAGAGTTAGAGTTTAGAGAGTTAGATAGAGTTAGAGTTTAGAGAGTTAGATAGAGTTAGAGTTTAGAGAGTTAGATAGAGTTAGAGTTTAGAGAGTTAGATAGATTTAGAGTTTAGAGAGTTAGAGTTTAGAGAGTTAGATAGAGTTAGAGTTTAGAGAGTTAGATAGAGTTAGAGTTTATAGAGTTAGATAGAGTTAGAGTTTATAGAGTTAGATAGAGTTAGAGTTTAGAGAGTTAGATAGAGTTAGAGTTTAGAGAGTTAGATAGAGTTAGAGTTTAGAGAGTTAGATAGATTTAGAGTTTAGAGAGTTAGAGTTTATAGAGTTAGATAGAGTTAGAGTTTAGAGAGTTAGATAGAGTTAGAGTTTAGAGAGTTAGATAGAGTTAGAGTTTTAGAGAGTTAGATAGAGTTAGAGTTTAGAGTTAGAGTTAGAGAGTTAGAGTTAGATAGAGATTTAGAGAGTTAGATAGAGTTAGAGTTTAGAGAGTTAGATAGAGTTAGAGTTTATAGAGTTAGATAGAGTTAGAGTTTAGAGTTAGATAGAGTTAGAGTTTAGAGAGTTAGATAGAGTTAGAGTTTAGAGAGTTAGATAGAGTTAGAGTTTAGAGAGTTAGATAGAGTTAGAGAGTTTAGAGTTAGAGTTTTAGAGTTAGATAGAGTTAGATAGAGTTAGATAGAGTTTTTTAGAGTTAGATAGAGTTAGAGTTTAGAGAGTTAGATAGAGTTAGAGTTTAGAGAGTTAGATAGAGTTAGAGTTTAGAGAGTTAGATAGAGTTAGAGTTTATAGAGTTAGATAGAGTTAGAGTTTAGAGAGTTAGATAGAGTTAGAGTTTAGAGAGTTAGATAGAGTTAGAGTTTAGAGAGTTAGATAGCGTTAGAGTTTAGAGAGTTTATAGAGTTAGATAGAGTTAGAGTTTAGAGAGTTAGATAGAGTTAGAGTTTAGAGAGTTAGATAGAGTTAGAGTTTAGAGAGTTAGATAGAGTTAGAGTTTAGAGAGTTAGATAGAGTTAGAGTTTAGAGAGTTAGATAGAGTTAGAGTTTATAGAGTTAGATAGAGTTAGAGTTTATAGAGTTAGATAGAGTTAGAGTTAGATAGAGTTAGATAGACTTAGAGTTTAGAAAGTTAGATAGAGTTAGAGTTAGAGAGTTAGAGTTTAGAGAGTTAGATAGAGTTAGAGTTTAGAGAGTTAGATAGAGTTAGATAGAGTTAGAGTTTAGAGAGTTAGATAGAGTTAGATAGAGTTAGAGTTTAGAGAGTTAGATAGAGTTAGATAGAGTTAGAGTTTAGAGAGTTAGATAGAGTTAGAGTTTAGAGAGTTAGATAGAGTTAGAGTTTAGAGAGTTAGATAGAGTTAGAGTTTAGAGAGTTAGAGTTTAGAGAGTTAGATAGAGTTAGAGTTTAGAGAGTTAGATAGAGTTAGAGTTTATAGAGTTAGATAGAGTTAGAGTTTAGTTAGAGTTAGATAGAGTTATAGTTTAGAGAGAGAGAGTTAGATAGAGTTAGAGTTTAGAGAGTTAGATAGAGTTAGAGTTTAGAGAGTTAGATAGAGTTAGAGTTTAGAGAGTTAGAGTTTAGAGAGTTAGATAGAGTTAGAGTTTAGAGAGTTAGATAGAGTTTAGTTAGAGTTTAGAGAGTTAGATAGAGTTAGAGTTTAGAGAGTTTAGAGAGAGTTTTAGATAGAGTTAGAGTTTAGAGAGTTAGATAGAGTTAGAGTTTAGAGAGTTAGAGTTTAGAGTTAGATAGAGTTAGAGTTTAGAGAGTTAGATAGAGTTAGAGTTTAGAGAGTTAGATAGAGTTAGAGTTTAGAGAGTTAGATAGAGTTAGAGTTTATAGAGTTAGATAGAGTTAGAGTTTATAGAGTTAGATAGAGTTAGAGTTTAGAGAGTTAGATAGAGTTAGAGTTTAGAGAGTTAGATAGAGTTAGAGTTTAGAGAGTTAGATAGAGTTAGAGTTTAGAGAGTTAGATAGAGTTAGAGTTTAGAGAGTTAGATAGATTTAGAGTTTAGAGAGTTAGAGTTTAGAGAGTTAGATAGAGTTAGAGTTTAGAGAGTTAGATAGAGTTAGAGTTTATAGAGTTAGATAGAGTTAGAGTTTAGAGAGTTAGATAGAGTTAGAGTTTAGAGAGTTAGATAGAGTTAGATAGAGTTAGAGTTTAGAGAGTTAGATAGAGTTAGAGTTTAGAGAGTTAGATAGAGTTAGAGTTTAGAGAGTTAGATAGAGTTAGAGTTTAGAGAGTTAGATAGAGTTAGAGTTTAGAGAGTTAGAGTTTAGAGAGTTAGATAGAGTTAGAGTTTAGAGAGTTAGATAGAGTTAGAGTTTATAGAGTTAGATAGAGTTAGAGTTTAGATAGTTAGATAGAGTTAGAGTTTAGAGAGTTAGATAGAGTTAGAGTTTAGAGAGTTAGATAGAGTTAGAGTTTAGAGAGTTAGATAGAGTTAGAGTTTATAGAGTTAGATAGAGTTAGAGTTTATAGAGTTAGATAGAGTTAGAGTTTAGAGAGTTAGATAGAGTTAGAGTTTAGAGACTTAGATAGAGTTAGAGTTTAGAGAGTTAGATAGAGTTAGAGTTTAGATAGTTAGATAGAGTTAGATAGAGTTAGAGTTTAGAGAGTTAGATAGAGTTAGAGTTTAGAGAGTTAGATAGAGTTAGAGTTTAGAGAGTTAGATAGAGTTAGAGTTTAGAGAGTTAGATAGAGTTAGAGTTTATAGAGTTAGATAGAGTTAGAGTTTAGAGAGTTAGATAGAGTTAGAGTTTAGAGAGTTAGATAGAGTTAGATAGAGTTAGATAGAGTTAGAGTTTAGAGAGTTAGATAGTGTTAGAGTTTAGAGAGTTAGATAGAGTTAGAGTTTAGAGAGTTAGATAGAGTTAGAGTTTAGAGAGTTAGAGTTTAGAGAGTTAGAGTTTAGAGAGTTAGATAGAGTTAGAGTTTAGAAAGTTAGATAGAGTTAGAGTTTATAGTGTTAGATAGAGTTAGAGTTTAGAGAGTTAGATAGAGTTAGAGTTTAGAGAGTTAGATAGAGTTAGAGTTTAGAGAGTTAGATAGAGTTAGAGTTTAGAGAGTTAGATAGAGTTAGAGTTTAGAGAGTTAGATAGAGTTAGAGTTTAGAGAGTTAGATAGAGTTAGAGTTTATAGAGTTAGATAGAGTTAGAGTTTATAGAGTTAGATAGAGTTAGAGTTAGATAGTTATATAGAGTTAGATAGAGTTAGAGTTTAGAGAGTTAGATAGAGTTAGAGTTAGAGACAACGAAAGAGACGTAGCAGTTCTCTGTTCATTCCAGGACCTGCGTCTGTTTTCATTTGAACACGTTGGAATGTCACACAGCTGTTCTATGACCTGCAATAACCTGTTTATTACCTGTTATATTACGGCTGTTTGTTATGAGCAGCCCAGAGAAAAGCCAGCCCTCTGAAGGGGCTTGCATTTATTACTAGCTAGCCGCTTGGCCAGGGTCATGGTTGTTCACTACCTCTGAAACGCCGGAAACCATCATTCAGACTAGACGACAGCTCCGGTAGTCTTCTGAACCATTCAGTCCTAATGAACAGGAATTCGTTTTGTGACGGCAACCGCAACTAGATGTACATTTTTAGGCTTCCTGGCAGGTGGCTACATTTCCTGGTGTCCTGGGAAACTGCAGTTGATAAAGACGAGTAGCCCTAGTTAACATCCCAACAGGATCTCTATTCCCTATATAATGCACTACTTTATACTACAGCCCTATTCTCTATATAGTGCACTACTTTATACTACAGCCCTATTCTCTATATAGTGCACTACTTTATACTACAGCCCTATTCTCTATATAGTGCACTACTTTATACTACAGCCCTATTCTCTATATAGTGCACTACTTTATACTACAGCCCTATTCTCTATATAGTGCACTACTTTATACTACAGCCCTATTCCCTATATACTGCACTACTTTATACTACAGCCCCATTCCCTATATAGTGCACTACTGCCCTATTCCCTATATAGTGCACTAGTTTTCACAAGTGCTCTGGTGAGACATACAGAAGGAACATTTCCCCAGAAACAGAAGAAGAGAAAAAGCCTGTTAATTGTCCTGAATCCTGAATCCTGAATCCTGAATCCTGAATCCTAGCAGGAATCAGGGGTTGAGAATAGCGGAGTTTGACGGTCTGTAGTAAAAACACCAATCAGTCCATTTCAGACACCAACGTGTCCCAGAAAGACATATGTGTTCCTCCCCCCTTCCACTCCTACAGCCAGTTTCCACATTCTTCTTCTGTTTCCACATTCTTCTTCTGTTTCCACATTCTTCTTCTGTTTCCACATTCTTCTTCTGTTTCCACATTCTTCTTCTGTTTCCACATTCTTCTTCTGTTTCTACATTCTTCTTCTGTTTCCACATTCTTCTTCTGTTTCCACATTCTTCTTCTTCTTCTGTTTCCACATTCTTCTTCTGTTTCCACATTCTTCTGGCTTTCAAATTATTTGGTAATTGAGTGTGGGAAACACGATTTAAGTTTAGCACAAAGTACAGGTGGAGAAGAAGAGACTTGTTGAGTTAGTGGATCAAATCAAATTCAAATCAAATGTTGTCTCATGATTGTTAAACAACAGGTGTAGACTAACAGGGAAATGCTTGGTAAACAACAGGTGTAGACTAACAACAACAGGTGTAGACTAACAGTGAAATGCTTGGTAAACAACAGGTGTAGACTAACAGTGAAATGCTTGGTAAACAACAGGTGTAGACTAAAAGGGAAATGCTTGGTAAACAACAGGTGTAGACTAACAGGGAAATGCTTGGTAAACAACAGGTGTAGACTAACAGGGAAATGCTTGGTAAACAACAGGTGTAGACTAACAACAACAGGTGTAGACTAACAGGGAAATGCTTGGTAAACAACAGGTGTAGACTAACAGTGAAATGCTTGGTAAACAACAGGTGTAGACTAACAGGGACATGCTTGGTAAACAACAGGTGTAGACTAACAGTGAAATGTTTGGTAAACAACAGGTGTAGACTAACAGTGAAATGCTTGGTAAACAACAGGTGTAGACTAACAGTGAAATGCTTGGTAAACAACAGGTGTAGACTAACAACAACAGGTGTAGACTAACAGGGAAATGCTTGGTAAACAACAGGTGTAGACTAACAACAACAGGTGTAGACTAACAGGGAAATGCTTGGTAAACAACAGGTGTAGACTAACAGTGAAATGCTTGGTAAACAACAGGTGTAGACTAACAGTGAAATGCTTGGTAAACAACAGGTGTAGACTAACAGTGAAATGCTTGGTAAACAACAGGTGTAGACTAACAATGAAATGCTTGGTAAACAACAGGTGTAGACTAACAGTGAAATGCTTGGTAAACAACAGGTGTAGACTAACAGTGAAATGCTTGCTAAACAACAGGTGTAGACTAACAGGGAAATGCTTGGTAAACAACAGGTGTAGACTAACAGGGAAAGGCTTGGTAAACAACAGGTGTAGACTAACAGGGAAATGTTTGGTAAACAACAGGTGTACAGACTAACAGGGAAATGATGACCAATTGCCCTTCCCAACAACACAGAGAGAAAGAAAGTAGAAATATTAAAGTAATAATAAATACACAATGATAACTTGGTTATATACACAGAGTACCAGTACTGAGTCGATGATAACTTGGTTATATACACAGAGTACCAGTACTGAGTCTATGATAACTTGGTTATATACACAGAGTACCAGTACTGAGTCGATGATAACTTGGTTTTATACACAGAGTACCAGTACTGAGTCTATGATAACTTGGTTATATACACAGAGTACCAGTACTGAGTCGATGATAACTTGGTTATATACCAGTACCAGTACTGAGTCAATGATAACTTGGTTTTATACACAGAGTACCAGTACTGAGTCAATGATAACTTGGTTTTATACACAGAGTACCAGTACTGAGTCAATGATAACTTAGTTTTATACACAGAGTACCAGTACTGAGTCTATGATAACTTGGTTATATACACAGAGTACCAGTACTGAGTCTATGATAACTTGGTTATATACACAGAGTACCAGTACTGAGTCAATGATAACTTGGTTATATACCAGTACCAGTACTGAGTCAATGATAACTTGGTTTTATACACAGAGTACCAGTACTGAGTCAATGATAACTTGGTTTTATACACAGAGTACCAGTACTGAGTCAATGATAACTTAGTTTTATACACAGAGTACCAGAACTGAGTCTATGATAACTTGGTTATATACACAGAGTACCAGTACTGAGTCAATGATAACTTGGTTATATACACAGAGTACCAGTACTGAGTCAATGATAACTTGGTTATATACACAGAGTACCAGTACTGAGTCAATGATAACTTGGTTTTATACACAGAGTACCAGTACTGAGTCAATGATAACTTGGTTTTATACACAGAGTACCAGTACTGAGTCTATGATAACTTGGTTATATACACAGAGTACCAGTACTGAGTCGATGATAACTTGGTTATATACACAGAGTACCAGTACTGAGTCGATGATAACTTGGTTATATACACAGAGTACCAGTACTGAGTCAATGATAACTTGGTTTTATACACAGAGTACCAGTACTGAGTCTATGATAACTTGGTTATATACACAGAGTACCAGTACTGAGTCTATGATAACTTGGTTATATACACAGAGTACCAGTACTGAGTCTATGATAACTTGGTTATATACACAGAGTACCAGTACTGAGTCTATGATAACTTAGTTATATACACAGAGTACCAGTACTGAGTCTATGATAACTTGGTTATATACACAGAGTACCAGTACTGAGTCTATTATAACTTGGTTATATACACAGAGTACCAGTACTGAGTCGATGATAACTTGGTTATATACACAGAGTACCAGTACTGAGTCGATGATAACTTGGTTATATACACAGAGTACCAGTACTGAGTCGATGATAACTTGGTTATATACACAGAGTACCAGTACTGAGTCTATGATAACTTGGTTTTATACACAGAGTACCAGTACTGAGTCAATGATAACTTAGTTTTATACACAGAGTACCAGTACTGAGTCTATGATAACTTGGTTATATACACAGAGTACCAGTACTGAGTCTATGATAACTTGGTTATATACACAGAGTACCAGTACTGAGTCAATGATAACTTGGTTATATACCAGTACCAGTACTGAGTCAATGATAACTTGGTTTTATACACAGAGTACCAGTACTGAGTCAATGATAACTTGGTTTTATACACAGAGTACCAGTACTGAGTCAATGATAACTTAGTTTTATACACAGAGTACCAGTACTGAGTCTATGATAACTTGGTTATATACACAGAGTACCAGTACTGAGTCAATGATAACTTGGTTATATACACAGAGTACCAGTACTGAGTCTATGATAACTTAGTTTTATACACAGAGTACCAGTACTGAGTCTATGATAACTTGGTTATATACACAGAGTACCAGTACTGAGTCGATGATAACTTGGTTATATACACAGAGTACCAGTACTGAGTCAATGATAACTTGGCTGTACGTGGTATCAGTACTGAGTCAATGTGCATGGTACGAGTTAATTGAAGTAGATATGTACATACTCTATAGGTAGGGGTAAAGGATAGATAATAGACAGTAACAACAGTATACTGTAGGTAGGGGTAAAGGATAGATAATAGACAGTAACAGCAGTATACTGTAGGTAGGGGTAAAGGATAGATAATAGACAGTAACAGCAGTATACTGTAGGTAGGGGTAAAGGATAGATAATAGACAGTAACAGCAGTATACTGTAGGTAGGGGTAAAGGATAGATAATAGACAGTAACAGCAGTATACTGTAGGTAGGGGTAAAGGATAGATAATAGACAGTAACAGCAGTATACTGTAGGTAGGGGTAAAGGATAGATAATAGACAGTAACAGCAGTATACTGTAGGTAGGGGTAAAGGATAGATAATAGACAGTAACAGCAGTATACTGTAGGTAGGGGTAAAGGATAGATAACAGACAGTAACAGCAGTATACTGTAGGTAGGGGTAAAGGATAGATAATAGACAGTAACAGCAGTATACTGTAGGTAGGGGTAAAGGATAGATAATGTAATGTTTATGTCCAGTGTCCGATGAGCACCGATACATTTTATCTATAATTTTTCTTCATTATTTCTCTTCATATGACAAGGATTAAAAAGGATTTGCCAGTAGATTGTCGACAACTGATGATGACTGATGATGATGCTAGCTAAGACTTTGAAAGTATAAAAGTTGACATGATAAGTCCAATCAAAGCTATGGTAGATATAACGTGATTTGATGTCATTCTATCTGTGACCAATGGCCTTGAGCCTTCTTGGATGGGCACTTCTAATATAACTCTATGCAAAACCCAAGGGGCTAACATTTTCGAGCTCTAACCTTAGAATTGGGGGTGACGTACTGTCCCATGAGTGACAGAAAACTGAGCCAATCAGGCGCAACGCTCTGTATTTTTCAGCTGGCCCGCCCCACTACAACAGAAAGCATTGGGCTGAAACACCTGCATTTTGGAGCTGCCTTACTGAAGAAAGCAAAAAAGAGACCATGTTGATTGTTATTTTTTATTTTACATTGTTTGCTAACTGACACATATAAATGGCAAAATAACAAGTAAAACAGGCCCCTCCCACATTAAAAAAAATATATATACAGATATATATTTTTTACCTTAAAGTGTGGTGCTCTGCCCCACCTGTCCTGAATGATGGGTCGCCACTGCATATCGTGTAAGGATATCTATTGAAATTATGCATTTTCTGAGAAATACGGATCCGTAAATGATCAGGTAATGACTACAGATATGATACATTTTCTGATAATATCTGTATTCATTCATGCCGAAGTATCAAGGCTTGGATATGTCAGTATGTTTCCGGAGTTTGAATATACTACAAACAGGTAAGCGGGTGCACACGCATCAGGTGCACGTCTTAAACAGTATCTCACCCCAGATATCCCCCCCCCCCTCCAGTTAAATTCAAAGGGCTTTATTGGCAATAATTGTTGGGAATAATGCCAACGCAAATGGAATAGACAAGAAACCAAAAAGGAAATGAACAATCAGGAAACATTACAATCACAAAAGTTGTAAAAGATTCTAGAATCACAAAAGATTCTAGAATCACAAAAGATTCTAGAATCACAAAAGATTCTAGAATGTTTCAAGTGTTATACTGTATTATTGTCTGTATGCGGTGTTGTAACAATGTTTGAATAGTTAAAGTACAAAAGGGAAAATAAATAAACATAAATATGGGTTGTATTTGCAATGTTGTTTGTGGCTCCACTGGTTGCTCTTTTCTTGTGGCAACGGGCCACGCATCTTGCTGCTGTGGTGGCACACTGAGGTATTTCGCCTAACAGACATGGTAGTTTATCAGTGTTTGATTAGTTTTTTATCATTCTTTGTGGATCTGTGTGCTCTGAGGGAAATATGTGTCTCTAAAATGGCCGTGCATTTGGCAGGAGGTTAGGAAGTGTAGCTCAGTTTCCACCTCATTTTGTGGGCAGTGTGCACATAGCCTGGCTTCTCTTGAGAGCCAGGTCTGCCTACGGCGGCCTTTCTCAATAGCAAGGCTATGCTCACTGAGTCTGTATACTGTCAAGGATTTTCTTAAGTTTGGGTCAGTCACAGTGGTCAGGTATTCTGCCACTGTGCACTCTCTGTTTAGGGCCAAATAACATTCTAGTTTGCTGTTTTTTTATTAATTCTTTCCAATGTGTCAAGTAATTATCTTTTTGTTTTCTCATGATTTGATTGGGTCTAATTGTGTTGCTGTCCTGGAGCTCTGTGGGGTCTGTTTGTGTTTGTGAAAAGAGCCCCAGGACCAGCTTGCTTAGGGGACTCTTCTCTAGGTTCATTTCTCTGTAGATGATAGCTGTGTTATGGAAGGTTTGGGAATCACTTCCTTGTAGGTGGTTGTAGAATTTAACGGCTCTTTTCTGGATTTTGATCATTAGTGGGTATCGGCCTAATTCTGCTCTGCATGCGTTATTTGGTGTTTTACGTTGTAAACTGATGCAGTCTCAGTTTGGTGTCTTTGTCATTTTGCGCTGATGTTGGGCGATTAGGCCTGGCTCGCAGTCAGTGTTACATTCCAGTTCTCTCTGTTTGGTTGATTCTTTCCAGTGTGTCAAATAGTACACTTTTTGCTTTCTCATAAATGTGTTTCTGTCCTGGGGCTCTGTGGGGTCTGTTTGTGAACAGAGACCCAGAACCATCTGGCTGAGGGGACTCTTCTCTAGGTTCATCTCTCTGTAGTTGAGGGCTTTGTGGTGAAACGTGTGGGCATCGCTTCCTTTTAGGTGGTTGCAGAATTTAACAGCTCTTTTCTGGAGTTTGATAACTAGTGGGTATAGTCTTAATTCTGCTCTGTATGCATTATTTGATGTTTTCCGTTGTACACAGAGGATATATTTTTACAGAATTCTGCATGCAGAGTCTTAATTTGGTGTTTGTCCCATTTAGTGAATTCTTGGTTGGTGAGCGGACCACAGACCTCACAACCATAGAGGGTAAGGGGTTCTATAACTGATAGAAGTATTTTTTTTGCCAGATCGTAATTGGGATGTTGAGTTTTATGTTCTTTTTGATGGCATGAGAAGGCCCTTCCTGCCTTGCTTCTTAGATCTTTCAAATCAAATCAAAATGTATTGGTCACATACACATATTTAACAGATGTGATTGGTCCATACACATATTTAACAGATGTGATTGGTCCATACACATATTTAACTGATGTTATTGGTCCATATTTAACAGATGTTATTGGTCACATACACATATTTAACAGATGTGATTGGTCCATACACATATTTAACTGATGTTATTGGTCCATATTTAGCAGATGTTATTGGTCACATACACATGTTTAACAGATGTTATTGGTCACATACACATATTTAGAAGATGTTATTGGTCCATACACATATTTAACAGATGTTATTGGTCCATACACATATTTAGCAGATGTTATTGGTCCATACACATATTTAACAGATGTTATTGGTCCATATTTAACAGATGTTATTGGTCCATACACATATTTAGCAGATGTTATTGCTCGTGTAGCAAAATGCTTGTGTTTCTAGCTCCAACAGTGCAGTTAATATCTAACAATTCACAACAACACACAACAATTCACAACAACACACAACAACACACAACAATACACAACAATACACAACAACACACAACAACACACAACAACGCACAACAACACACAACAATACACAACAACACACAACAACGCACAACGCACAACAACACACAACAACACACAACAATACACAACAACACACAACAACACACAACAATACACAACAACACACAACAACACACAACAATACACAACAACACACAACAATACACAACAACACACAACAACACACAACAATACACAACAATACACACAAATCTGAAAATAAAAGAATGGAATTAACACATATATAAATATTAGGAGGAACAATGTCGTAGTGTCATTGACTAAAATACAGTAGAATAGAATACGGTATACTGCGCTGCGTGCTTTCTCTCTCAGTTTATCACTGCCTCATTAAGGTGTCCAGTTGAGCTTATTTCTAAACCTCAGTAATTGTAGTGTGTACAGTACTCTATATATTTAAACCTCAGTACAGTAATTGTAGTGTGTACAGTACTCTATATATTTAAACCTCAGTAACTGTAGTGTGTACAGTACTCTATATATTTAAACCTCAGTAACTGTAGTGTGTACAGTACTCTATATATTTAAACCTCAGTACAGTAATTGTAGTGTGTACAGTACTCTATATATTTAAACCTCAGTAATTGTAGTGTGTACAGTACTCTATATATTTAAACCTCAGTAATTGTAGTGTGTACAGTACTCTATATATTTAAACCTCAGTAATTGTAGTGTGTGCAGTACTCTATATATTTAAACCTCAGTAATTGTAGTGTGTACAGTACTCTATATATTTAAACCTCAGTAATTGTAGTGTGTGCAGTACTCTATATATTTAAACCTCAGTAATTGTAGTGTGTACAGTACTCTATATATTTAAACCTCAGTAATTGTAGTGTGTACAGTACTCTATATATTTAAACCTCAGTAATTGTAGTGTGTACAGTACTCTATATATTTAAACCTCAGTAATTGTAGTGTGTGCAGTACTCTATATATTTAAACCTCAGTAATTGTAGTGTGTACAGTACTCTATATATTTAAACCTCAGTAATTGTAGTGTGTGCAGTACTCTATATATTTAAACCTCAGTAATTGTAGTGTGTACAGTACTCTATATATTTAAACCTCAGTAATTGTAGTGTGTGCAGTACTCTATATATTTAAACCTCAGTAATTGTAGTGTGTACAGTACTCTATATATTTAAACCTTAGTAATTGTAATGTGTGCAGTACTCTATATATTCTGTACCAATTGAGAACTTTGAGATCTGGATCTTCTCTGGAAAATCATTATTTGAGTCTTTTTGGGGTTCTGGCAGTACTGCTCTATCAGGTCCAGGCTCTGCTGTAGGCCAGGTGCTGTGGGTGTTTACTGTCAGCGCCCAGGTCTGGCAGTACTGCTCCAGCAGGTCCAGGCGCTGCTGTAGGCCAGGTGCTGTGGGTGACAGCAGGCACAGGTCATCTGCCAAGAGAAGGCGTTTAACCTCTGAATTGTGGAGACTAACACCAAAAGGATTTTTCTAGAATAGTGGCCAATTCTTTGATGTAAATATTAAAGAGTACAGGGCTCAGATTGCAACCCTGGCGAAGGCCCCGCTCCTGCTTAAAGAAATCTGTTATTTTCTTGCCAATTTTGATGCTGCACATATTGCCAGTATACATTGATTTAATTAGGTCAAATGTTTTACCCCCTACACCACTTTCAATAACTTTGTTGAACCATCTTTTCAGTTTGCTGCAGCTAGAGACTGGAAAGAGCTGCACAAACAGTCAAACTGGACAGTTTTATCTCATTCTCTTCATTTCCTAGACTCAATCATGGACACCCTTACTGACAGTTGTGGCTGCTTTGTGTGATGTGTTGTTGTCTCTGCCATCTTGCCCTTTGTGCTGTTGTCTGTGCCCAATAATGTTTGTACCATGTTTTGTGCTGCTGTCATGTTGTGTTGCAACCTTGTGTTGTCATGTTGTGTTGCTACCATGCTGTGTTGTCATGCGTTGCTGCCATTTTGTGTTGCTACCACGTTGTTGTCATGTTGTGTTGCTACCATGCTGTGTTGTCATGTGTTGCTGCCATTTTGTTGTTGTGTTTCTACTATGCTGTGTTGTCATGTGTTGCTGCCTTGCTATGTTGTTGTCTCATTAAGTCTCTCTTTATGTAGTGTTGTGTTGTCTCTCGTTATGTAGTGTTGTGGTGTCTCTCTTTATGTAGTGTTGTGTTGTCTCTCTTTACATAGTGTTGTGTTGTCTCTCTTTATGTAGTGTTGTGTTGTCTCTCTTTATGTAGTGTTGTCTCTCTTTATGTAGTGTTGTAGTGTCTCTCTTTACGTAGTGTTGTGTTGTCTCTCTTTATGTAGTGTTGTGTTGTCTCTCTTTATGTAGTGTTGTGTTGTCTCTCTTTATGTAGTGTTGTCTCTCTTTATGTAGTGTTGTCTCTCTTTTTGTAGTATTGTGTTGTCTCTCTTTATGTAGTGTTGTGTTGTCTCTCTTTATGTCATGTTGTCTCTCTTTATGTCGTGTTGTGGTCTCTCTTTATGTAGTATTGTGTTGTCTCTCTTTATGTAACGTTGTGTTGTCTCTCTTTATGTAGTGTTGTCTCTCTTTATGTAGTGTTGTGTTGTCTCTCTTTATGTAGTGTTGTGTTGTCTCTCTTTATGTAGTGGTGTGGTCTCTCTTTATGTAGTGTTGTGTTGTCTCTCTTTATGTAGTGTTGTGGTCTCTCTTTATGTAGTGTTGTGTTGTCTCTCATTATGTTGTGTTGTGTTGTCTCTCTTTATGTGGTGTTGTGTTGTCTCTCTTTATGTAGTGTTGTGGTGTCTCTCTTTATATGGTGTTGTGTTGTCTCTCTTTATGTAGTGTTATCTCTCTTTATGTAGTGTTGTCTCTCTTTATGTAGTGTTGTCTCTCTTTATGTAGTGTTGTGTTGTCTCTCTTTATGTAGTGTTATCTCTCTTTATGTAGTGTTGTCTCTCTTTATGTAGTGTTGTCTCTTTTTATGTAGCGTTGTCTCTCTTTATGTAGTGTTGTGTTGTCTCTCTTTATGTAGCGTTGTCTCTCTTTATGTAGTGTTGTGTTGTCTCTCTTTATGTAGCGGTGTCTCTCTTTATGCAGCGTTGTCTCTCTTTATGTAGTGTTGTCTCTCATTATGTTGTGTTGTCTCTCTTTATGTAGTGTTGTCTCTCTTTATGTAGTGTTGTCTCTCTTTATGTAGTGTTGTCTCTCTTTATGTAGCGTTGTCTCTCTTTATGTAGCGTTGTCTCTCTTTATGTAGTGTTGTGTTGTCTCTCTTTATGTAGCGTTGTGTTGTCTCTCTCTATGAAGTGTTGTGTTGTCTCTCTTTATGTAGTGTTGTGTTGTCTCTCTTTATGTTGTGTTGTCTCTCTTTATGTAGTGTTGTGTCTCTTTATGTAGTGTTGTCTCTCTTTATGTAGCGTTGTCTCTCTTTATGTAGTGTTGTCTCTCTTTATGTAGTGTTGTGTTGTCTCTCTTTATGTAGCGTTGTGTTGTCTCTCTCTATGAAGTGTTGTGTTGTCTCTCTTTATGTAGTGTTGTGTTGTCTCTCTTTATGTAGTGTTGTCTCTCTTTATGTAGCGTTGTCTCTCTATATGTTGTGTTGTCTCTCTTTATGTAGTGTTGTGTTGTCTCTCTTTATGTAGTGTTGTGTTGTCTCTCTTTATGTAGTGTTGTGTTGTCTCTCTATGTATTGTTGTCTTAGGTCTCTCTTCATGTAGTGTTGTCTCTCTTTATGTAGTGTTGTCTCTCTTGTTGTGTGTTTTGTCCTGTGTTATTATTTAATTAATTTGTATTTTTAATTCCAGCCCCCAACACCAAAGGAGGCATTTTGGTAGGCCGTCATTGTAAATAAGAATGTATTTTTAACTGTCTTGACTAGTTAAATAAAGGTTCAATAAAAATAAAAAAAATAAAAAAATCCTGCATGACAAATAGGATCAAATGCTTTTTGGAAGTCGATAAAGCAAGCGTTTTGGTCTTAATCTGGTGAACATGTTTATCTATCAGGGTGTTTAGGATCGTCGTACGATGTTTTGGTATAAATCCAAGATGGCTTTTACTCAGGACATTGTGCTTATTAAGGAAGTTTAGAACTCTTACATTTATAATTCTACATAAAACCTTCCCCAGGTTACTGTTCACACAAATGCCTCTGTAAATTGTTAGGTTCAAATTTGTCTCCGTTCTTAAAGATTGGGGTAATGAATCCTTGATTCCAGATGTCAGGGAAATAAACTCAGGATCAAATTAAACAGCCATCAGGTACACATGTTTTTATTTAGTTCTTTGAGGGCCTGAAGTTTCTTATATATATATATATATATATATATATATATATATATATATATATATATAAATATATTTCTTATAGAGCTCCTGGTCAGTAATTGGGGAGTCCAGTGGATTTTGATTGTCCTTTATAGCTTTTTCTAAAAGCGGTCTAAGGCACTGCATCTCAGCGCAAGAGGTGTCACTACAGTCCCTGGTTAAAATCCAGGCTGTATCACATCCGACTGTGATTGTGAGTTCCATCGGGCGGCGCACAATTGGCCCAGCGTCGTCCGGGTTACGGTTTGGTTGGGGTAGGCTGTCATTGTAAATAAGAATTTGTTAACTGACCTGCATAGTTAAATAACAACATGGGTTGTCCATATACCACTGTTTCGTATCACTAATTACTCCAGTTTAGGTTTTTCCAATTTGGCCAGAAGTTGTTTGTGTTTATGGACTCCTCAGTTTATGTCAGCTGCTTGCTGTTGTACTGTGGTTTTTTTGGTTTTGAGTGTTACGTTTATAGAGTTTTAAAGTCTCACAGTAATGAAGGCGTAATTCACCATTATTTGGGTCTCTGTGCTTTTGGTTTGATAGTCGTCATCTGTGGTCTTTTTTGGTTTGTTTGCCATTTGACTGAAATTTATTGTTGATGTTTTTTTACAGGTTTTTTGTTGTATTGCTTTCTGGTATTTCTTTGTGCTGTTTTGGGCCCATCTGTATAAATGTCTGATGTTGTTACGGCTTACTGGGCTGTGAATGTTGTTTCCATGTCTGTTCTCTTGAGGAACAAGGTCGTTTAGCTGTTATCAGATAGAGTGGCTAGTGGCTTGATGGTGAATGAGCTGAGAGAGAAAGGGTCCATGTCTGTGATCATATAGTCAGTCTACTGTGCTGTGGTCAAGAGGTGCTGTCACCTGTTGTTTCTATGGGGGCAGATGAAGACAGTTAGAGACACTATGGCCTGTAATAAAGCTGTCCCCTGGTCAATAGATCAGGTAGTGTTCCTGTATGTGCATTTGGGTCCCCACAGATGAACACATTTCCCTGGGCCTGGAAAGGGAAGATCTCCTCTGAGTAACAGGGGGATTCTGAGGGGGCGATATATATTGCAGTTTTAACCAAATGTGATATTTACCAATTTTGAAGGGATGAATTTGATTTTGTAGTTCAGATTTGTACCAAATGATCAATCATCCGGATTCTCTGCCTCTATTGACAGAGCTGTGTTTCTGTGACGGCACAGTGACCTCTCTGTAGCCTGTGGGACAGTGATGGCACAGTGACCTCTCTGTAGCCTGTGGGACAGTGATGGCACAGTAACCTGTCTGTAGCCTGTGGGACAGTGATGGCACAGTAACCTGTCTGTAGCCTGTGGGACAGTGATGGCACAGTAACCTCTCTGTAGACTGTGGGACAGTGATGGCACAGTAACCTCTCTGTAGCCTGTGGGACAGTGATGGAACAGTAACCTCTCTGTAGCCTGTGGGACAGTGATGGAACAGTAACCTCTGTGTAGCCTGTGGGACAGTGATGGCACAGTAACCTCTCTGTAGCCTGTGGGACAGTGATGGCACAGTGACCTCTCTGTAGCCTGTGTTTCTGCGACGGCACAGTGACCTCTCTGTAGCCTGTGGGACAGTGATGGCACAGTAACCTCTCTGTAGCCTGTGGGACAGTGATGGCACAGTAACCTCTCTGTAGCCTGTGGGACAGTGATGGCACAGTAACCTCTCTGTAGCCTGGGTTTCTGTGACGGCACAGTGACCTCTCTGTAGCCTGTGTGTCTGTGACGGCACACTAACCTCTCTGTAGCCTGTGGGACAGTGATGGCACAGTAACCTCTCTGTAGCCTGTGGGACAGTGATGGAACAGTAACCTCTGTGTAGCCTGTGGGACAGTGATGGCACAGTAACCTCTCTGTAGCCTATGGGACAGTGATGGCACAGTGACCTCTCTGTAGCCTGTGGGACAGTGATGGCACAGTGACCTCTCTGTAGCCTGTGGGACAGTGAGTGAGGATGTCTATCTTGATCCATGTCTCCTGCAGAATGATTTGTTTTTGCTCCAGTGTAAAACTCTTCAGTCTAAAAGGTTGATGAGTTTAGGCCCTGAATGTTCCACATGTTAACTGATAGCAATTTCATGTTGTAAAAAGAAAGAACAGGAAAGTCAGAAATACAGTAACTACCACATTTCTAAGTTGTTAAGAGTGAGATAAACAGGACAGTCAGAAATACAGTAACTACCAAACTTCTAAGTTGTTCAGAGTGAGATAAACAGGACAGTCAGAAATACAGTAACTACCATATTTCTAAGTTGTTCACAGTGAGATAAACAGGACAGTCAGAAATACAGTACCTACCACATTTCTACGTTGTTCAGAGTGAGATAAACAGGACAGTCAGAAATACAGTACCTACCACATTTCTACGTTGTTCAGAGTGAGATAAACAGGACAGTCAGAAATACAGTAACTACCAAACTTCTAAGTTGTTCAGAGTGAGATAAACAGGACAGTCAGAAATACAGTAACTACCAAACTTCTAAGTTGTTCAGAGTGAGATAAACAGGACAGTCAGAAATACAGTAACTACCATATTTCTAAGTTGTTCACAGTGAGATAAACAGGACAGTCAGAAATACAGTAACTACCAAACTTCTAAGTTGTTCAGAGTGAGATAAACTGGATAAACAGCAAACAATCTAGATTTTTTTCTCCCCATCTTCCTATTCATTGAACTAGTGAACTTTTAGTACAATAGCTTTGTGTCTCTCCCCCTTCTCTGTGCTTGAAGCTTGTCCAAAGCTCCTGTGGCCAGCAGTAGTTCCACGTCCCTTTAGAAGCAGCATGCCATGAGACTGTGAAAAACAGCAGGGTTTCTGCTGTGAACCGGGGTTTCTGCTGTGAACCAGGGGGCCAATCTGCTGTGAACCAGGGATTCTGCTGTGAACCAGGGGGCCAATCTGCTGTGAACCAGGGATTCTGCTGTGAACCAGGGGGCCAATCTGCTGTGAACCAGGGATTCTGCTGTGAACCAGGGATTCTGCTGTGAACCAGGGATTCTGCTGTGAACCAGGGTTTCTGCTGTGAACAAGGGGGCCATTCTGCTGTGAACCAGGGGGCCAATCTGCTGTGAACCAGGGGGCCAATCTGCTGTGAACCAGGGATTCTGCTGTGAACCAGGGGGCCAATCTGCTGTGAACCAGGGATTCTGCTGTGAACCAGGGATTCTGCTGTGAACCAGGGATTCTGCTGTGAACCAGGGTTTCTGCTGTGAACAAGGGGGCCATTCTGCTGTGAACCAGGGGGCCAATCTGCTGTGAACCAGGGGGCCAATCTGCTGTGAACCAGGGATTCTGCTGTGAACCAGGGATTCTGCTGTGAATCAGGGTTTCTGCTGTGAACCAGGGTTTCTGCTGTGAACCAGGGATTCTGCTGTGAACCAGGGGGCCAATCTGCTGTGAATCAGGGGGCCAATCTGCTGTGAACCAGGGGGCCAATCTGCTGTGAATCAGGGGGCCAATCTGCTGTGAACCAGGGGGCCAATCTGCTGTGAATCAGGGATTCTGCTGTGAATCAGGGAGCCATTCTGCTGTGAACCAGGGTTTCTGCTGTGAATCAGGGAGCCATTCTGCTGTGAATCAGGGTTTCTGCTGTGAACCAGGGATTCTGCTGTGAATCAGGGTTTCTGCTGTGAACCAGGGATTCTGCTGTGAATCAGGGATTCTGCTGTGAATCAGGGAGCCATTCTGCTGTGAACCAGGGATTCTGCTGTGAACCAGGGGGCCATTCTGCAGATGGTGGGATGTGTCTGAACTGTGGTAGGATACTGTGGTAGGATGCTGTGGTATGATACTGTGGTAGTTGTACTGTGGTAGGATACTGTGGTAGGATACTGTGGTAGTTAAACTGTGGTAGGATACTGTGGGAGGATACTGTGGTAGTTATACTGTGGTAGGATACAGTGGTAGTTATACTGTGGTAGGATACAGTGGTAGTTATACTGTGGTAGGATACTGTGGTAGGATCCTGTGGTAGTTATACTGTGGTAGGATGCTGTGGTAGTTATACTGTGGTAGGGTACTGTGGTAGTTATACTGTGGTAGTTATACTGTGGTAGGATACTGGGGTAGGATACTGTGGTAGGATCCTGTTGTAGGATGCTGTGGTAGTTATACTGTGGGAGGATACTGTGGTAGTTATACTGTGGTAGGATACAGTGGTAGTTATACTGTGGTAGGATACAGTGGTAGTTATACTGTGGTAGGATACTGTGGTAGGATCCTGTGGTAGTTATACTGTGGTAGGATGCTGTGGTAGTTATACTGTGGTAGGGTACTGTGGTAGTTATACTGTGGTAGTTATACTGTGGTAGGATACTGGGGTAGGATACTGTGGTAGGATCCTGTTGTAGGATACTGTGGTTGTTATACTGTGGTAGGATACTGGGGTTGGATACTGTGGTAGGATACTGTGGTAGGATACTGCAGTAGTTATGCTGTGGTAGGATGCTGTGGTAGGATGCTGTGGTAGGATACTGTGGTAGGATGCTGTGGTAGTTATGCTGTGGTAGGATGCTGTGGTAGGATACTGTGGTAGGATACTCTGGTCGTTATACTGTGGTAGTTATGCTGTGGTAGGATACTGTGGTAGTTATACTGTGGTAGGATGCTGTGGTATGATACTGTGGTAGTTGTACTGTGGTAGGATACTGTGGTAGGATACTGTGGTAGTTATACTGTGGTAGGATACTGTGGTAGGATACTGTGGTAGTTATACTGTGGTAGGATACTGTGGTAGTTATACTGTGGTAGGATACCTTGGTAGGATACTGTGGTATTTATACTGTGGTAGGATACAGTGGTAGTTTTACTGTGGTAGGATACTGTGGTGGGATCCTGTGGTAGTTATACTGTGGTAGGATGCTGTGGTAGTTATACTGTGCTAGGGTACTGTGGTAGTTATACTGTGGTAGGATACTGTTTTAGGATACTGTGGTAGTTATACTGTGGTAGGATGCTGTGGTAGGATTCTGCAGTAGTTATGCTGTGGTAGGATGCTGTGGTAGGATGCTGTGGTAGGATACTGTGGTAGGATGCTGTGGTAGGATACTGTAGTAGGATGCTGTGGTAGTAATACTGTGTTAGGATACTGTGTTAGGATACTGTGGTAGGATGCTGTGGTAGTTATGCTGTGGTAGGATGCTGTGGTAGGATACTGTGGTAGGATACTGTGGTCGTTATACTGTGGTAGTTATGCTGTGGTAGGATACTGTGGTAGTTATACTGTGGTAGGATGCTGTGGTAGTTATACTGTGGTAGGATACAGTGGTAGTTATACTGTAGTAGGATACTGTTTTAGGATACTGTGGTTGTTATACTGTGGTAGGATACTGGGGTTGGATACTGTGGTAGGATACTGTGGTAGGATACTGCAGTAGTTATGCTGTGGTAGGATGCTGTGGTAGGATGCTGTGGTAGGATACTGTGGTAAGATGCTGTGGTAGTTATGCTGTGGTAGGATGCTGTGGTAGGATACTGTGGTAGGATACTGTGGTAGTTATGCTGTGGTAGGTATGCTGTGGTAGGATACTGTGGTAGGATACTGTGGTAGGATACTGCAGTAGTTATGCTGTGGTAGGATGCTGTGGTAGGATGCTGTGGTAGGATACTGTGGTAAGATGCTGTGGTAGTTATGCTGTGGTAGGATGCTGTGGTAGGATACTGTGGTAGGATACTGTGGTAGTTATGCTGTGGTAGGTATGCTGTGGTAGGATACTGTGGTAGGATACTGTGGTAGTTATACTGTGGTAGTTATACTGTGGTAGGATACTGCGGTAGTTATACTGTGGTAGGATACTGTGGTAGGATACTGCGGTAGTTATACTGTGGTAGGATACTGCGGTAGTTATACTGTGGTAGGATACTGTGGTAGGATATGGTGGTAGGATGCTGTGGTAGGATACTGTGGTAGGATGTTGTGGTAGTAATACTGTGTTAGGATACTGTGGTAGGATGCTGTGGTAGTTATACTGTGGTAGGATACTGTGGTAGGATACTGTGGTAGGATACTGCGGTAGTTATACTGTGGTAGGGTACTGTGGTAGGATGCTGTGGTAGGATAACGTGGTAATATAACATTATTGTTTTGGTAAGGAGAACAGCACCTGGATGAAAGCATGCTGCAGCAGCATTGTGGTTGTGGCTGACCAGAGGTGACCTGACATACTGGCTAGAACAGAGGTCAACCCCAATGCTGAGGTGACCTGACATACTGGCCAAAACAGAGGTCAACCCCAATGCTGAGGTGGCCTGACATACTGGCCAGAACAGAGGTCAACCCCAATGCTGAGGTGACCTGACATACTGGCCAGAACAGAGGTCAACCCTAATGCTGAGGTGACCTGACATACTGGCCAGAACAGAGGTCAACCCCAATGCTGAGGTGACCTGGTATACTGGCCAGAACAGAAGTCAACCCTAATGCTGAGGTGACCCGACATACTGGCCAGAACAGAGGTCAAACCCAATGCTGAGGTGACCTGACATACTGGCCAGAACAGAGGTCAACCCTAATGCTGAGGTGACCTGACATACTGGCCAGAACAGAGACAACCCTAATGCTGAGGTGACCCGACATACTGGCCAGAACAGAGACAACCCTAATGCTGAGGTGACCCGACTTACTGGCCAGAACAGAGGTCAACCCTAATGCTGAGGTGACCTGACATACTGGCCAGAACAGAGACAACCCTAATGCTGAGGTGACCTGACATACTGGCCAAAACAGAGGTCAACCCCAATGCTGAGGTGACCTGGTATACTGGCCAGAACAGAGGTCAACCCTAATGCTGAGGTGACCTGGCATACTGGCCAGAACAGAGGTCAACCCTAATGCTGAGGTGACCTGACATACTGGCCAGAACAGAGGTCAACCCCAATGTTGAGGTGACCTGGTATACTGGCCAGAACAGAGGTCAACCCCAATGCTGAGGTGACCTGGTATACTGGCCAGAACAGAGGTCAACCCCAATGCTGAGGTGACCTGGTATACTGGCCAGAACAGAGGTCAACCCTAATGCTGAGGTGACCTGACATACTGGCCAGAACAGAGACAACCCTAATGCTGAGGTGACCCGACATACTGGCCAGAACAGAGGTCAACCCTAATGCTGAGGTGACCTGACATACTGGCCAGAACAGAGACAACCCTAATGCTGAGGTGACCTGACATACTGGCCAAAACAGAGGTCAACCCCAATGCTGAGGTGACCTGGTATACTGGCCAGAACAGAGGTCAACCCTAATGCTGAGGTGACCTGACATACTGGCCAGAACAGAGGTCAACCCTAATGCTGAGGTGACCTGACATACTGGCCAGAACAGAGGTCAACCCCAATGCTGAGGTGACCTGGTATACTGGCCAGAACAGAGGTCAACCCCAATGCTGAGGTGACCTGGTATACTGGCCAGAACAGAGGTCAACCCCAATGCTGAGGTGACCCAACTTACTGGCCAGAACAGAGGTCAACCCTAATGCTGAGGGGTGGTGTGAACAACCTGTTCATTACACACAGACAATAATGATATAGCCCCTGAAACAACGGTTAAGACTACGGTCTATTGAGATGACATCATCTTTTGGACATTCATCAGTCCCCAGACAAACCTGGGTGTGACTTCATACAACAAACAGAACTGACCCAAGAGTGAGAGTCACGAAAACCTTCATAGCACAAAGATCATCAAGGCAATGGACATTCGAACGACGATCTTAGATCTCAGTCATATAAAGGTTTTAGGAAACTCACACGAGCAGAGGAAGGGGGAAAAAAAAGTCATTTTGTGGTTCCAGATGCTCCTACAGCTAGGATGAATCAGATCAGAGGGCTGGGAGCCTGTTTAAGAACACAGTAGACCTAAACCAGAGACAGAAGGGGTAACCCAGATATGTCACAGGGGGCTATAAAGTTAAAGCATCTGTTTACAACATTTTCTCAACACCAAATATGGCAGTGAGAGGAAGTCCAGTGGCAGGAAGTGGGAGAGGATCCTTTGTAGCTCAGTTGGTAGAGCATGGTGCTTGTCACGCCAGAGTAGTGGGTTCGACTCTCCACCACTCATAAGTAAAATGTATACACACATGACTATAAGCCGCTTTGGGTAAAAGGGTCTGCCAAATGGCATATTAAAGAGGCTGAACCTAGGCGAAACTGGGCTGACATTCTGTAAATGTTCTCAAAGATTAAATATCTGATCTCAATTAATGTTTCTGTTCCCAAAACTCAAATCTGTCACAAACTAAGTTTTATAGACATTATGCTTTGCCAAAAATGTACATTGTTTAGGAGAGCAAGGTCGAATTTAGTTTGTGCATGTCCCTAACAAAAATATGCAAATACATGCTACAAAACGCCATCAGGATCTTGCTAGCTCGTGCTTGGCCTTGCCCACCTCCTGCCCATTATGCTTAATTTGCTCTCAAAGTAAACGACACAGATGAACTATCTTGGGTTAGTTATACATATCTTTGACTTACCTGCTTAATGCTCACATGGTTGTGTAGGTGCAGCTTAGGCTTGGTTAAAGCATCTCTTTATCAAGATGGGAGAGAGGAGGAGGAGAGAGAGAAGGAGAAGAGGAGAGAGGAGGAGAGAGAAGGAGAGAAGAGGAGAGAGAATGAGAGAGGAATAAAGAGGAGGGGAGAGGAGGAGAGAGACGGGGAGAGAAGGAGAGAGAAGGGGAGAGAAGGGGAGAGAAGGAGAGAGGAGGGGAGAGAAGGAGAGAGAAGGAGAGAGAAGGAAAGAGGAGGGGACAGGAGGAAAGAGGAGGGGAGAGGAGGGGAGAGAATGAGAGAGGAGGGGAGAGGAGGAGAGAGCAGGGGAGAGGAGGAAAGAGGAGGGGAGAGGAGGGGAGAGGAGGAGAGAGCAGGGGAGAGGAGAGGAGGGGAGAGCCTGTTCATGGACTCAGGAACATCAAAGTGGGCTTTGTTTTACTTCTTTTATTTTTTTCTGCTGGAAACTTAGGAACATAAGACAATGTACTTAGGGAAGGTAACCAGAACTGGGCCCAGGGGTTGGGCTCTACTCAGATCTGGAACCAGGGGTTGGGCTCTACTCAGGAACCAGGGGTTGGGCTCTACTCAGAGCTGGAACCAGGGGTTGGGCTCTACTCAGAGCTGTAACCAGGGGTTGGACTCTACTCAGACCTGTAACCAGGGGTTGGGCTCTACTCAGACCTGTAACCAGGGGTTATCTCTACTCAGACCTGGAACAAGGGGTTGGACTCTACTCAGACCTGTAACCAGGGCTTGGGCTCTACTCAGAGCTTGAACCAAGGGGTTGGACTCTACTCAGAGCTTGAACCAGGAGTTGGGCTGTACTCAGAGCTTGAACCAGGGGTTGGACTCTACTCAGACCTGTAACCAGGGATTGGGCTCTACTCAGAGCTTGAACCAGGGGTTGGACTCTACTCAGACCTGGAACCAGGGGTTGGACTCTACTCAGACCTGTAACCAGGGGTTATCTCTACTCAGACCTGGAACCAGGGGTTGGACTCTACTCAGACCTGTAACCAGGGCTTGGGCTCTACTCAGAGCTGGAACCAGGGGTTGGGCTCTACTCAGAGCTGGAACCAGGGGCTGGACTCTACTCAGAGCTGGAACCAGGGGTTGGAATCTACTCAGGAACCAGGGGTTGGACTCTACTCAGACCTGGAACTAGGGATTGGGCTCTACTCAGAGCTGGAACCAGGGGTTGGGCTCTACTCAGAGCTGGAACCAGGGGTTGGGCTCTATTCAGAGATGGAAGCAGAGGTTGGACTCTACTCAGAGCTTGAACCAGGGATTGGGCTCTACTCAGACCTGGAACCAGGGATTGGGCTCTACTCAGACCTGGAACCAGGGGTTGGGCTCTACTCAGACCTGGAACCAGGGATTGGGCTCTACTCAGACCTGGAACCAGGGGTTGGGCTCTACTCAGACCTGGAACCAGGGGTTGGGCTCTATTCAGAGCTGGAACCAGGGATTGGACTCTACTCAAGAACCAGGGATTGGACTCTACTCAGAGCTGGAACCAGGGGTTGGGCTCTACTCAAGAACCAGGGGTTGGGCTCTACTCAGAGCTGGAACCAGGGGCTGGACTCTACTCAGAGCTGGAACCAGGGGTTGGGCTCTACTCAGGAACCAGGGGTTGGACTCTACTCAGAGCTTGAACCAGGGGTTGGACTCCACTCAGAGCTGGAACCAGGGATTGGACTCTACTCAAGAACCAGGGATTGGACTCTACTCAGAGCTGGAACCAGGGGTTGGGCTCTACTCAAGAACCAGGGGTTGGGCTCTACTCAGAGCTGGAACCAGGGGCTGGACTCTACTCAGAGCTGGAACCAGGGGTTGGGCTCTACTCAGGAACCAGGGGTTGGACTCTACTCAGAGCTTGAACCAGGGGTTGGACTCCACTCAGAGCTGGAACCAGGGATTGGACTCTACTCAAGAACCAGGGGTTGGGCTCTACTCAGAGCTGTAACCAGGGGTTGGACTCTACTCAGACCTGTAACCAGGGGTTATCTCTACTCAGACCTGGAACAAGGGGTTGGACTCTACTCAGACCTGTAACCAGGGCTTGGGCTCTACTCAGAGCTTTAACCAAGGGGTTGGACTCTACTCAGAGCTTGAACCAGGAGTTGGGCTGTACTCAGAGCTTGAACCAGGGGTTGGACTCTACTCAGACCTGTAACCAGGGATTGGGCTCTACTCAGAGCTTGAACCAGGGGTTGGACTCTACTCAGACCTGGAACCAGGGGTTGGACTCTACTCAGACCTGGAACCAGGGGTTGGGCTCTACTCAGACCTGGAACCAGGGGTTGGGCTCTACTCAGACCTGGAACCAGGGGTTGGGTTCTACTCAGACCTGTAACCAGGGGTTGGGCTCTACTCAGACCTGTAAACAGGGGCTGGACTCTACTCAGAGCTGGAACCAGGGGTTGGGCTCTACTCAGGAACCAGGGGTTGGACTCTACTCAGAGCTTGAACCAGGGGTTGGACTCCACTCAGAGCTGGAACCAGGGATTGGACTCTACTCAAGAACCAGGGATTGGACTCTACTCAGGAACCAGGGGTTGGACTCTACTCAGAGCTTGAACCAGGGGTTGGACTCCACTCAGAGCTGGAACCAGGGATTGGACTCTACTCAAGAACCAGGGGTTGGGCTCTACTCAGAGCTGTAACCAGGGGTTGGACTCTACTCAGACCTGTAACCATGGGTTGGGCTCTACTCAGACCTGTAACCAGGGGTTATCTCTACTCAGACCTGGAACAAGGGGTTGGACTCTACTCAGACCTGTAACCAGGGCTTGGGCTCTACTCAGAGCTTGAACCAAGGGGTTGGACTCTACTCAGAGCTTGAACCAGGAGTTGGGCTGTACTCAGAGCTTGAACCAGGGGTTGGACTCTACTCAGACCTGTAACCAGGGATTGGGCTCTACTCAGAGCTTGAACCAGGGGTTGGACTCTACTCAGACCTGGAACCAGGGGTTGGACTCTACTCAGACCTGTAACCAGGGGTTATCTCTACTCAGACCTGGAACCAGGGGTTGGACTCTACTCAGACCTGTAACCAGGGCTTGGGCTCTACTCAGAGCTGGAACCAGGGGTTGGGCTCTACTCAGAGCTGGAACCAGGGGCTGGACTCTACTCAGATCTGGAACAAGGGGTTGGAATCTGCTCAGGAACCAGGGGTTGGACTCTACTCAGACCTGGAACCAGGGGTTGGACTCTACTCAGACCTGTAACCAGGGCTTGGGCTCTACTCAGAGCTGGAACCAGGGGTTGGGCTCTACTCAGAGCTGGAACCAGGGGCTGGACTCTACTCAGAGCTGGAACCAGGGGTTGGAATCTACTCAGGAACCAGGGGTTGGACTCTACTCAGACCTGGAACTAGGGATTGGGCTCTACTCAGAGCTGGAACCAGGGGTTGGGCTCTACTCAGAGCTGGAACCAGGGGTTGGGCTCTATTCAGAGATGGAAGCAGAGGTTGGACTCTACTCAGAGCTTGAACCAGGGATTGGGCTCTACTCAGACCTGGAACCAGGGATTGGGCTCTACTCAGACCTGGAACCAGGGGTTGGGCTCTACTCAGACCTGGAACCAGGGATTGGGCTCTACTCAGACCTGGAACCAGGGGTTGGGCTCTACTCAGACCTGGAACCAGGGGTTGGGCTCTATTCAGAGCTGGAACCAGGGATTGGACTCTACTCAAGAACCAGGGATTGGACTCTACTCAGAGCTGGAACCAGGGGTTGGGCTCTACTCAAGAACCAGGGGTTGGGCTCTACTCAGAGCTGGAACCAGGGGCTGGACTCTACTCAGAGCTGGAACCAGGGGTTGGGCTCTACTCAGGAACCAGGGGTTGGACTCTACTCAGAGCTTGAACCAGGGGTTGGACTCCACTCAGAGCTGGAACCAGGGATTGGACTCTACTCAAGAACCAGGGATTGGACTCTACTCAGAGCTGGAACCAGGGGTTGGGCTCTACTCAAGAACCAGGGGTTGGGCTCTACTCAGAGCTGGAACCAGGGGCTGGACTCTACTCAGAGCTGGAACCAGGGGTTGGGCTATACTCAGGAACCAGGGGTTGGACTCTACTCAGAGCTTGAACCAGGGGTTGGACTCCACTCAGAGCTGGAAGCAGGGATTGGACTCTACTCAAGAACCAGGGGTTGGGCTCTACTCAGAGCTGTAACCAGGGGTTGGACTCTACTCAGACCTGTAACCAGGGGTTATCTCTACTCAGACCTGTAACCAGGGCTTGGGCTCTACTCAGAGCTTTAACCAAGGGGTTGGACTCTACTCAGAGCTTGAACCAGGAGTTGGGCTGTACTCAGAGCTTGAACCAGGGGTTGGACTCTACTCAGACCTGTAACCAGGGATTGGGCTCTACTCAGAGCTTGAACCAGGGGTTGGACTCTACTCAGACCTGGAACCAGGGGTTGGACTCTACTCAGACCTGGAACCAGGGGTTGGGCTCTACTCAGACCTGGAACCAGGGGTTGGGCTCTACTCAGACCTGGAACCAGGGGTTGGGTTCTACTCAGACCTGTAACCAGGGGTTGGGCTCTACTCAGACCTGTAAACAGGGGCTGGACTCTACTCAGAGCTGGAACCAGGGGTTGGGCTCTACTCAGGAACCAGGGGTTGGACTCTACTCAGAGCTTGAACCAGGGGTTGGACTCCACTCAGAGCTGGAACCAGGGATTGGACTCTACTCAAGAACCAGGGATTGGACTCTACTCAGGAACCAGGGGTTGGACTCTACTCAGAGCTTGAACCAGGGGTTGGACTCCACTCAGAGCTGGAACCAGGGATTGGACTCTACTCAAGAACCAGGGGTTGGGCTCTACTCAGAGCTGTAACCAGGGGTTGGACTCTACTCAGACCTGTAACCATGGGTTGGGCTCTACTCAGACCTGTAACCAGGGGTTATCTCTACTCAGACCTGGAACAAGGGGTTGGACTCTACTCAGACCTGTAACCAGGGCTTGGGCTCTACTCAGAGCTTGAACCAAGGGGTTGGACTCTACTCAGAGCTTGAACCAGGAGTTGGGCTGTACTCAGAGCTTGAACCAGGGGTTGGACTCTACTCAGACCTGTAACCAGGGATTGGGCTCTACTCAGAGCTTGAACCAGGGGTTGGACTCTACTCAGACCTGGAACCAGGGGTTGGACTCTACTCAGACCTGTAACCAGGGGTTATCTCTACTCAGACCTGGAACCAGGGGTTGGACTCTACTCAGACCTGTAACCAGGGCTTGGGCTCTACTCAGAGCTGGAACCAGGGGTTGGGCTCTACTCAGAGCTGGAACCAGGGGCTGGACTCTACTCAGATCTGGAACCAGGGGTTGGAATCTGCTCAGGAACCAGGGGTTGGACTCTACTCAGACCTGGAACTAGGGATTGGGCTCTACTCAGAGCTGGAACCAGGGGTTGGGCTCTACTCAGAGCTGGAACCAGGGGTTGGGCTCTATTCAGAGATGGAACCAGAGGTTGGACTCAACTCAGAGCTTGAACCAGGGATTGGGCTCTACTCAGACCTGGAACCAGGGATTGGGCTCTACTCAGACCTGGAACCAGGGGTTGGGCTCTACTCAGACCTGGAACCAGGGATTGGGCTCTACTCAGACCTGGAACCAGGGGTTGGGCTCTACTCAGACCTGGAACCAGGGGTTGGGCTCTATTCAGAGCTGGAACCAGGGGTTGGGCTCTACTCAGGAACCAGGGGTTGGACTCCACTCAGAGCTGGAACCAGGGATTGGACTCTACTCAAGAACCAGGGATTGGACTCTACTCAGAGCTGGAACCAGGGGTTGGGCTCTACTCAAGAACCAGGGGTTGGGCTCTACTCAGAGCTGGAACCAGGGGCTGGACTCTACTCAAGAACCAGGGGTTGGGCTCTACTCAGAGCTGGAACCAGGGGCTGGACTCTACTCAGAGCTGGAACCAGGGGTTGGGCTCTACTCAGAGCTTGAACCAAGGGGTTGGACTCTACTCAGAGCTTGAACCAGGGGTTGGACTCTACTCAGACCTGTAACCAGGGATTGGGCTCTACTCAGAGCTTGAACCAGGGGTTGGACTCTACTCAGACCTGGAACCAGGGGTTGGACTCTACTCAGACCTGTAACCAGGGGTTATCTCTACTCAGACCTGGAACCAGGGGTTGGACTCTACTCAGACCTGTAACCACGGCTTGGGCTCTACTCAGAGCTTGAACCAAGGGGTTGGACTCTACTCAGAGCTTGAACCAGGAGTTGGGCTGTACTCAGAGCTTGAACCAGGGGTTGGACTCTACTCAGACCTGTAACCAGGGATTGGGCTCTACTCAGAGCTTGAACCAGGGGTTGGACTCTACTCAGACCTGGAACCAGGGGTTGGACTCTACTCAGACCTGTAACCAGGGGTTATCTCTACTCAGACCTGGAACCAGGGGTTGGACTCTACTCAGACCTGTAACCAGGGCTTGGGCTCTACTCAGAGCTGGAACCAGGGGTTGGGCTCTACTCAGAGCTGGAACCAGGGGCTGGACTCTACTCAGATCTGGAACCAGGGGTTGGAATCTACTCAGGAACCAGGGGTTGGACTCTACTCAGACCTGGAACTAGGGATTGGGCTCTACTCAGAGCTGGAACCAGGGGTTGGGCTCTACTCAGAGCTGGAACCAGGGGTTGGGCTCTATTCAGAGATGGAACCAGAGGTTGGACTCTACTCAGAGCTTGAACCAGGGATTGGGCTCTACTCAGACCTGGAACCAGGGATTGGGCTCTACTCAGACCTGGAACCAGGGGTTGGGCTCTACTCAGACCTGGAACCAGGGATTGGGCTCTACTCAGACCTGGAACCAGGGGTTGGGCTCTACTCAGACCTGGAACCAGGGGTTGGGCTCTATTCAGAGCTGGAACCAGGGGTTGGGCTCTACTCAGGAACCAGGGGTTGGACTCCACTCAGAGCTGGAACCAGGGATTGGACTCTACTCAAGAACCAGGGATTGGACTCTACTCAGAGCTGGAACCAGGGGTTGGGCTCTACTCAAGAACCAGGGGTTGGGCTCTACTCAGAGCTGGAACCAGGGGCTGGACTCTACTCAAGAACCAGGGGTTGGGCTCTACTCAGAGCTGGAACCAGGGGCTGGACTCTACTCAGAGCTGGAACCAGGGGTTGGGCTCTACTCAGAGCTTGAACCAAGGGGTTGGACTCTACTCAGAGCTTGAACCAGGGGTTGGACTCTACTCAGACCTGTAACCAGGGATTGGGCTCTACTCAGAGCTTGAACCAGGGGTTGGACTCTACTCAGACCTGGAACCAGGGGTTGGACTCTACTCAGACCTGTAACCAGGGGTTATCTCTACTCAGACCTGGAACCAGGGGTTGGACTCTACTCAGACCTGTAACCAGGGCTTGGGCTCTACTCAGAGCTTGAACCAAGGGGTTGGACTCTACTCAGAGCTCGAACCAGGAGTTGGGCTGTACTCAGAGCTTGAACCAGGGGTTGGACTCTACTCAGACCTGTAACCAGGGATTGGGCTCTACTCAGAGCTTGAACCAGGGGTTGGACTCTACTCAGACCTGGAACCAGGGGTTGGACTCTACTCAGACCTGTAACCAGGGGTTATCTCTACTCAGACCTGGAACCAGGGGTTGGACTCTACTCAGACCTGTAACCAGGGCTTGGGCTCTACTCAGAGCTGGAACCAGGGGTTGGGCTCTACTCAGAGCTGGAACCAGGGGCTGGACTCTACTCAGATCTGGAACCAGGGGTTGGAATCTACTCAGGAACCAGGGGTTGGACTCTACTCAGACCTGGAACTAGGGATTGGGCTCTACTCAGAGCTGGAACCAGGGGTTGGGCTCTACTCAGAGCTGGAACCAGGGGTTGGGCTCTATTCAGAGATGGAACCAGAGGTTGGACTCTACTCAGAGCTTGAACCAGGGATTGGGCTCTACTCAGACCTGGAACCAGGGATTGGGCTCTACTCAGACCTGGAACCAGGGGTTGGGCTCTACTCAGACCTGGAACCAGGGATTGGGCTCTACTCAGACCTGGAACCAGGGGTTGGGCTCTACTCAGACCTGGAACCAGGGGTTGGGCTCTATTCAGAGCTGGAACCAGGGGTTGGGCTCTACTCAGGAACCAGGGGTTGGACTCCACTCAGAGCTGGAACCAGGGATTGGACTCTACTCAAGAACCAGGGATTGGACTCTACTCAGAGCTGGAACCAGGGGTTGGGCTCTACTCAAGAACCAGGGGTTGGGCTCTACTCAGAGCTGGAACCAGGGGCTGGACTCTACTCAGAGCTGGAACCAGGGGTTGGGCTCTACTCAGGAACCAGGGGTTGGACTCTACTCAGACCTGGAACCAGGGGTTGGGCTCTACTCAGACCTGGAACCAGGGATTGGGCTCTACTCAGACCTGGAACCAGGGATTGGGCTCTACTCAGACCTGGAACCAGGGGTTGGGCTCTATTCAGAGCTGGAACCAGGGGTTGGGCTCTACTCAGGAACCAGGGGTTGGACTCCACTCAGAGCTGGAACCAGGGATTGGACTCTACTCAAGAACCAGGGATTGGACTCTATTCAGAGCTGGAACCAGGGAATGGACTCTACTCAGAGCTGGAACCAGGGGTTGGGATCTACTCAAGAACCAGGGGTTGGACTCTACTCAGAAGTGTAACCAGGGGTTGGACTCTACTCAGACCTGTAACCATGGGTTGGGCTCTACTCAGACCTGTAACCAGGGGTTATCTCTACTCAGAGCTGGAACCAGGGGTTGGACTCTACTCAGAGCTTGAACCAGGGATTGGGCTCTACTCAGAGCTGGAACCAGGGCTTGGGCTCTACTCAGAGCTTGAACCAAGGGGTTGGACTCTACTCAGAGCTAGAACCAGGAGTTGGGCTGTACTCAGAGCTTGAACCAGGGGTTGGACTCTACACAGACATGTAACCAGGGATTGGGCTCTACTCAGAGCTTGAACCAGGGGTTGGACTCTACTCAGACCTGGAACCAGGGGTTGGACTCTACTCAGACCTGGAACCAGGGGTTGGGCTCTACTCAGACCTGTAAACAGGGGCTGGACTCTACTCAGAGCTGGAACCAGGGGTTGGGCTCTACTCAGGAACCAGGGGTTGGACTCTACTCAGAGCTTGAACCAGGGGTTGGACTCCACTCAGAGCTGGAACCAGGGATTGGACTCTACTCAAGAACCAGGGATTGGACTCTACTCAGGAACCAGGGGTTGGACTCTACTCAGAGCTTGAACCAGGGGTTGGACTCCACTCAGAGCTGGAACCAGGGATTGGACTCTACTCAAGAACCAGGGGTTGGGCTCTACTCAGAGCTGTAACCAGGGGTTGGACTCTACTCAGACCTGTAACCATGGGTTGGGCTCTACTCAGACCTGTAACCAGGGGTTATCTCTACTCAGACCTGGAACAAGGGGTTGGACTCTACTCAGACCTGTAACCAGGGCTTGGGCTCTACTCAGAGCTTGAACCAAGGGGTTGGACTCTACTCAGAGCTTGAACCAGGAGTTGGGCTGTACTCAGAGCTTGAACCAGGGGTTGGACTCTACACAGACATGTAACCAGGGATTGGGCTCTACTCAGAGCTTGAACCAGGGGTTGGACTCTACTCAGACCTGGAACCAGGGGTTGGACTCTACTCAGACCTGGAACCAGGGGTTGGGCTCTACTCAGACCTGGAACCAGGGGTTGGGCTCTACTCAGACCTGGAACCAGGGGTTGGGCTCTACTCAGACCTGTAACCAGGGGTTGGGCTCTACTCAGAGCTGGAACCAGGGGCTGGACTCTACTCAGAGCTGGAACCAGGGGTTGGGCTCAACTCAGGAACCAGGGGTTGTACTCTACTCAGAGCTTGAACCAGGGGTTGGACTCCACTCAGAGCTGGAACCAGGGATTGGACTCTACTCAAGAACCTGGGATTGGACTCTACTCAGACCGGGAACTAGGGATTGGGCTCTACTCAGAGCTGGAACCAGGGGTTGGGATCTACTCAGAGCTGGAACCAGAGGTTGGGCTCTACTCAGAGCTGGAACCAGGGGCTGGACTCTACTCAGAGCTTGAACCAGGGATTGGGCTCTACTCAGAGCTGGAACCAGGGGTTGGGCTCTACTCAGCACTGGAACCAGGGGTTGGACTCTACTCAGAGCATGAACCAAGGGTTGGGCTCTACTCAGGAACCAGGGGTTGGAATCCACTCAGAGCTGGAACCAGGGATTGGACTCTACTCAAGAACCAGGGATTGGACTCTACTCAGAGCTGGAACCAGGGATTGGACTCTACTCAGAGCTGGAACCAGGGGTTGGGCTCTACTCAAGAACCAGGGGTTGGGCTCTACTCAGAGCTGGAACCAGGGGCTGGACTCTACTCAGAGCTTGAACCAGGGGTTGGGCTCTACTCAGACCTGGAACCATGGGTTGGGCTCTACTCAGACCTGGAACCAGGGATTGGGCTCTTCTCAGACCTGGAACCAGGGGTTGGGCTCTACTCAGACCTGGAACCATGGGTTGGGCTCTACTCAGGAACCAGGGGTTGGACTCCACTCAGAGCTGGAACCAGGGATTGGGCTCTACTCAAGAACCAGGGATTGGACTCTACTCAGAGCTGGAACCAGGGAATGGACTCTACTCAGAGCTGGAACCAGGGGTTGGGCTCTAATCAAGAACCAGGGGTTGGACTCTACTCAGAGCTGTAACCAGGGGTTGGACTCTACTCAGACCTGTAACCATGGGTTGGGCTCTACTCAGACCTGTAACCAGGGGTTATCTCTACTCAGAGCTGGAACCAGGGGCTGGACTCTACTCAGAGCTGGAACCAGGGGTTGGGCTCTACTCAGACCTGGAACCATGGGTTGGGCTCTACTCAGACCTGGAACCAGGAATTGGGCTCTTCTCAGACCTGGAACCAGGGGTTGGGCTCTACTCAGACCTGGAACCAGGGGTTGGGCTCTACTCAGGAACCAGGGGTTGGACTCCACTCAGAGCTGGAACCAGGGATTGGGCTCTACTCAAGAACCAGGGATTGGACTCTACTCAGAGCTGGAACCAGGGAACGGACTCTACTCAGAGCTGGAACCAGGGGTTGGGCTCTACTCAAGAACCAGGGGTTGGACTCTACTCAGAGCTGTAACCAGGGGTTGGACTCTACTCAGACCTGTAACCATGGGTTGGGCTCTACTCAGACCTGTAACCAGGGGTTATCTCTACTCAGAGCTGGAACCAGGGGTTGGACTCTACTCAGAGCTTGAACCAGGGATTGGGCTCTACTCAGAGCTGGAACCAAGGGTTGGACTCTACTCAGAGCTGGAACCAGGGATTGGGCTCTTCTCAGACCTGGAACCAGGGGTTGGGCTCTACTCAGACCTGGAACCAGGGATTGGGCTCTACTCAGACCTGGAACCAGGGGTTGGGCTCTACTCAGACCTGGAACCAGGGATTGGGCTCTACTCAGACCTGGAACCAGGGATTGGGCTCTACTCAAACCTGGAACCAGGGGTTGGGCTCTATTCAGAGCTGGAACCAGGGGTTGGGCTCTACTCAGGAACCAGGGGTTGGACTCCACTCAGAGCTGGAACCAGGGATTGGACTCCACTCAAAACCAGGGATTGTACTCTACTCAAGAACCAGGGATTGGACTCTACTCAGAGCTTGAACCAGGGGTTGGACACCACTCAGAGCTGGAACCAGGGATTGGACTCTACTCAAGAACCAGGGATTGGACTATACTCAGAGCTGGAACCAGGGATTGGACTCTACTCAGAGCTGGAACCAGGGGTTGGGCTCTACTCAAGAACCAGGGGTTGGGCTCTACTCAGAGCTGGAACCAGGGGCTGGACTCTACTCAGAGCTGGAATGAGGGTTGGGCTCTACTCAGGAACCAGGGGTTGGACTCTACTCAGAGCTTGAACCAGGGGTTGGACTCCACTCAGAGCTGGAACCAGGGATTAGACTCTACTCAAAACCAGGGATTGTACTCTACTCAAGAACCAGGGATTGGACTCTACTCAGAGCTTGAACCAGGGGTTGGACTCCACTCAGAGCTGGAACCAGGGATTGGACTCTACTCAAGAACCAGGGGTTGGGCTCTACTCAGAGCTGTAACCAGGGGTTGGACTCTACTCAGACCTGTAACCATGGGTTGGGCTCTACTCAGACCTGTAACCAGGGGTTATCTCTACTCAGACCTGGAACAAGGGGTTGGACTCTACTTAGACCTGTAACCAGGGCATGGGCTCTACTCAGAGCTTGAACCAAGGGGTTGGACTCTACTCAGAGCTTGAACCAGGAGTTGGGCTGTACTCAGAGCTTGAACCAGGGGTTGGACTCTACTCAGACATGTAACCAGGGATTGTGCTCTACTCAGAGCTTGAACCAGGGGTTGGACTCTACTCAAGAACCAGGGATTGGACTCTACTCAGAGCTGGAACCAGGGATTGGACTCTACTCAAGAACCAGGGATTGGACTCTACTCAGAGCTGGAACCAGGGATTGGACTCTACTCAAGAACCAGGGGTTGGGCTCTACTCAGAGCTGGAACCAGGGGCTGGACTCTACTCAGAGCTGGAACGAGGGTTGGGCTCGACTCAGGAACCAGGGGTTGGACTCTACTCAGAGCCTGAACCAGGGGTTGGACTCCACTCAGAGCTGGAACCAGGGATTGGACTCTACTCAAGAACCAGGGATTGGACTCTACTCAAGAACCAGGGATTGGACTCTACTCAGAGCTGGAACCAGGGATTTGACTGTACTTAGAGCTGGAACCAGGGGTTGGGCTCTACTCAGAGCTGGAACCAGGGGCTGGACTCTACTCAGAGCTGGAACCAGGGGTTGGGCTCTACTCAGGAACCAGGGGTTGGACTCTACTCAGAGCTTGAACCAGGGGTTGGACTCCACTCAGAGCTGGAACCAGGGATTGGACTCTACTCAAGAACCAGGGGTTGGGCTCTACTCAGAGCTGTAACCAGGGGTTGGACTCTACTCAGACCTGTAACCATGGGTTGGGCTCTACTCAGACCTGTAACCAGGGGTTATCTCTACTCAAACCTGGAACAAGGGGTTGGACTCTACTCAGACCTGTAACCAGGGCTTGGGCTCTACTCAGAGCTTGAACCAAGGGGTTGGACTCTACTCAGAGCTTGAACCAGGAGTTGGGCTGTACTCAAAGCTTGAACCAGGGGTTGGACTCTACTCAGACATGTAACCAGGGATTGGGCTCTACTCAGAGCTTGAACCAGGGGATGGACTCTACTCAGACCTGGAACCAGGGGTTGGACTCTACTCAGACCTGGAACCAGGGGTTGGGCTCTACTCAGACCTGGAACCAGGGGTTGGGCTCTACTCAGACCTGGAACCAGGGGTTGGGTTCTACTCAGACCTGTAACCAGGGGTTGGGCTCTACTCAGACCTGTAACCAGGGGTTGGGCTCTACTCAGAGCTGGAACCAGGGGCTGGACTCTACTCAGAGCTGGAACCAGGGGTTGGGCTCTACTCAGGAACCAGGGGTTGTACTCTACTCAGAGCTTGAACCAAGGGTTGGACTCCACTCAGAGCTGGAACCAGGGATTGGACTCTACTCAAGAACCAGGGATCGGACTCTACTCAGACCTGGAACTAGGGATTGGGCTCTACTCAGAGCTGGAACCAGGGGTTGGGATCTACTCAGAGCTGGAACCAGGGGTTGGGCTCTACTCAGAGCTGGAACCAGGGGTTGGACTCTACTAAGAGCTTGAACCAGGGATTGGGCTCTACTCAGAGCTGGAACCAGGGGTTGGGCTCTACTCAGCGCTGGAACCAGGGGTTGGACTCTACTCAGAGCTTGAACCAGGGATTGGGCTCTACTCAGAGCTGGAACCAGGGATTGGGCTCTTCTCAGAGCTGGAACCAGGGATTGGGCTCTTCTCAGACCTGTAACCAGGGGTTGGACTCTACTCAGACCTGTAACCATGGGTTGGGCTCTACTCAGACCTGTAACCAGGGGTTATCTCTACTCAAACCTGGAACAAGGGGTTGGACTCTACTCAGACCTGTAACCAGGGCTTGGGCTCTACTCAGAGCTTGAACCAAGGGGTTGGACTCTACTCAGAGCTTGAACCAGGAGTTGGGCTGTACTCAAAGCTTGAACCAGGGGTTGGACTCTACTCAGACATGTAACCAGGGATTGGGCTCTACTCAGAGCTTGAACCAGGGGATGGACTCTACTCAGACCTGGAACCAGGGGTTGGACTCTACTCAGACCTGGAACCAGGGGTTGGGCTCTACTCAGACCTGGAACCAGGGGTTGGGCTCTACTCAGACCTGGAACCAGGGGTTGGGTTCTACTCAGACCTGTAACCAGGGGTTGGGCTCTACTCAGACCTGTAACCAGGGGTTGGGCTCTACTCAGAGCTGGAACCAGGGGCTGGACTCTACTCAGAGCTGGAACCAGGGGTTGGGCTCTACTCAGGAACCAGGGGTTGTACTCTACTCAGAGCTTGAACCAAGGGTTGGACTCCACTCAGAGCTGGAACCAGGGATTGGACTCTACTCAAGAACCAGGGATCGGACTCTACTCAGACCTGGAACTAGGGATTGGGCTCTACTCAGAGCTGGAACCAGGGGTTGGGATCTACTCAGAGCTGGAACCAGGGGTTGGGCTCTACTCAGAGCTGGAACCAGGGGTTGGACTCTACTAAGAGCTTGAACCAGGGATTGGGCTCTACTCAGAGCTGGAACCAGGGGTTGGGCTCTACTCAGCGCTGGAACCAGGGGTTGGACTCTACTCAGAGCTTGAACCAGGGATTGGGCTCTACTCAGAGCTGGAACCAGGGATTGGGCTCTTCTCAGAGCTGGAACCAGGGATTGGGCTCTTCTCAGACCTGGAACCAGGGGTTGGTCTCTACTCAGACCTGGAACCATGGGTTGGGCTCTACTCCGAACTGGAACCAGGGATTGGGCTCTTCTCAGACCTGGAACCAGGGGTTGGGCTCTACTGAGGAACCAGGGGTTGGACTCCACTCAGAGCTGGAACCAGGGATTGGGCTCTACTCAAGAACCAGGGATTGGACTCTACTCAGAGCTGGAACCAGGGAAAGGACTCTACTCAGAGCTGGAACCAGGGGTTGGGCTCTACTCAGAGCTGGAACCAGGGAAAGGACTCTACTCAGAGCTGGAACCAGGGGTTGGGCTCTACTCAAGAACCAGGGGTTGGACTCTACTCAGACCTGTAACCATGGGTTGGGCTCTACTCAGACCTGTAACCAGGGTTTATCTCTACTCAGAGCTGGAACCAGGGGTTGGACTCTACTCAGAGCTTGAACCAGGGATTGGGCTCTACTCAGAGCTGGAACCAAGGGTTGGACTCTACTCAGAGCTGGAACCAGGGATTGGGCTCATCTCAGACCTGGAACCAGGGGTTGGGCTCTACTCAGACCTGGAACCAGGGATTGGGCTCTACTCAGAGCTGGAACCAGGGGCTGGACTCTACTCAGAGCTTGAACCAGGGGTTGGACTCCACTCAGAGCTGGAACCAGGGATTGGACTCTACTCAAGAACCAGGGATTGGACTCTACTCAGACCTGGAACTAGGGATTGGGCTCTACTCAGAGCTGGAACCAGGGTTTGGGATCTACTCAGAGCTGGAACCAGGGGTTGGGCTCTACTCAGAGCTGGAACCAGGGGTTGGACTCTACTCAGAGCTTGAACCAGGGATTGGGCTCTACTCAGAGCTGGAACCAGGGGTTGGGCTCTAGCTCCTGGAACCAGGGGGGCTCTACTGGACTCTACTCAGAGCTTGAACCAGGGATTGGGCTCTACTCAGAGCTGGAACCAAGGGTTGGGCTCTACTCAGAGCTGGAACCAGGGATTGGGCTCTACTCAGACCTGGAACCGGGGGTTGGACTCTACTCAGAGCTTGAACCAGGGATTGGGCTCTACTCAGAGCTTGAACCAAGGGTTGGACTCTACTCAGAGCTGGAACCAGGGATTGGGCTCATCTCAGACCTGGAACCAGGGGTTGGGCTCTACTCAGACCTGGAACCAGGGATTGGGCTCTACTCAGACCTGGAACCAGGGGTTGGGCTCTACTCAGACCTGGAACCAGGGATTGGGCTCTACTCAGACCTGGAACCAGGGGTTGGGCTCTACTCAGACCTGGAACCAGGGGTTGGGCTCTATTCAGAGCTGGAACCAGGGGTTGGGCTCTACTCAGGAACCAGGGGTTGGACTCCACTCAGAGCTGGAACCAGGGGTTGGACTCTACTCAAGAACCAGGGATTGGACTCTACTCAGAGCTGGAACCAGGGATTGGACTCTACTCAGAGCTGGAACCAGGGGTTGGGCTCTACTCAAGAACCAGGGGTTGGGCTCTACTCAGAGCTGGAACCAGGGGCTGGACTCTACTCAGAGCTGGAACCAGGGGTTGGGCTCTACTCAGGAACCAGGGGTTGGACTCTACTCAGAGCTTGAACCAGGGGTTGGACTCCACTCAGAGCTGGAACCAGGGATTGGACTCTACTCAAGAACCAGGGGTTGGGCTCTACTCAGACCTGTAACCAGGGGTTATCTCTACTCAGACCTGGAACAAGGGGTTGGACTCTACTCAGACCTGTAACCAGGGCTTGGGCTCTACTCAGAGCTTGAACCAAGGGGTTGGACTCTACTCAGAGCTTGAACCAGGAGTTGGGCTCTACTCAGGAACCAGGGGTTGGACTCTACTCAGAGCTTGAACCAGGGGTTGGACTCCACTCAGAGCTGGAACCAGGGATTGGGCTCTACTCAGGAACCAGGGGTTGGACTCTACTCAGAGCTTGAACCAGGGGTTGGACTCCACTCAGAGCTGGAACCAGGGGTTGGACTCTACTCAGACCTGTAACCAGGGCTTGGGCTCTACTCAGAGCTTGAACCAAGGGGTTGGACTCTACTCAGAGCTTGAACCAGGAGTTGGGCTCTACTCAGGAACCAGGGGTTGGACTCTACTCAGAGCTTGAACCAGGGGTTGGACTCCACTCAGAGCTGGAACCAGGGATTGGGCTCTACTCAGGAACCAGGGATTGGGCTCTACTCAGAGCTTGAACCAAGGGTTGGACTCTACTCAGAGCTGGAACCAGGGATTGGGCTCATCTCAGACCTGGAACCAGGGGTTGGGCTCTACTCAGACCTGGAACCAGGGATTGGGCTCTACTCAGACCTGGAACCAGGGGTTGGGCTCTACTCAGACCTGGAACCAGGGATTGGGCTCTACTCAGACCTGGAACCAGGGGTTGGGCTCTACTCAGACCTGGAACCAGGGGTTGGGCTCTATTCAGAGCTGGAACCAGGGGTTGGGCTCTACTCAGGAACCAGGGGTTGGACTCCACTCAGAGCTGGAACCAGGGGTTGGACTCTACTCAAGAACCAGGGATTGGACTCTACTCAGAGCTGGAACCAGGGATTGGACTCTACTCAGAGCTGGAACCAGGGGTTGGGCTCTACTCAAGAACCAGGGGTTGGGCTCTACTCAGAGCTGGAACCAGGGGCTGGACTCTACTCAGAGCTGGAACCAGGGGTTGGGCTCTACTCAGGAACCAGGGGTTGGACTCTACTCAGAGCTTGAACCAGGGGTTGGACTCCACTCAGAGCTGGAACCAGGGATTGGACTCTACTCAAGAACCAGGGGTTGGGCTCTACTCAGACCTGTAACCAGGGGTTAACTCTACTCAGACCTGGAACAAGGGGTTGGACTCTACTCAGACCTGTAACCAGGGCTTGGGCTCTACTCAGAGCTTGAACCAAGGGGTTGGACTCTACTCAGAGCTTGAACCAGGAGTTGGGCTCTACTCAGGAACCAGGGGTTGGACTCTACTCAGAGCTTGAACCAGGGGTTGGACTCCACTCAGAGCTGGAACCAGGGATTGGGCTCTACTCAGGAACCAGGGGTTGGACTCTACTCAGAGCTTGAACCAGGGGTTGGACTCCACTCAGAGCTGGAACCAGGGATTGGACTCTACTCAAGAACCAGGGGTTGGGCTCTACTCAGAGCTGTAACCAGGGGTTGGACTCTACTCAGACCTGGAACCAGGGGTTGGGCTCTACTCAGACCTGGAACCAGGGGTTGGGTTCTACTCAGACCTGTAACCAGGGGTTGGGCTCTACTCAGACCTGTAACCAGGGGTTGGGCTCTACTCAGAGCTGGAACCAGGGGTTGGACTCCACTCAGAGCTGGAACCAGGGATTGGGCTCTACTCAGGAACCAGGGGTTGGACTCTACTCAGAGCTTGAACCAGGGGTTGGACTCCACTCAGAGCTGGAACCAGGGATTGGACTCTACTCAGAGCTGGAACCAGGGGTTGGGCTCTACTCAGAGCTGGAACCAGGGGTTGGACTCTACTCAGAGCTTGAACCAGAGATTGGGCTCTACTCAGAGCTGGAAACAAGGGTTGGGCTCTACTCAGAGCTGGAACCAGGGATTGGGCTCTTCTCAGACCTGGATCCAGGGGTTGGGCTCTACTCAGACCTGGAACCATGGGTTGGGCTCTACTCAGACCTGGAACCAGGTATTGGGCTCTACTCAGACCTGGAACCATGGGTTGGGCTCCACTCAGACCTGGAACCAGGGGTTGGGCTCTTCTCAGACCTGGAACCAGGGGTTGGGCTCTACTCAGACCTGGAACCATGGGTTGGGCTCTACTCAGACCTGGAACCAGGTATTGGGCTCTACTCAGACCTGGAACCAGGGAATGGACTCTACTCAGAGCTGGAACCAGGGGTTGGGCTCTACTCAAGAACCAGGGCTTGGGCTCTACTCAGTGCTTGAACCAAGGGGTTGGACTCTACTCATAACCTTGAACCAGTAGTTGGGCTGTACTCAGAGCTTGAACCAGGGGTTGGACTCTACTCAGACCTGTAACCAGGGATTGGGCTCTACTCAGAGCTTGAACCAGGGGTTGGACTCTACTCAGACCTGTAACCAGGGGTTGGAATCTACTCAAGAACCAGGGATTGGACTCTACTCAGAGCTGGAACCAGGGAATGGACTCTACTCAGAGCTGGAACCAGGGGTTGGGCTCTACTCAAGAACCAGGGGTTGGGCTCTACTCAGAGCTGTAACCAGGGGTTGGACTCTACTCAGACCTGTAACCATGGGTTGGGCTCTACTCAGACCTGTAACCAGGGGTTATCTCTACTCAGACCTGGAACAAGGGGTTGGACTCTACTCAGACCTGTAACCAGGGCTTGGGCTCTACTCAGACCTGGAACCTGGGGTTGGACTCTACTCAGGAACCAGGGTTTCGAATCCACTCAGAGCTGGAATCAGGGATTGGACTCTACTCAGAGCTGGAATCAGGGGCTGGACTCTACTCAGAGCTGGAACCAGGGGTTGGGCTCGACTCAGGAACCAGGGGTTGGACTCTACTCAGAGTTTGAACCAGGGGTTGGACTCCACTCAGAGCTGGAACCAGGGATTGGACTCTACTCAAGAACCAGGGATTGGACTCTTCTCAGACCTGGTACTAGGGATTGGGCTCTACTCAGAGCTGGAACCAGGGGTTGGGCTCTACTCAGAGCTGGAACCAGGGGTTGGACTCTACTCAGAGCTTGAACCAGGGATTGGGCTCTACTCAGAGCTGGAACAAGGGATTGGGCTCTACTCAGAGCTGGAACCAGGGGTTGGACTCTACTCAGAGCTTGAACCAGGGATTGGGCTCTACTCAGAGCTGGAACCAAGGGTTGGGCTCTACTCAGAGCTGGAACCAGGGATTGGGCTCTTCTCAGACCTGGAACCAGGGGTTGGGCTCTACTCAGACCTGGAACCATGGGTTGGGCTCTACTCAGACCTGGAACCAGGTATTGGGCTCTACTCAGACCTGGAACCATGGGTTGGGCTCTACTCAGACCTGGAACCAGGGGTTGGGCTCTAATCAGACCTGGAACCAGGGGTTGGGCTCTACTCAGGAACCAGGGGTTGGACTCCACTCAGAGCTGGAACCAGGGATTGGACTCCACTCAGAGCTGGAACCAGGGATTGGACTTTACTCAAGAACCAGGGACTGGACTCTACTCAGAGCTGGAACCAGGGAATGGACTCTACTCAGACCTGGAACCAGGGGTTGGGCTCTACTCAAGAACCAGGGGTTGGGCTCTACTCAGAGCTGTAACCAGGGGTTGGACTCTACTCAGACCTGTAACCATGGGTTGGGCTCTACTCAGACCTGTAACCAGGGGTTATCTCTACTCAGACCTGGAACAAGGGGTTGGACTCTACTCAGACCTGTAACCAGGGCTTGGACTCTACTCAGACCTGTAACCAGGGATTGGGCTCTACTCAGAGCTTGAACCAGGGGTTGGACTCTACTCAGACTTGGAACCAGGGGTTGGACTCTACTCAAGAACCAGGGATTGGACTCTACTCAGAGCTGGAACCAGGGAATGGACTCTACTCAGAGCTGGAACCAGGGGTTGGGCTCTACTCAAGAACCAGGGGTTGGGCTCTACTCAGAGCTGTAACCAGGGGTTGGACTCTACTCAGACCTGTAACCATGGGTTGGGCTCTACTCAGACCTGTAACCAGGGGTTATCTCTACTCAGACCTGGAACAAGGGGTTGGACTCTACTCAGACCTGTAACCAGGGCTTGGGCTCTACTCAGAGCTTGAACCAAGGGGTTGGACTCTACTCAGAGCTTGAACCAGGAGTTGGGCTGTACTCAGAGCTTGAATCAGGGGTTGGACTCTACTCAGACCTGTAACCATGGGTTGGGCTCTACTCAGACCTGTAACCAGGGATTATCTCTACTCAAACCTGGAACAAGGGGTTGGACTCTACTCAGAGCTTGAACCAGGGGTTGGACTCTACTCAGACCTGGAACCAGGGGTTGGACTCTACTCAAGAACCAGGGATTGGACTCTACTCAGAGCTGGAACCAGGGAATGGACTCGACTCAGAGCTGGAACCAGGGGTTGGGCTCTACTCAAGAACCAGGGGTTGGGCTCTACTCAGAGCTGTAACCAGGGGTTGGACTCTACTCAGACCTGTAACCATGGGTTGGGCTCTACTCAGACCTGTAACCAGGGGTTATCTCTACTCAGACCTGGAACCAGGGGTTGGACTCCACTCAGAGCTGGAACCAGTGATTGGACTCTACTCAAGAACCAGGGATTGGACTCTACTCAGACCTGGAACTAGGGATTGGGCTCTACTCAGAGCTGGAACCAGGGGTTGGGCTCTACTCAGAGCTGGAACCAGGGGTTGGGCTCTACTCAGAGCTGGAACCAGGGGTTGGACTCTACTCAGCTTGAACCAGGGATTGCGCTCTACTCAGAGCTGGAACCAAGGGTTGGACTCTACTCAGAGCTGGAACCAGGGATTGGGCTCTTCTCAGACCTGGTACCTGGGGTTGGGCTCTACTCAGACCTGGAACCATGGGTTGGGCTCTACTCAGACCTGGAACCAGGGATTGGGCTCTACTCAGACCTGGAACCATGGGTTGGGCTCTACTCAGACCTGGAACCAGGGGTTGGGCTCTACTCAGACCTGGAACCAGGGATTGGGCTCTACTCAGAGCTGGAACCAGGGACTGGGCTCTACTCAGAGCTGGAACCAAGGGTTGAACTCTACTCAGAGCTGGAACCAGGAATTGGACTCTACTCAGAGCTGGAACCAGGAATTGGACTCTACTCAGAGCTGGAACCAGGAATTGGACCATACTCAGGAACCAGGGATTGGACCATACTCAGGAACCAGGGATTGGACCATACTCAGGAACCAGGGGATGGACTCTACTCAGAGCTGGAACCAGGGATTGGGCTCTACTCAGAGCTGGAACCAAGGGTTGGACCCTACTCAGAGCTGGAACCTGGGATTGGGCTCTTCTCAGACCTGGAACCAGGGGTTGGGCTCTACTCAGACCTGGAACCAGGGATTGGGCTCTACTCAGACCTGGAACCAGGGATTGGGCTCTACTCAGACCTGGAACCAGGGATTGGGCTCTACTCAGACCTGGAACCAGGGGTTGGGCTCTATTCAGAGCTGGAACCAGGGGTTGGGCTCTAATCAGGAATCAGGGGTTGGACTCCACTCAGAGCTGGAACCAGGGATTGGACTCTACTCAAGAACCAGGGATTGGACTCTACTCAGAGCTGGAACCAGGGGTTGGGCTCTACTCAGACCTGGAACCAGGGATTGGGCTCTACTCAGACCTGGAAACAGGGGTTGGGCTCTACTCAGACCTGGAACCAGGGGTTGGACTCTACTCAGGAACCAGGGGTTGGACTCCACTCAGAGCTGGAACCAGGGATTGGACTCTACTCAAGAACCAGGGATTGGACTCTACTCAGAGCTGGAACCAGGGATTGGGCTCTTCTCCGACCTGGAACCAGGGGTTGGGCTCTACTCAGACCTGGAACCAGGGATTGGGCTCTACTCAGACCTGGAACCAGGGGTTGGACTCTACTCAGACCTGTAACCATGGGTTGGGCTCTACTCAGACCTGTAACCAGGGGTTATCTCTACTCAGACCTGGAACAAGGGGTTGGACTCTACTCAGACCTGTAACCAGGGCTTGGGCTCTACTCAGAGCTTGAACCAAGGGGTTGGACTCTACTCAGAGCTTGAACCAGGAGTTGGGCTGTACTCAGAGCTTGAATCAGGGGTTGGACTCTACTCAGACCTGTAACCATGGGTTGGGCTCTACTCAGACCTGTAACCAGGGATTATCTCTACTCAAACCTGGAACAAGGGGTTGGACTCTACTCAGAGCTTGAACCAGGGGTTGGACTCTACTCAGACCTGGAACCAGGGGTTGGACTCTACTCAAGAACCAGGGATTGGACTCTACTCAGAGCTGGAACCAGGGAATGGACTCGACTCAGAGCTGGAACCAGGGGTTGGGCTCTACTCAAGAACCAGGGGTTGGGCTCTACTCAGAGCTGTAACCAGGGGTTGGACTCTACTCAGACCTGTAACCATGGTTTGGGCTCTACTCAGACCTGTAACCAGGGGTTATCTCTACTCAGACTTGGAACCAGGGGTTGGACTCCACTCAGAGCTGGAACCAGTGATTGGACTCTACTCAAGAACCAGGGATTGGACTCTACTCAGACCTGGAACTAGGGATTGGACACTACTCAGAGCTGGAACCAGGGGTTGGGCTCTACTCAGATCTGGAACCAGGGGTTGGGCTCTACTCAGAGCTGGAACCAGGGGTTGGACTCTACTCAGCTTGAACCAGGGATTGCGCTCTACTCAGAGCTGGAACCAAGGGTTGGACTCTACTCAGAGCTGGAACTAGGGATTGGGCTCTTCTCAGACCTGGTACCTGGGGTTGGGCTCTACTCAGACCTGGAACCATGGGTTGGGCTCTACTCAGACCTGGAACCAGGGATTGGGCTCTACTCAGACCTGGAACCATGGGTTGGGCTCTACTCAGACCTGGAACCAGGGGTTGGGCTCTACTCAGACCTGGAACCAGGGATTGGGCTCTACTCAGAGCTGGAACCAGGGACTGGGCTCTACTCAGAGCTGGAACCAAGGGTTGAACTCTACTCAGAGCTGGAACCAGGAATTGGGCTCTACTCAGACCTGGAACCAGGGATTGGGCTCTACTCAGACCTGGAACCAGGGGTTGGGCTCTACTCAGACCTGGAACCAGGGATTGGGCTCTACTCAGACCTGGAACCAGGGGTTGGGCTCTACTCAGACCTGGATCCAGGGATTGGGCTCTACTCAGACCTGGAACCAGGGGTTGGGCTCTACTCAGACCTGGAACCAGGGGTTGGGCTCTATTCAGAGCTGGAACCAGGGGTTGGGCTCTAATCAGGAACCAGGGGTTGGACTCCACTCAGAGCTGGAACCAGGGATTGGACTCTACTCAAGAACCAGGGATTGGACTCTACTCAGAGCTGGAACCAGGGATTGGACTCTACTCAGAGCTGGAACCAGGGGTTGGGCTCTACTCAGACCTGGAACCAGGGATTGGGCTCTACTCAGACCTGGAACCAGGGGTTGGGCTCTACTCAGACCTGGAACCAGGGGTTGGACTCTACTCAGGAACCAGGGGTTGGACTCCACTCAGAGCTGGAACCAGGGATTGGACTCTACTCAAGAACCAGGGATTGAACTCTACTCAGAGCTGGAACCAGGGATTGGGCTCTTCTCAGACCTGGAACCATGGGTTGGGCTCTACTCAGACCTGGAACCAGGGGTTGGGCTCTACTCAGACCTGGAACCAGGGATTGGGCTCTACTCAGAGCTGGAACCAGGGACTGGGCTCTACTCAGAGCTGGAACCAAGGGTTGGACTCTACTCAGAGCTGGAACCAGGAATTGGACTCTACTCAGAGCTGGAACCAGGAATTGGACTCTACTCAGGAACCAGGGATTGGACCATACTCAGGAACCAGGGATTGGACCATACTCAGGAACCAGGGATTGGACCATACTCAGGAACCAGGGGATGGACTCTACTCAGAGCTGGAACCAGGGATTGGGCTCTACTCAGAGCTGGAACCAAGGGTTGGACCCTACTCAGAGCTGGAACCAGGGATTGGGCTCTTCTCAGACCTGGAACCAGGGGTTGGGCTCTACTCAGACCTGGAACCAGGGATTGGGCTCTACTCAGACCTGGAACCAGGGGTTGGGCTCTACTCAGACCTGGAACCAGGGGTTGGGCTCTACTCAGACCTGGAACCAGGGGTTGGGCTCTACTCAGACCTGGAACCAGGGGTTGGGCTCTATTCAGAGCTGGAACCAGGGGTTGGGCTCTACTCAGGAACCAGGGGTTGGACTCCACTCAGAGCTGGAACCAGGGATTGGACTCTACTCAAGAACCAGGGATTGGACTCTACTCAGAGCTGGAACCAGGGATTGGACTCTACTCAGAGCTGGAACCAGGGGTTGGGCTCTACTCAGACCTGGAACCAGGGATTGGGCTCTACTCAGACCTGGAACCAGGGGTTGGGCTCTACTCAGACCTGGAACCAGGGGTTGGACTCTACTCAGGAACCAGGGGTTGGACTCCACTCAGAGCTGGAACCAGGGATTGGACTCTACTCAAGAACCAGGGATTGGGCTCTACTCAGACCTGGAACCAGGGGTTGGGCTCTACTCAGACCTGGAACCAGGGATTGGGCTCTACTCAGAGCTGGAACCAGGGACTGGGCTCTACTCAGAGCTGGAACCAAGGTTTGAACTCTACTCAGAGCTGGAACCAGGAATTGGACTCTACTCATACTCAGGAACCAGGGGATGGACTCTACTCAGAGCTGGAACCAGGGATTGGGCTCTACTCAGAGCTGGAACCAAGGGTTGGACCCTACTCAGAGCTGGAACCAGGGATTGGGCTCTTCTCAGACCTGGAACCAGGGGTTGGGCTCTACTCAGACCTGGAACCAGGGATTGGGCTCTACTCAGAGCTGGAACCAGGGACTGGGCTCTACTCAGAGCTGGAACCAAGGGTTGGACTCTACTCAGAGCTGGAACCAGGAATTGGACTCTACTCAGAGCTGGAACCAGGAATTGGACTCTACTCAGGAACCAGGGTTTGGACCATACTCAGGAACCAGGGATTGGACCATACTCAGGAACCAGGGATTGGACCATACTCAGGAACCAGGGTGTTGGACTCTACTCAGAGCTGGAACCAGGGATTGGGCTCTACTCAGAGCTGGAACCAAGGGTTGGACCCTACTCAGAGCTGGAACCAGGGATTGGGCTCTTCTCAGACCTGGAACCAGGGGTTGGGCTCTACTCAGACCTGGAACCAGGGATTGGGCTCTACTCAGACCTGGAACCAGGGGTTGGGCTCTACTCAGACCTGGAACCAGGGGTTGGGCTCTACTCAGACCTGGAACCAGGGGTTGGGCTCTACTCAGACCTGGAACCAGGGGTTGGGCTCTATTCAGAGCTGGAACCAGGGGTTGGGCTCTACTCAGGAACCAGGGGTTGGACTCCACTCAGAGCTGGAACCAGGGATTGGACTCTACTCAAGAACCAGGGATTGGACTCTACTCAGAGCTGGAACCAGGGATTGGACTCTACTCAGAGCTGGAACCAGGGGTTGGGCTCTACTCAGACCTGGAACCAGGGATTGGGCTCTACTCAGACCTGGAACCAGGGGTTGGGCTCTACTCAGACCTGGAACCAGGGGTTGGACTCTACTCAGGAACCAGGGGTTGGACTCCACTCAGAGCTGGAACCAGGGATTGGACTCTACTCAAGAACCAGGGATTGGGCTCTACTCAGACCTGGAACCAGGGGTTGGGCTCTACTCAGACCTGGAACCAGGGATTGGGCTCTACTCAGAGCTGGAACCAGGGACTGGGCTCTACTCAGAGCTGGAACCAAGGGTTGAACTCTACTCAGAGCTGGAACCAGGAATTGGACTCTACTCATACTCAGGAACCAGGGGATGGACTCTACTCAGAGAAGGAACCAGGGATTGGGCTCTACTCAGAGCTGGAACCAAGGGTTGAACTCTACTCAGAGCTGGAACCAGGAATTGGACTCTACTCATACTCAGGAACCAGGGGATGGACTCTACTCAGAGCTGGAACCAGGGATTGGGCTCTACTCAGAGCTGGAACCAATGGTTGGACCCTACTCAGAGCTGGAACCAGGGATTGGGCTCTTCTCAGACCTGGAACCAGGGGTTGGGCTCTACTCAGACCTGGAACCAGGGATTGGGCTCTACTCAGAGCTGGAACCAGGGACTGGGCTCTACTCAGAGCTGGAACCAAGGGTTGGACTCTACTCAGAGCTGGAACCAGGAATTGGACTCTACTCAGAGCTGGAACCAGGAATTGGACTCTACTCAGGAACCAGGGATTGGACCATACTCAGGAACCAGGGATTGGACCATACTCAGGAACCAGGGATTGGACCATACTCAGGAACCAGGGTGTTGGACTCTACTCAGAGCTGGAACCAGGGATTGGGCTCTACTCAGAGCTGGAACCAAGGGTTGGACCCTACTCAGAGCTGGAACCAGGGATTGGGCTCTTCTCAGACCTGGAACCAGGGGTTGGGCTCTACTCAGACCTGGAACCAGGGATTGGGCTCTACTCAGACCTGGAACCAGGGGTTGGGCTCTACTCAGACCTGGAACCAGGGGTTGGGCTCTACTCAGACCTGGAACCAGGGGTTGGGCTCTACTCAGACCTGGAACCAGGGGTTGGGCTCTATTCAGAGCTGGAACCAGGGGTTGGGCTCTACTCAGGAACCAGGGGTTGGACTCCACTCAGAGCTGGAACCAGGGATTGGACTCTACTCAAGAACCAGGGATTGGACTCTACTCAGAGCTGGAACCAGGGATTGGACTCTACTCAGAGCTGGAACCAGGGATTGGGCTCTACTCAGACCTGGAACCAGGGGTTGGGCTCTACTCAGACCTGGAACCAGGGGTTGGACTCTACTCAGGAACCAGGGGTTGGACTCCACTCAGAGCTGGAACCAGGGATTGGACTCTACTCAAGAACCAGGGATTGGGCTCTACTCAGACCTGGAACCAGGGGTTGGGCTCTACTCAGACCTGGAACCAGGGATTGGGCTCTACTCAGAGCTGGAACCAGGGACTGGGCTCTACTCAGAGCTGGAACCAAGGGTTGAACTCTACTCAGAGCTGGAACCAGGAATTGGACTCTACTCATACTCAGGAACCAGGGGATGGACTCTACTCAGAGAAGGAACCAGGGATTGGGCTCTACTCAGAGCTGGAACCAAGGGTTGAACTCTACTCAGAGCTGGAACCAGGAATTGGACTCTACTCATACTCAGGAACCAGGGGATGGACTCTACTCAGAGCTGGAACCAGGGATTGGGCTCTACTCAGAGCTGGAACCAATGGTTGGACCCTACTCAGAGCTGGAACCAGGGATTGGGCTCTTCTCAGACCTGGAACCAGGGGTTGGGCTCTACTCAGACCTGGAACCAGGGATTGGGCTCTACTCAGAGCTGGAACCAGGGACTGGGCTCTACTCAGAGCTGGAACCAAGGGTTGGACTCTACTCAGAGCTGGAACCAGGAATTGGACTCTACTCAGAGCTGGAACCAGGAATTGGACTCTACTCAGGAACCAGGGATTGGACCATACTCAGGAACCAGGGATTGGACCATACTCAGGAACCAGGGATTGGACCATACTCAGGAACCAGGGTGTTGGACTCTACTCAGAGCTGGAACCAGGGATTGGGCTCTACTCAGAGCTGGAACCAAGGGTTGGACCCTACTCAGAGCTGGAACCAGGGATTGGGCTCTTCTCAGACCTGGAACCAGGGGTTGGGCTCTACTCAGACCTGGAACCAGGGATTGGGCTCTACTCAGACCTGGAACCAGGGGTTGGGCTCTACTCAGACCTGGAACCAGGGGTTGGGCTCTACTCAGACCTGGAACCAGGGGTTGGGCTCTACTCAGACCTGGAACCAGGGGTTGGGCTCTATTCAGAGCTGGAACCAGGGGTTGGGCTCTACTCAGGAACCAGGGGTTGGACTCCACTCAGAGCTGGAACCAGGGATTGGACTCAAGAACCTACTCAAGAACCAGGGATTGGACTCTACTCAGAGCTGGAACCAGGGATTGGACTCTACCTCAGAGCTGGAACCAACTACACCTGGACTCTACTCAAGAACCAGGGATTGATTGGACTCTCTCAGAGCTCAGACCTGGAACCAGGGGTTGGGCTCTACTCAGACCTGGAACCAGGGGTTGGGCTCTACTCAGACCTGGAACCAGGGGTTGGACTCTACTCAGGAACCAGGGGTTGGACTCCACTCAGAGCTGGAACCAGGGATTGGACTCTACTCAAGAACCAGGGATTGGGCTCTACTCAGACCTGGAACCAGGGGTTGGGCTCTACTCAGACCTGGAACCAGGGATTGGGCTCTACTCAGAGCTGGAACCAGGGACTGGGCTCTACTCAGAGCTGGAACCAAGGGTTGAACTCTACTCAGAGCTGGAACCAGGAATTGGACTCTACTCATACTCAGGAACCAGGGGATGGACTCTACTCAGAGAAGGAACCAGGGATTGGGCTCTACTCAGAGCTGGAACCAAGGGTTGGACCCTACTCAGAGCTGGAACCAGGGATTGGGCTCTTCTCAGACCTGGAACCAGGGGTTGGGCTCTACTCAGACCTGGAACCAGGGATTGGGCTCTACTCAGACCTGGAACCAGGGGTTGGGCTCTACTCAGACCTGGAACCAGGGATTGGGCTCTACTCAGACCTGGAACCAGGGGATGGGCTCTACTCAGACCTGGAACCAGGGGTTGGGCTCTATTCAGAGCTGGAACCAGGGGTTGGACTCTACTCAGGAACCAGGGGTTGGACTCCACTCAGAGCTGGAACCAGGGATTGGACTCTACTCAAGATCCAGGGATTGGACTCTACTCAGAGCTGGAACCAAGGATTGGGCTCTTCTCCGACCTGGAACCAGGGGTTGGGCTCTACTCAGACCTGGAACCAGGGATTGGGCTCTACTCAGACCTGGAACCAGGGGTTGGGCTCTACTCAGACCTGGAACCAGGGATTGGGCTCTACTCAGACCTGGAACCAGGGGTTGGGCTCTACTCAGACCTGGATCCAGGGATTGGGCTCTACTCAGACCTGGAACCAGGGGTTGGGCTCTACTCAGACCTGGAACCAGGGGTTGGGCTCTATTCAGAGCTGGAACCAGGGGTTGGGCTCTAATCAGGAACCAGGGGTTGGACTCCACTCAGAGCTGGAACCAGGGATTGGACTCTACTCAAGAACCAGGGATTGGACTCTACTCAGAGCTGGAACCAGGGATTGGACTCTACTCAGAGCTGGAACCAGGGGTTGGGCTCTACTCAGACCTGGAACCAGGGATTGGGCTCTACTCAGACCTGGAACCAGGGGTTGGGCTCTACTCAGACCTGGAACCAGGGGTTGGACTCTACTCAGGAACCAGGGGTTGGACTCCACTCAGAGCTGGAACCAGGGATTGGACTCTACTCAAGAACCAGGGATTGGACTCTACTCAGAGCTGGAACCAGGGATTGGGCTCTTCTCAGACCTGGAACCTGGGGTTGGGCTCTACTCAGACCTGGAACCATGGGTTGGGCTCTACTCAGACCTGGAACCAGGGATTGGGCTCTACTCAGACCTGGAACCATGGGTTGGGCTCTACTCAGACCTGGAACCAGGGGTTGGGCTCTACTCAGACCTGGAACCAGGGATTGGGCTCTAATCAGAGCTGGAACCAGGGACTGGGCTCTACTCAGAGCTGGAACCAAGGGTTGGACTCTACTCAGAGCTGGAACCAGGAATTGGACTCTACTCAGAGCTGGAACCAGGAATTGGACTCTACTCAGGAACCAGGGATTGGACCATACTCAGGAACCAGGGATTGGACCATACTCAGGAACCAGGGATTGGACCATACTCAGGAACCAGGGGATGGACTCTACTCAGAGCTGGAACCAGGGAATGGGCTCTACTCAGAGCTGGAACCAAGGGTTGGACCCTACTCAGAGCTGGAACCAGGGATTGGGCTCTTCTCAGACCTGGAACCAGGGGTTGGGCTCTACTCAGACCTGGAACCAGGGATTGGGCTCTACTCAGACCTGGAACCAGGGGTTGGGCTCTACTCAGACCTGGAACCAGGGGTTGGGCTCTACTCAGACCTGGAACCAGGGGTTGGGCTCTTCTCAGACCTGGAACCAGGGGTTGGGCTCTATTCAGAGCTGGAACCAGGGGTTGGGCTCTACTCAGGAACCAGGGGTTGGACTCCACTCAGAGCTGGAACCAGGGATTGGACTCTACTCAAGAACCAGGGATTGGACTCTACTCAGAGCTGGAACCAGGGATTGGACTCTACTCAGAGCTGGAACCAGGGGTTTGGCTCTACTCAGACCTGGAACCAGGGATTGGGCTCTACTCAGACCTGGAACCAGGGGTTGGGCTCTACTCAGACCTGGAACCAGGGGTTGGACTCTACTCAGGAACCAGGGGTTGGACTCCACTCAGAGCTGGAACCAGGGATTGGACTCTACTCAAGAACCAGGGATTGGACTCTACTCAGAGCTGGAACCAGGGATTGGACTCTACTCAGAGCTGGAACCAGGGATTGGACTCCACTCAGACCTGGAACCAGGGATTGGGCTCTACTCAGAGCTGGAACCAGGGACTGGGCTCTACTCAGAGCTGGAACCAAGGGTTGGACTCTACTCAGAGCTGGAACCAGGAATTGGACTCTACTCAGAGCTGGAACAGGGAATTGGACTCTACTCAGGAACCAGGGATTGGACCATACTCAGGAACCAGGGATTGGACCATACTCAGGAACCAGGGATTGGACCATACTCAGGAACCAGGGGATGGACTCTACTCAGAGCTGGAACCAGGGATTGGGCTCTACTCAGAGCTGGAACCAAGGGTTGGACCCTACTCAGAGCTGGAACCAGGGATTGGGCTCTTCTCAGACCTGGAACCAGGGGTTGGGCTCTACTCAGACCTGGAAACAGGGATTGGGCTCTACTCAGACCTGGAACCAGGGGTAGGGCTCTACTCAGACCTGGAACCAGGGATTGGGCTCTACTCAGACCTGGAACCAGGGGTTGGGCTCTACTCAGACCTGGAACCAGGGGTTGGGCTCTACTCAGACCTGGAACCAGGTGTTGGGCTCTATTCAGAGCTGGAACCAGGGGTTGGGCTCTACTCAGGAACCAGGGGTTGGACTCCACTCAGAGCTGGAACCAGGGATTGGACTCTACTCAAGAAGCAGGGATTGGACTCTACTCAGAGCTGGAACCAGGGATTGGGCTCTACTCAGGAACCAGGGATTGGACCATACTCAGGAACCAGGGATTGGACCATACTCAGGAACCAGGGGATGGACTCTACTCAGAGCTGGAACCAGGGATTGGACTCTACTCAGAGCTGGAACCAGGGATTGGACTCCACTCAGACCTGGAACCAGGGATTGGGCTCTACTCAGAGCTTGAACCAGGGACTGGGCTCTACTCAGAGCTGGAACCAAGGGTTGGACTCTACTCAGAGCTGGAACCAGGAATTGGACTCTACTCAGAGCTGGAACCAGGAATTGGACTCTACTCAGGAACCAGGGATTGGACCATACTCAGGAACCAGGGATTGGACCATACTCAGGAACCAGGGGATGGACTCTACTCAGAGCTGGAACCAGGGATTGGGCTCTACTCAGAGCTGGAACCAAGGGTTGGACCCTACTCAGAGCTGGAACCAGGGATTGGGCTCTTCTCAGACCTGGAACCAGGGGTTGGGCTCTACTCAGACCTGGAACCAGGGATTGGGCTCTACTCAGACCTGGAACCAGGGGTTGGGCTCTACTCAGACCTGGAACCAGGGATTGGGCTCTACTCAGACCTGGAACCAGGGGTTGGGCTCTACTCAGACCTGGAACCAGGGGTTGGGCTCTATTCAGAGCTGGAACCAGGGGTTGGGCTCTACTCAGGAACCAGGGGTTGGACTCCACTCAGAGCTGGAACCAGGGATTGGACTCTACTCAAGAAGCAGGGATTGGACTCTACTCAGAGCTGGAACCAGGGATTGGGCTCTACTCAGGAACCAGGGATTGGACCATACTCAGGAACCAGGGGTTGGGCTCTACTCAGACCTGGAACCAGGGATTGGGCTCTACTCAGACCTGGAACCAGGGGTTGGGCTCTACTCAGACCTGGAACCAGGGATTGGGCTCTTCTCAGACCTGGAACCAGGGGTTGGGCTCTACTCAGACCTGGAACCAGGGATTGGGCTCTACTCAGACCTGGAACCAGGGGTTGGGCTCTACTCAGACCTGGAACCAGGGATTGGGCTCTACTCAGACCTGGAACCAGGGGTTGGGCTCTACTCAGACCTGGAACCAGGGGTTGGGCTCTATTCAGAGCTGGAACCAGGGGTTGGGCTCTACTCAGGAACCAGGGATTGGACTCTACTCAGAGCTGGAATCAGGGATTGGACTCTACTCAGAGCTGGAACCAGGGATTGGACTCCACTCAGACCTGGAACCAGGGATTGGGCTCTACTCAGAGCTGGAACCAGGGACTGGGCTCTACTCAGAGCTGGAACCAAGGGTTGGACTCTACTCAGAGCTGGAACCAGGAATTGGACTCTACTCAGAGCTGGAACCAGGAATTGGACTCTACTCAGGAACCAGGGATTGGACCATACTCAGGAACCAGGGATTGGACCATACTCAGGAACCAGGGATTGGACCATACTCAGGAACCAGGGGAATTGGACTCTACTCAGAGCTGGAACCAGGGATTGGGCTCTACTCAGAGCTGGAACCAAGGGTTGGACTCTACTCAGAGCTGGAACCAGGAATTGGGCTCTTCTCAGACCTGGAACCAGGGGTTGGGCTCTACTCAGACCTGGAACCAGGGATTGGGCTCTACTCAGACCTGGAACCAGGGGTTGGGCTCTACTCAGACCTGGAACCAGGGATTGGGCTCTACTCAGACCTGGAACCAGGGGTTGGGCTCTACTCAGACCTGGAACCAGGGGTTGGGCTCTATTCAGAGCTGGAACCAGGGGTTGGGCTCTACTCAGGAACCAGGGGTTGGACTCCACTCAGAGCTGGAACCAGGGATTGGACTCTACTCAAGAAGCAGGGATTGGACTCTACTCAGAGCTGGAACCAGGGATTGGGCTCTACTCAGGAACCAGGGATTGGACCATACTCAGGAACCAGGGGTTGGGCTCTACTCAGACCTGGAACCAGGGATTGGGCTCTACTCAGACCTGGAACCAGGGGTTGGGCTCTACTCAGACCTGGAACCAGGGATTGGGCTCTTCTCAGACCTGGAACCAGGGGTTGGGCTCTACTCAGACCTGGAACCAGGGATTGGGCTCTACTCAGACCTGGAACCAGGGGTTGGGCTCTACTCAGACCTGGAACCAGGGATTGGGCTCTACTCAGACCTGGAACCAGGGGTTGGGCTCTACTCAGACCTGGAACCAGGGGTTGGGCTCTATTCAGAGCTGGAACCAGGGGTTGGGCTCTACTCAGGAACCAGGGGTTGGACTCCACTCACAGCTGGAACCAGGGATTGGACTCTACTCAAGAACCAGGGATTGGACACTACTCAGAGCTGGAACCAGGGATTGGACTCTACTCAGAGCTGGAACCAGGGGTTGGGCTCTACTCAGACCTGGAACCAGGGATTGGGCTCTACTCAGACCTGGAACCAGGGGTTGGGCTCTACTCAGACCTGGAACCAGGGGTTGGACTCTACTCAGGAACCAGGGGTTGGACTCCACTCAGAGCTGGAACCAGGGATTGGACTCTACTCAAGAACCAGGGATTGGACTCTACTCAGAGCTGGAATCAGGGATTGGACTCTACTCAGAGCTGGAACCAGGGATTGGACTCCACTCAGACCTGGAACCAGGGATTGGGCTCTACTCAGAGCTGGAACCAGGGACTGGGCTCTACTCAGAGCTGGAACCAAGGGTTGGACTCTACTCAGAGCTGGAACCAGGAATTGGACTCTACTCAGAGCTGGAACCAGGAATTGGACTCTACTCAGGAACCAGGGATTGGACCATACTCAGGAACCAGGGATTGGACCATACTCAGGAACCAGGGATTGGACCATACTCAGGAACCAGGGGAATTGGACTCTACTCAGAGCTGGAACCAGGGATTGGGCTCTACTCAGAGCTGGAACCAAGGGTTGGACTCTACTCAGAGCTGGAACCAGGAATTGGACTCTACTCAGAGCTGGAACCAGGAATTGGACTCTACTCAGAGCTGGAACCAGGGATTGGGCTCTTCTCAGACCTGGAACCAGGGGTTGGGCTCTACTCAGACCTGGAACCAGGGATTGGGCTCTACTCAGGAACCAGGGATTGGACCATACTCAGGAACCAGGGATTGGACCATACTCAGGAACCAGGGATTGGACCATACTCAGGAACCAGGGGATGGACTCTACTCAGAGCTGGAACCAGGGATTGGGCTCTACTCAGAGCTGGAACCAAGGGTTGGACCCTACTCAGAGCTGGAACCAGGGATTGGGCTCTTCTCAGACCTGGAACCAGGGGTTGGGCTCTACTCAGACCTGGAACCAGGGATTGGGCTCTACTCAGACCTGGAACCAGGGGTTGGGCTCTACTCAGACCTGGAACCAGGGGTTGGGCTCTATTCAGAGCTGGAACCAGGGGTTGGGCTCTACTCAGGAACCAGGGGTTGGACTCCACTCAGAGCTGGAACCAGGGATTGGACTCTACTCAAGAACCAGGGATTGGACTCTACTCAGAGCTGGAACCAGGGATTGGGCTCTACTCAGACCTGGAACCAGGGGTTGGGCTATACTCAGACCTGGAACCAGGGGTTGGGTTCTACTCAGACCTGTAACCAGGGGTTGGGCTCTACTCAGACCTGTAACCAGGGGTTGGGCTCTACTCAGAGCTGGAACCAGGGGCTGGACTCTACTCAGAGCTGGAACCAGGGGTTGGGCTCTACTCAGGAACCAGGGGTTGGACTCTACTCAGAGCTTGAACCAGGGGTTGGACTCCACTCAGAGCTGGAACCAGGGATTGGACTCTACTCAAGAACCAGGGATTGGACTCTACTCAGACTTGGAACTAGGGATTGGGCTCTACTCAGAGTTGGAACCAGGGGTTGGGCTCTACTCAGAGCTGGAACCAGGGGTTGGACTCTACTCAGAGCTTGAACCAGGGATTGGGCTCTACTCAGAGCTGGAACCAGGGGTTGGACTCTACTCAGAGCTGGAACCAGGGGTTGGACTCTACTCAGAGCTTGAACCAGGGATTGGGCTCTACTCAGAGCTGGAACCAAGGGTTGGGCTCTACTCAGAGCTGGAACCAGGGATTGGGCTCTTCTCAGACCTGGAACCAGGGGTTGGGCTCTACTCAGACCTGGAACCATGGGTTGGGCTCTACTCAGACCTGGAAGCAGGGATTGGGCTCTTCTCAGACCTGGAACCAGGGGTTGGGCTCTACTCAGACCTGGAACCATGGGTTGGGCTCTACTCAGACCTGGAACCAGGGGTTGGGCTCTACTCAGACCTGGAACCAGGGGTTGGGCTCTACTCAGGAACCAGGGGTTGGACTCTACTCAGAGCTTGAACCAGGGGTTGGAATCCACTCAGAGCTGGAACCAGGGATTGGACTCTACTCAATAACCAGGGGTTGGGCTCTACTCAGAGCTGTAACCAGGGGTTGGACTCTACTCAGACCTGTAACCATGGGTTGGGCTCTACTCAGACCTGTAACCAGGGGTTATCTCTACTCAGACCTGGAACAAGGGGTTGGACTCTACTCAGACCTGTAACCAGGGCTTGGGCTCTACTCAGAGCTTGAACCAAGGGGTTGGACTCTACTCAGAGCTTGAACCAGGAGTTGGGCTGTACTCAGAGCTTGAACCAGGGGTTGGACTCTACTCAGACCTGTAACCAGGGATTGGGCTCTACTCAGAGCTTGAACCAGGGGTTGGACTCTACTCAGACCTGGAACCAGGGGTTTGACTCTACTCAGACCTGGAACCAGGGGTTGGGCTCTACTCAGACCTGGAACCAGGGGTTGGGTTCTACTCAGACCTGTAACAAGGGGTTGGGCTCTACTCAGACCTGTAACCAGGGGTTGGGCTCTACTCAGAGCTGGAACCAGGGGCTCGACTCTACTCTGATCTGGAACCAGGGGCTGGGCTCTACTCAGGAACCAGGGGTTGGACTCTACTCAGACCTGGAACCAGGGGTTTGGCTCTACTCAGAGCTGGAACCAGGGGTTGGGCTCTACTCAGAGTTGGAACCAGGGGTTGGGCTCTACTCAGAGCTGGAACCAGGGGTTGGAGACTCTACTCAGAGCTTGAACCAGGGATTGGGCTCTACTCAGAGCTGGAACCAGGGGTTGGGCTCTACTCAGAGCTGGAACCAGGGGTTGGACTCTACTCAGAGCTTGAACCAGGGATTGGGCTCTACTCAGAGCTGGAACCAAGGGTTGGGCTCTACTCAGAGCTGGAACCAGGGATTGGGCTCTTCTCAGACCTGGAACCAGGGGTTGGGCTCTACTCAGACCTGGAACCATGGGTTGGGCTCTACTCAGACCTGGAACCAGGGGTTGGGCTCTACTCAGGAACCAGGGGTTGGACTCCACTCAGAGCTGGAACCAGGGATTGGACTCTACTCAAGAACCAGGGGTTGGGCTCTACTCAGAGCTGTAACCATGGGTTGGACTCTACTCAGACCTGTAACCATGGGTTGGGCTCTACTCAGACCTGTAACCAGGGGTTATCTCTACTCAGACCTGGAACAAGGGGTTGGACTCTACCTAGACCTGTAACCAGGGCTTGGGCTCTACTCAGAGCTTGAACCAAGGGGTTGGACTCTACTCAGAGCTTGAACCAGGAGTTGGGCTGTACTCAGAGCTTGAACCAGGGGTTGGACTCTACTCAGACCTGTAACCAGGGATTGGGCTCTACTCAGAGCTTGAACCAGGGGTTGGACTCTACTCAGATCTGGAACCAGGGGTTGGACTCTACTCAGACCTGGAACCAGGGGTTGGGCTCTACTCAGACCTGGAACCAGGGGTTGGGCTCTACTCAGACCTGGAAGCAGGGGTTGGGTTCTAGTCAGACCTGTAACCAGGGGTTGGGCTCTACTCAGAGCTGGAACCAGGGGTTGGGCTCTACTCAGAGCTGGAACCAGGGGTTGGACTCTACTCAGAGCTTGAACCAGGGATTGCGCTCTACTCAGAGCTTGAACCAAGGGTTGGACTCTACTCAGACCTGGAACCATGGGTTGGGCTCTACTCAGACCTGGAACCAGGGATTGGGCTCTTCTCAGACCTGGAACCAGGGGTTGGGCTCTACTCAGACCTGGAACCATGGGTTGGGCTCTACTCAGACCTGAAACCAGGGGTTGGGCTCTACTCAGACCTGGAACCAGGGATTGGGCTCGACTCAGACCTGGAACCAGGGGTTTGGCTCTACTCAGACCTGGAACATGGGGTTGGGCTCTATTCAGAGCTGGAACCAGGGGTTGGGCTCTACTCAGGAACCAGGGGTTGGACTCCACTCAGAGCTGGAACCAGGGATTGGACTCTACTCAAGAACCAGGGATTGGACTCTACTCAGAGCTGGAACCAGGGGTTGGGCTCTACTCAGAGCTGGAACCAGGGGTTGGGCTCTACTCAGAGCTGGAACCAAGGGTTGGGCTCTACTCAGAGCTGGAACCAGGGATTGGGCTCTTCTCAGACCTGGAACCAGGGGTTGGGCTCAACTCAGACCTGGAACCATGGGTTGTTCTCTACTCAGACCTGGGACCAGGGATTGGGCTCTTCTCAGACCTGGAACCAGGGGTTGGGCTCTACTCAGACCTGGAACCATGGGTTGGGCTCTACTCAGACCTGGAACCAGGGGTTGGGCTCTACTCAGACCTGGAACCAGGGGTTGGGCTCTTCTCAGGAACCAGGGGTTGGACTCCACTCAGAGCTGGAACCAGGGATTGGACTCCACTCAGAGCTGGAACCAGGGATTGGACTCTACTCAAGAACCAGGGATTGGACTCTACTCAGAGCTGGAACCAGGGAATGGACTCTACTCAGAGCTGGAACCAGGGGTTGGGCTCGACTCAAGAACCAGGGGTTGGGCTCTACTCAGAGCTGTAACCAGGGGTTGGACTCTTTTCAGACCTGTAACCATGGGTTGGGCTCTATTCAGACCTGTAACCAGGTGTTATCTCTACTCAGACCTGGAACCAGGGGTTGGACTCTACTCAGAGCTGGAACCAGGGGTTGGACTCCACTCAGAGCTGGAACCAGGGATTGGACTCTACTCAAGAACCAGGGGTTGGGCTCTACTCAGAGCTGGAACCAGGGGTTGGACTCTACTCAGACCTGTAACCATGGGTTGGGCTCTACTCAGACCTGTAACCAGGGTTTATCTCTACTCAGACCTGGAACAAGGGGTTGGACTCTACTCAGACCTGTAACCAGGGCTTGGGCTCAACTCAGAGCTTGAACCAAGGGGTTGGACTCTACTCAGAGCTTGAACCAGGAGTTGGGCTGTACTCAGAGTTTGAACCAGGGGTTGGACTCTACTCAGACCTGTAACCAGGGATTGGGCTCTACTCAGAGCTTGAACCAGGGGTTGGACTCTACTCAGACCTGGAACCAGGGGTTGGACTCTACTCAGACCTGGAACCAGGGGTTGGGCTCTACTCAGACCAGGAACCAGGGGTTGGGCTCTACTCAGGCCTGGAACCAGGGGTTGGGTTCTACTCAGACCTGTAACCAGGGGTTGGGCTCTACTCAGACCTGTAACCAGGGGTTGGGCTCTACTCAGAGCTGGAACCAGGGGCTGGACTCTACTCAGAGCTGGAACCAGGGGTTGGGCTCTACTCAGGAACCAGGGGTTGGTCTCTTCTCAGAGCTTGAACCAGGGGTTGGACTCCACTCAGAGCTGGAACCAGGGATTGGACTCTACAAAAGAACCAGGGGTTGGGTTCTACTCAGACCTGTAACCAGGGGTTGGGCTCTACTCAGACCTGTAACCAGGGGTTGGGCTCTACTCAGAGCTGGAACCAGGGGCTGGACTCTACTCAGAGCTGGAACCAGGGGTTGGGCTCTACTCAGGAACCAGGGGTTGGTCTCTTCTCAGAGCTTGAACCAGGGGTTGGACTCCACTCAGAGCTGGAACCAGGGATTGGACTCTACAAAAGAACCAGGGATTGGACTCTACTCAGACCTGGAACTAGGGATTGGGCTCTACTAAGAGCTGTAACCAGGGGTTGGGCTCTACTCAGAGTTGGAACCAGGGGTTGGGCTCTACTCAGAGCTGGAACCAGGGGTTGGACTCTACTCAGAGCTTGAACCAGGAGTTGGGCTGTACTCAGAGCTTGAACCAGGGGTTGGACTCCACTCAGAGCTGGAACCAGGGATTGGACTCTACAAAAGAACCAGGGATTGGACTCTACTCAGACCTGGAACTAGGGATTGGGCTCTACTAAGACCTGGAACTAGGGATTGGGCTCTACTAAGAGCTGTAACCAGGGGTTGGGCTCTACTCAGAGTTGGAACCAGGGGTTGGGCTCTACTCAGAGCTGGAACCAGGGGTTGGACTCTACTCAGAGCTTGAACCAGGGGTTGGACTCCACTCAGAGCTGGAACCAGGGATTGGACTCTACAAAAGAACCAGGGATTGGACTCTACTCAGACCTGGAACTAGGGATTGGGCTCTACTAAGACCTGGAACTAGGGATTGGGCTCTACTAAGAGCTGTAACCAGGGGTTGGGCTCTACTCAGAGTTGGAACCAGGGGTTGGGCTCTACTCAGAGCTGGAACCAGGGGTTGGACTCTACTCAGAGCTTGAACCAGGGATTGGGCTCTACTCAGAGCTGGAACCAGGGGTTGGGCTCTACTCAGAGCTGGAACCAGGGGTTGGACTCTACTCAGAGCTTGAACCAGGGATTGGGCTCTACTCAGAGCTGGAACCAAGGGTTGGGCTCTACTCAGAGCTGGAACCAGGAGTTGGGCTGTACTCAGACCTGTAACCAGGGATTGGGCTCTTCTCAGACCTGGAACCAGGGGTTGGGCTCTACTCAGACCTGGAACCATGGGTTTGGCTCTACTCAGACCTGGAACCAGGGGTTGGGCTCTACTCAGACCTGGAACCAGGGGTTGGGCTCTACTCAGAAACCAGGGGTTGGACTCCACTCAGAGCTGGAACCAGAGATTGGACTCCACTCAGAGTTGTAACCAGGGGTTGGACTCTTTTCAGACCTGTAACCATGGGTTGGGCTCTATTCAGACCTGTAACCAGGTGTTGGGCTCTACTCAGGCCTGGAACCAGGGGTTGGGTTCTACTCAGACCTGTAACCAGGGGTTGGGCTCTACTCAGACCTGTAACCAGGGGTTGGGCTCTACTCAGAGCTGGAACCAGGGGCTGGACTCTACTCAGAGCTGGAACCAGGGGTTGGGCTCTACTCAGGAACCAGGGGTTGGTCTCTTCTCAGAGCTTGAACCAGGGGTTGGACTCCACTCAGAGCTGGAACCAGGGATTGGACTCTACAAAAGAACCAGGGGTTGGGTTCTACTCAGACCTGTAACCAGGGGTTGGGCTCTACTCAGACCTGTAACCAGGGGTTGGGCTCTACTCAGAGCTGGAACCAGGGGCTGGACTCTACTCAGAGCTGGAACCAGGGGTTGGGCTCTACTCAGGAACCAGGGGTTGGTCTCTTCTCAGAGCTTGAACCAGGGGTTGGACTCCACTCAGAGCTGGAACCAGGGATTGGACTCTACAAAAGAACCAGGGATTGGACTCTACTCAGACCTGGAACTAGGGATTGGGCTCTACTAAGAGCTGTAACCAGGGGTTGGGCTCTACTCAGAGTTGGAACCAGGGGTTGGGCTCTACTCAGAGCTGGAACCAGGGGTTGGACTCTACTCAGAGCTTGAACCAGGAGTTGGGCTGTACTCAGAGCTTGAACCAGGGGTTGGACTCCACTCAGAGCTGGAACCAGGGATTGGACTCTACAAAAGAACCAGGGATTGGACTCTACTCAGACCTGGAACTAGGGATTGGGCTCTACTAAGACCTGGAACTAGGGATTGGGCTCTACTAAGAGCTGTAACCAGGGGTTGGGCTCTACTCAGAGTTGGAACCAGGGGTTGGGCTCTACTCAGAGCTGGAACCAGGGGTTGGACTCTACTCAGAGCTTGAACCAGGGGTTGGACTCCACTCAGAGCTGGAACCAGGGATTGGACTCTACAAAAGAACCAGGGATTGGACTCTACTCAGACCTGGAACTAGGGATTGGGCTCTACTAAGACCTGGAACTAGGGATTGGGCTCTACTAAGAGCTGTAACCAGGGGTTGGGCTCTACTCAGAGTTGGAACCAGGGGTTGGGCTCTACTCAGAGCTGGAACCAGGGGTTGGACTCTACTCAGAGCTTGAACCAGGGATTGGGCTCTACTCAGAGCTGGAACCAGGGGTTGGGCTCTACTCAGAGCTGGAACCAGGGGTTGGACTCTACTCAGAGCTTGAACCAGGGATTGGGCTCTACTCAGAGCTGGAACCAAGGGTTGGGCTCTACTCAGAGCTGGAACCAGGAGTTGGGCTGTACTCAGACCTGTAACCAGGGATTGGGCTCTTCTCAGACCTGGAACCAGGGGTTGGGCTCTACTCAGACCTGGAACCATGGGTTGGGCTCTACTCAGACCTGGAACCAGGGGTTGGGCTCTACTCAGAAACCAGGGGTTGGACTCCACTCAGAGCTGGAACCAGAGATTGGACTCCACTCAGAGCTGGAACCAGTGATTGGACTCTACTCAAGAACCAGGGATTGGACTCTACTCAGAGCTGGAACCAGGGAATGGACTCTACTCAGAGCTGGAACCAGGGGTTGGGCTCTACTCAAGAACCAGGGGTTGGGCTCTACTCAGAGCTGTAACCAGGGGTTGGACTCTACTCAGACCTGTAACCATGGGTTGGGCTCTACTCAGACCTGGTACAAGGGGTTGGACTCTACCTAGACCTGTAACCAGGGCTTGGGCTCTACTCAGAGCTTGAACCAAGGGGTTGGACTCTACTCAGAGCTTGAACCAGGAGTTGGGCTGTACTCAGAGCTTGAACCAGGGGTTGGACTCTACTCAGACCTGGAACCAGGGGTTGGACTCTACTCAGACCTGGAACCAGGGATTGGGCTCTACTCAGACCTGGAACCAGGGGTTGGGCTCTACTCAGACCTGGAACCAGGGGTTGGGTTCTACTCAGACCTGTAACAAGGGGTTGGGCTCTACTCAGAGCTGGAACCAGGGGCTGGACTCCACTCAGAGCTGGAACCAGGGATTGGACTCTACTCAAGAACCAGGGATTGGACTCTACTCAGAGCTGGAACCAGGGAATGGACTCTACTCAGAGCTGGAACCAGGGGTTGGGCTCTACTCAAGAACCAGGGGTTGGGCTCTACTCAGAGCTGTAACCAGGGGTTGGACTCTTTTCAGACCTGTAACCATGGGTTGGGCTCTATTCAGACCTGTAACCAGGTGTTATCTCTACTCAGACCTGGAACCAGGGGTTGGACTCTACTCAGAGCTTGAACCAGGGGTTGGACTCCACTCAGAGCTGGAACCAGGGATTGGACTCTACTCAAGAACCAGGGGTTGGGCTCTACTCAGAGCTGGAACCAGGGGTTGGACTCTACTCAGACCTGTAACCATGGGTTGGGCTCTACTCAGACCTGTAACCAGGGGTTATCTCTACTCAGACCTGTAACAAGGGGTTGGACTCTACTCAGACCTGGAACCAGGGGTTGGACTCTACTCAGACCTGGAACCAGGGGTTGGGCTCTACTCAGACCAGGAACCAGGGGTTGGGCTCTACTCAGGCCTGGAACCAGGGGTTGGGTTCTACTCAGACCTGTAACCACGGGTTGGGCTCTGCTCAGACCTGTAACCAGGGGTTGGGCTCTACTCAGAGCTGGAACCAGGGGCTGGACTCTACTCAGGAACCAGGGGTTGGTCTCTACTCAGAGCTTGAACCAGGGGTTGGACTCCACTCAGAGCTGGAACCAGGGATTGGACTCTACTCAGACCTGGAACTAGGGATTGGGCTCTACTAAGAGCTGTAACCAGGGGTTGGGCTCTACTCAGAGTTGGAACCAGGGGTTGGGCTCTACTCAGAGCTGGAACCAGGGGTTGGACTCTACTCAGAGCTTGAACCAGGGATTGGGCTCTACTCAGAGCTGGAACCAGGGGTTGGGCTCTACTCAGAGCTGGAACCAGGGGTTGGACTCTACTCAGAGCTTGAACCAGGGATTGGGCTCTACTCAGAGCTGGAACCAAGGGTTGGGCTCTACTCAGAGCTGGAACCAGGGATTGGGCTCTTCTAAGACCTGGAACCAGGGGTTGGGCTCTACTCAGACCTGGAACCATGGGTTGGGCTCTACTCAGACCTGGAACCAGGGATTGGGCTCTTCTCAGACCTGGAACCAGGGGTTGGGCTCTACTCAGACCTGGAACCATGGGTTGGGCTCTACTCAGACCTGGAACCAGGGGTTGGGCTCTACTCAGACCTGGAACCAGGGGTTGGGCTCTACTCAGAAACCAGGGGTTGGACTCCACTCAGAGCTGGAACCAGAGATTGGACTCTACTCAAGAACCAGGGGTTGGGCTCTACTCAGAGCTTGAACCAGGGGTTGGACTCCACTCAGAGCTGGAACCAGGGATTGGACTCTACTCAAGAACCAGGGGTTGGGCTCTACTCAGACCTGGAACCAGGGGTTGGGCTCTACTCAGACCTGGAAGCAGGGGTTGGGTTCTAGTCAGACCTGTAACCAGGGGTTGGGCTCTACTCAGACCTGTAACCAGGGGTTGGGCTCTACTCAGAGCTGGAACCAGGGATTGGACTCTACACAAGAACCAGGGATTGGACTCTACTCAGACCTGGAACTAGGGATTGGGCTCTACTCAGAGCTGGAACCAGGGGTTGGGCTCTACTCAGAGCTGGAACCAGGGGTTGGGCTCTACTCAGAGCTGGAACCAGGGGTTGGACTCTACTCAGAGCTTGAACCAGGGATTGCGCTCTACTCAGAGCTTGAACCAAGGGTTGGACTCTACTCAGACCTGGAACCATGGGTTGGGCTCTACTCAGACCTGGAACCAGGGATTGGGCTCTTCTCAGACCTGGAACCAGGGGTTGGGCTCTACTCAGACCTGGAACCATGGGTTGGGCTCTACTCAGACCTGAAACCAGGGGTTGGGCTCTACTCAGACCTGGAACCAGGGATTGGGCTCTACTCAGACCTGGAACCAGGGGTTTGGCTCTACTCAGACCTGGAACATGGGGTTGGGCTCTATTCAGAGCTGGAACCAGGGGTTGGGCTCTACTCAGGAACCAGGGGTTGGACTCTACTCAGACCAGGAACCAGGGGTTGGGCTCTACTCAGGCCTGGAACCAGGGGTTGGGTTCTACTCAGACCTGTAACCAGGGGTTGGGCTCTGCTCAGACCTGTAACCAGGGGTTGGGCTCTACTCAGAGCTGGAACCAGGGGCTGGACTCTACTCAGGAACCAGGGGTTGGTCTCTACTCAGAGCTTGAACCAGGGGTTGGACTCCACTCAGAGCTGGAACCAGGGATTGGACTCTACTCAGACCTGGAACTAGGGATTGGGCTCTACTAAGAGCTGTAACCAGGGGTTGGGCTCTACTCAGAGTTGGAACCAGGGGTTGGGCTCTACTCAGAGCTGGAACCAGGGGTTGGACTCTACTCAGAGCTTGAACCAGGGATTGGGCTCTACTCAGAGCTGGAACCAGGGGTTGGGCTCTACTCAGAGCTGGAACCAGGGGTTGGACTCTACTCAGAGCTTGAACCAGGGATTGGGCTCTACTCAGAGCTGGAACCAAGGGTTGGGCTCTACTCAGAGCTGGAACCAGGGATTGGGCTCTTCTAAGACCTGGAACCAGGGGTTGGGCTCTACTCAGACCTGGAACCATGGGTTGGGCTCTACTCAGACCTGGAACCAGGGATTGGGCTCTTCTCAGACCTGGAACCAGGGGTTGGGCTCTACTCAGACCTGGAACCATGGGTTGGGCTCTACTCAGACCTGGAACCAGGGGTTGGGCTCTACTCAGACCTGGAACCAGGGGTTGGGCTCTACTCAGAAACCAGGGGTTGGACTCCACTCAGAGCTGGAACCAGAGATTGGACTCTACTCAAGAACCAGGGGTTGGGCTCTACTCAGAGCTTGAACCAGGGGTTGGACTCCACTCAGAGCTGGAACCAGGGATTGGACTCTACTCAAGAACCAGGGGTTGGGCTCTACTCAGACCTGGAACCAGGGGTTGGGCTCTACTCAGACCTGGAAGCAGGGGTTGGGTTCTAGTCAGACCTGTAACCAGGGGTTGGGCTCTACTCAGACCTGTAACCAGGGGTTGGGCTCTACTCAGAGCTGGAACCAGGGATTGGACTCTACACAAGAACCAGGGATTGGACTCTACTCAGACCTGGAACTAGGGATTGGGCTCTACTCAGAGCTGGAACCAGGGGTTGGGCTCTACTCAGAGCTGGAACCAGGGGTTGGGCTCTACTCAGAGCTGGAACCAGGGGTTGGACTCTACTCAGAGCTTGAACCAGGGATTGCGCTCTACTCAGAGCTTGAACCAAGGGTTGGACTCTACTCAGACCTGGAACCATGGGTTGGGCTCTACTCAGACCTGGAACCAGGGATTGGGCTCTTCTCAGACCTGGAACCAGGGGTTGGGCTCTACTCAGACCTGGAACCATGGGTTGGGCTCTACTCAGACCTGAAACCAGGGGTTGGGCTCTACTCAGACCTGGAACCAGGGATTGGGCTCTACTCAGACCTGGAACCAGGGGTTTGGCTCTACTCAGACCTGGAACATGGGGTTGGGCTCTATTCAGAGCTGGAACCAGGGGTTGGGCTCTACTCAGGAACCAGGGGTTGGACTCCACTCAGAGCTGGAACCAGGGATTGGACTCTACTCAAGAACCAGGGATTGGACTCTACTCAGAGCTGGAACCAGGGGTTGGGCTCTACTCAGAGCTGGAACCAGGGGTTGGGCTCTACTCAGAGCTGGAACCAAGGGTTGGGCTCTACTCAGAGCTGGAACCAGGGATTGGGCTCTTCTCAGACCTGGAACCAGGGGTTGGGCTCAACTCAGACCTGGAACCATGGGTTGTTCTCTACTCAGACCTGGGACCAGGGATTGGGCTCTTCTCAGACCTGGAACCAGGGGTTGGGCTCTACTCAGACCTGGAACCATGGGTTGGGCTCTACTCAGACCTGGAACCAGGGGTTGGGCTCTACTCAGACCTGGAACCAGGGGTTGGGCTCTTCTCAGGAACCAGGGGTTGGACTCCACTCAGAGCTGGAACCAGGGATTGGACTCCACTCAGAGCTGGAACCAGGGATTGGACTCTACTCAAGAACCAGGGATTGGACTCTACTCAGAGCTGGAACCAGGGAATGGACTCTACTCAGAGCTGGAACCAGGGGTTGGGCTCTACTCAAGAACCAGGGGTTGGGCTCTACTCAGAGCTGTAACCAGGGGTTGGATTCTTTTCAGACCTGTAACCATGGGTTGGGCTCTATTCAGACCTGTAACCAGGTGTTATCTCTACTCAGACCTGGAACCAGGGGTTGGACTCTACTCAGAGCTTGAACCAGGGGTTGGACTCCACTCAGAGCTGGAACCAGGGATTGGACTCTACTCAAGAACCAGGGGTTGGGCTCTACTCAGAGCTGGAACCAGGGGTTGGACTCTACTCAGACCTGTAACCATGGGTTGGGCTCTACTCAGACCTGTAACCAGGGTTTATCTCTACTCAGACCTGGAACAAGGGGTTGGACTCTACTCAAACCTGTAACCAGGGCTTGGGCTCAACTCAGAGCTTGAACCAAGGGGTTGGACTCTACTCAGAGCTTGAACCAGGAGTTGGGCTGTACTCAGAGCTTGAACCAGGGGTTGGACTCTACTCAGACCTGTAACCAGGGATTGGGCTCTACTCAGAGCTTGAACCAGGGGTTGGACTCTACTCAGACCTGGAACCAGGGGTTGGACTCTACTCAGACCTGGAACCAGGGGTTGGGCTCTACTCAGACCAGGAACCAGGGGTTGGGCTCTACTCAGGCCTGGAACCAGGGGTTGGGTTCTACTCAGACCTGTAACCAGGGGTTGGGCTCTACTCAGACCTGTAACCAGGGGTTGGGCTCTACTCAGAGCTGGAACCAGGGGCTGGACTCTACTCAGAGCTGGAACCAGGGGTTGGGCTCTACTCAGGAACCAGGGGTTGGTCTCTTCTCAGAGCTTGAACCAGGGGTTGGACTCCACTCAGAGCTGGAACCAGGGATTGGACTCTACACAAGAACCAGGGATTGGACTCTACTCAGATCTGGAACCAGGGATTGGGCTCTACTAACAGCTGTAACCAGGGGTTGGGCTCTACTCAGAGTTGGAACCAGGGGTTGGGCTCTACTCAGAGCTGGAACCAGGGGTTGGACTCTACTCAGAGCTTGAACCAGGGATTGGGCTCTACTCAGAGCTGGAACCAGGGGTTGGGCTCTACTCAGAGCTGGAACCAGGGGTTGGACTCTACTCAGAGCTTGAACCAGGGATTGGGCTCTACTCAGAGCTGGAACCAAGGGTTGGGCTCTACTCAGAGCTGGAACCAGGAGTTGGGCTGTACTCAGAGCTTGAACCAGGGGTTGGACTCTACTCAGACCTGTAACCAGGGATTGGGCTCTTCTCAGACCTGGAACCAGGGGTTGGGCTCTACTCAGACCTGGAACCATGGGTTGGGCTCTACTCAGACCTGGAACCAGGGGTTGGGCTCTACTCAGACCTGGAACCAGGGGTTGGGCTCTACTCAGAAACCAGGGGTTGGACTCCACTCAGAGCTGGAACCAGAGATTGGAATCCACTCAGAGCTGGAACCAGTGATTGGACTCTACTCAAGAACCAGGGATTGGACTCTACTCAGAGCTGGAACCAGGGAATGGACTCTACTCAGAGCTGGAACCAGGGGTTGGGCTCTATTCAGAGCTGGAACCAGGGGTTGGGCTCTACTCAGGAACCAGGGGTTGGACTCTACTCAGACCAGGAACCAGGGGTTGGGCTCTACTCAGGCCTGGAACCAGGGGTTGGGTTCTACTCAGACCTGTAACCAGGGGTTGGGCTCTGCTCAGACCTGTAACCAGGGGTTGGGCTCTACTCAGAGCTGGAACCAGGGGCTGGACTCTACTCAGGAACCAGGGGTTGGTCTCTACTCAGAGCTTGAACCAGGGGTTGGACTCCACTCAGAGCTGGAACCAGGGATTGGACTCTACTCAGACCTGGAACTAGGGATTGGGCTCTACTAAGAGCTGTAACCAGGGGTTGGGCTCTACTCAGAGTTGGAACCAGGGGTTGGGCTCTACTCAGAGCTGGAACCAGGGGTTGGACTCTACTCAGAGCTTGAACCAGGGATTGGGCTCTACTCAGAGCTGGAACCAGGGGTTGGGCTCTACTCAGAGCTGGAACCAGGGGTTGGACTCTACTCAGAGCTTGAACCAGGGATTGGGCTCTACTCAGAGCTGGAACCAAGGGTTGGGCTCTACTCAGAGCTGGAACCAGGGATTGGGCTCTTCTAAGACCTGGAACCAGGGGTTGGGCTCTACTCAGACCTGGAACCATGGGTTGGGCTCTACTCAGACCTGGAACCAGGGATTGGGCTCTTCTCAGACCTGGAACCAGGGGTTGGGCTCTACTCAGACCTGGAACCATGGGTTGGGCTCTACTCAGACCTGGAACCAGGGGTTGGGCTCTACTCAGACCTGGAACCAGGGGTTGGGCTCTACTCAGAAACCAGGGGTTGGACTCCACTCAGAGCTGGAACCAGAGATTGGACTCTACTCAAGAACCAGGGGTTGGGCTCTACTCAGAGCTTGAACCAGGGGTTGGACTCCACTCAGAGCTGGAACCAGGGATTGGACTCTACTCAAGAACCAGGGGTTGGGCTCTACTCAGACCTGGAACCAGGGGTTGGGCTCTACTCAGACCTGGAAGCAGGGGTTGGGTTCTAGTCAGACCTGTAACCAGGGGTTGGGCTCTACTCAGACCTGTAACCAGGGGTTGGGCTCTACTCAGAGCTGGAACCAGGGATTGGACTCTACACAAGAACCAGGGATTGGACTCTACTCAGACCTGGAACTAGGGATTGGGCTCTACTCAGAGCTGGAACCAGGGGTTGGGCTCTACTCAGAGCTGGAACCAGGGGTTGGGCTCTACTCAGAGCTGGAACCAGGGGTTGGACTCTACTCAGAGCTTGAACCAGGGATTGCGCTCTACTCAGAGCTTGAACCAAGGGTTGGACTCTACTCAGACCTGGAACCATGGGTTGGGCTCTACTCAGACCTGGAACCAGGGATTGGGCTCTTCTCAGACCTGGAACCAGGGGTTGGGCTCTACTCAGACCTGGAACCATGGGTTGGGCTCTACTCAGACCTGAAACCAGGGGTTGGGCTCTACTCAGACCTGGAACCAGGGATTGGGCTCTACTCAGACCTGGAACCAGGGGTTTGGCTCTACTCAGACCTGGAACATGGGGTTGGGCTCTATTCAGAGCTGGAACCAGGGGTTGGGCTCTACTCAGGAACCAGGGGTTGGACTCCACTCAGAGCTGGAACCAGGGATTGGACTCTACTCAAGAACCAGGGATTGGACTCTACTCAGAGCTGGAACCAGGGGTTGGGCTCTACTCAGAGCTGGAACCAGGGGTTGGGCTCTACTCAGAGCTGGAACCAAGGGTTGGGCTCTACTCAGAGCTGGAACCAGGGATTGGGCTCTTCTCAGACCTGGAACCAGGGGTTGGGCTCAACTCAGACCTGGAACCATGGGTTGTTCTCTACTCAGACCTGGGACCAGGGATTGGGCTCTTCTCAGACCTGGAACCAGGGGTTGGGCTCTACTCAGACCTGGAACCATGGGTTGGGCTCTACTCAGACCTGGAACCAGGGGTTGGGCTCTACTCAGACCTGGAACCAGGGGTTGGGCTCTTCTCAGGAACCAGGGGTTGGACTCCACTCAGAGCTGGAACCAGGGATTGGACTCCACTCAGAGCTGGAACCAGGGATTGGACTCTACTCAAGAACCAGGGATTGGACTCTACTCAGAGCTGGAACCAGGGAATGGACTCTACTCAGAGCTGGAACCAGGGGTTGGGCTCTACTCAAGAACCAGGGGTTGGGCTCTACTCAGAGCTGTAACCAGGGGTTGGATTCTTTTCAGACCTGTAACCATGGGTTGGGCTCTATTCAGACCTGTAACCAGGTGTTATCTCTACTCAGACCTGGAACCAGGGGTTGGACTCTACTCAGAGCTTGAACCAGGGGTTGGACTCCACTCAGAGCTGGAACCAGGGATTGGACTCTACTCAAGAACCAGGGGTTGGGCTCTACTCAGAGCTGGAACCAGGGGTTGGACTCTACTCAGACCTGTAACCATGGGTTGGGCTCTACTCAGACCTGTAACCAGGGTTTATCTCTACTCAGACCTGGAACAAGGGGTTGGACTCTACTCAAACCTGTAACCAGGGCTTGGGCTCAACTCAGAGCTTGAACCAAGGGGTTGGACTCTACTCAGAGCTTGAACCAGGAGTTGGGCTGTACTCAGAGCTTGAACCAGGGGTTGGACTCTACTCAGACCTGTAACCAGGGATTGGGCTCTACTCAGAGCTTGAACCAGGGGTTGGACTCTACTCAGACCTGGAACCAGGGGTTGGACTCTACTCAGACCTGGAACCAGGGGTTGGGCTCTACTCAGACCAGGAACCAGGGGTTGGGCTCTACTCAGGCCTGGAACCAGGGGTTGGGTTCTACTCAGACCTGTAACCAGGGGTTGGGCTCTACTCAGACCTGTAACCAGGGGTTGGGCTCTACTCAGAGCTGGAACCAGGGGCTGGACTCTACTCAGAGCTGGAACCAGGGGTTGGGCTCTACTCAGGAACCAGGGGTTGGTCTCTTCTCAGAGCTTGAACCAGGGGTTGGACTCCACTCAGAGCTGGAACCAGGGATTGGACTCTACACAAGAACCAGGGATTGGACTCTACTCAGATCTGGAACCAGGGATTGGGCTCTACTAACAGCTGTAACCAGGGGTTGGGCTCTACTCAGAGTTGGAACCAGGGGTTGGGCTCTACTCAGAGCTGGAACCAGGGGTTGGACTCTACTCAGAGCTTGAACCAGGGATTGGGCTCTACTCAGAGCTGGAACCAGGGGTTGGGCTCTACTCAGAGCTGGAACCAGGGGTTGGACTCTACTCAGAGCTTGAACCAGGGATTGGGCTCTACTCAGAGCTGGAACCAAGGGTTGGGCTCTACTCAGAGCTGGAACCAGGAGTTGGGCTGTACTCAGAGCTTGAACCAGGGGTTGGACTCTACTCAGACCTGTAACCAGGGATTGGGCTCTTCTCAGACCTGGAACCAGGGGTTGGGCTCTACTCAGACCTGGAACCATGGGTTGGGCTCTACTCAGACCTGGAACCAGGGGTTGGGCTCTACTCAGACCTGGAACCAGGGGTTGGGCTCTACTCAGAAACCAGGGGTTGGACTCCACTCAGAGCTGGAACCAGAGATTGGAATCCACTCAGAGCTGGAACCAGTGATTGGACTCTACTCAAGAACCAGGGATTGGACTCTACTCAGAGCTGGAACCAGGGAATGGACTCTACTCAGAGCTGGAACCAGGGGTTGGGCTCTACTCAAGAACCAGGGGTTGGGCTCTACTCAGACCTGTAACCATGGGTTGGGCTCTACTCAGACCTGGAACAAGGGGTTGGACTCTACCTAGACCTGTAACCAGGGCTTGGGCTCTACTCAGAGCTTGAACCAAGGGGTTGGACTCTACTCAGAGCTTGAACCAGGAGTTGGGCTGTACTCAGAGCTTGAACCAGGGGTTGGACTCTACTCAGACCTGGAACCAGGGGTTGGACTCTACTCAGACCTGGAACCAGGGATTGGGCTCTACTCAGACCTGGAACCAGGGGTTGGGCTCTACTCAGACCTGGAACCAGGGGTTGGGTTCTACTCAGACCTGTAACAAGGGGTTGGGCTCTACTCAGAGCTGGAACCAGGGGCTGGACTCCACTCAGAGCTGGAACCAGGGATTGGACTCTACTCAAGAACCAGGGATTGGACTCTACTCAGAGCTGGAACCAGGGAATGGACTCTACTCAGAGCTGGAACCAGGGGTTGGGCTCTACTCAAGAACCAGGGGTTGGGCTCTACTCAGAGCTGTAACCAGGGGTTGGACTCTTTTCAGACCTGTAACCATGGGTTGGGCTCTATTCAGACCTGTAACCAGGTGTTATCTCTACTCAGACCTGGAACCAGGGGTTGGACTCTACTCAGAGCTTGAACCAGGGGTTGGACTCCACTCAGAGCTGGAACCAGGGATTGGACTCTACTCAAGAACCAGGGGTTGGGCTCTACTCAGAGCTGGAACCAGGGGTTGGACTCTACTCAGACCTGTAACCATGGGTTGGGCTCTACTCAGACCTGTAACCAGGGGTTATCTCTACTCAGACCTGTACCAAGGGGTTGGACTCTACTCAGACCTGTAACCAGGGCTTGGGCTCAACTCAGAGCTTGAACCAAGGGGTTGGACTCTACTCAGAGCTTGAACCAGGAGTTGGGCTGTACTCAGAGCATGAACCAGGGGTTGGACTCTACTCAGACCTGTAACCAGGGATTGGGCTCTACTCAGAGCTTGAACCAGGGGTTGGACTCTACTCAGACCTGGAACCAGGGGTTGGACTCTACTCAGACCTGGAACCAGGGGTTGGGCTCTACTCAGACCAGGAACCAGGGGTTGGGCTCTACTCAGGCCTGGAACCAGGGGTTGGGTTCTACTCAGACCTGTAACCAGGGGTTGGGCTCTACTCAGACCTGTAACCAGGGGTTGGGCTCTACTCAGAGCTGGAACCAGGGGCTGGACTCTACTCAGGAACCAGGGGTTGGTCTCTACTCAGAGCTTGAACCAGGGGTTGGACTCCTCTCAGAGCTGGAACCAGGGATTGGACTCTACTCAGACCTGGAACTAGGGATTGGGCTCTACTAAGAGCTGTAACCAGGGGTTGGGCTCTACTCAGAGCTGGAACCAGGGGTTGGGCTCTACTCAGAGCTGGAACCAGGGGTTGGACTCTACTCAGAGCTTGAACCAGGGATTGGGCTCTACTCAGAGCTGGAACCAAGGGTTGGGCTCTACTCAGAGCTGGAACCAGGGATTGGGCTCTTCTAAGACCTGGAACCAGGGGTTGGGCTCTACTCAGACCTGGAACCATGGGTTGGGCTCTACTCAGACCTGGAACCAGGGATTGGGCTCTTCTCAGACCTGGAACCAGGGGTTGGGCTCTACTCAGACCTGGAACCATGGGTTGGGCTCTACTCAGACCTGGAACCAGGGGTTGGGCTCTACTCAGACCTGGAACCAGGGGTTGGGCTCTACTCAGAAACCAGGGGTTGGACTCCACTCAGAGCTGGAACCAGAGATTGGACTCTACTCAAGAACCAGGGGTTGGGCTCTACTCAGAGCTTGAACCAGGGGTTGGACTCCACTCAGAGCTGGAACCAGGGATTGGACTCTACTCAAGAACCAGGGGTTGGGCTCTACTCAGAGCTGGAACCAGGGGTTGGACTCTACTCAGACCTGTAACCATGGGTTGGGCTCTACTCAGACCTGTAACCAGGGGTTATCTCTACTCAGACCTGGAACAAGGGGTTGGACTCTACTCAGACCTGTAACCAGGGCTTGGGCTCAACTCAGAGCTTGAACCAAGGGGTTGGACTCTACTCAGAGCTTGAACCAGGAGTTGGGCTGTACTCAGAGCATGAACCAGGGGTTGGACTCTACTCAGACCTGTAACCAGGGATTGGGCTCTACTCAGAGCTTGAACCAGGGGTTGGACTCAACTCAGACCTGGAACCAGGGGTTGGACTCTACTCAGACCTGGAACCAGGGGTTGGGCTCTACTCAGACCAGGAACCAGGGGTTGGGCTCTACTCAGGCGTGGAACCAGGGGTTGGGTTCTACTCAGACCTGTAACCAGGGGTTGGGCTCTACTCAGACCTGTAACCAGGGGTTGGGCTCTACTCAGAGCTGGAACCAGGGGCTGGACTCTACTCAGAGCTGGAACCAGGGGTTGGGCTCTACTCAGGAACCAGGGGTTGGTCTCTACTCAGAGCTTGAACCAGGGGTTGGACTCCACTCAGAGCTGGAACCAGGGATTGGACTCTACTCAGACCTGGAACTAGGGATTGGGCTCTACTAAGAGCTGTAACCAGGGGTTGGGCTCTACTCAGAGTTGGAACCAGGGGTTGGGCTCTACTCAGAGCTGGAACCAGGGGTTGGACTCTACTCAGAGCTTGAACCAGGGATTGGGCTCTACTCAGAGCTGGAACCAGGGGTTGGGCTCTACTCAGAGCTGGAACCAGGGGTTGGACTCTACTCAGAGCTTGAACCAGGGATTGGGCTCTACTCAGAGCTGGAACCAAGGGTTGGGCTCTACTCAGAGCTGGAACCAGGGATTGGGCTCTTCTAAGACCTGGAACCAGGGGTTGGGCTCTACTCAGACCTGGAACCATGGGTTGGGCTCTACTCAGACCTGGAACCAGGGATTGGGCTCTTCTCAGACCTGGAACCAGGGGTTGGGCTCTACTCAGACCTGGAACCATGGGTTGGGCTCTACTCAGACCTGGAACCAGGGGTTGGGCTCTACTCAGACCTGGAACCAGGGGTTGGGCTCTACTCAGAAACCAGGGGTTGGACTCCACTCAGAGCTGGAACCAGGGATTGGACTCTACTCAAGAACCAGGGATTGGACTCTACTCAGAGCTGGAACCAGGGGTTGGGCTCTACTCAGAGCTGGAACCAGGGGTTGGGCTCTACTCAGAGCTGGAACCAAGGGTTGGGCTCTACTCAGAGCTGGAACCAGGGATTGGGCTCTTCTCAGACCTGGAACCAGGGGTTGGGCTCAACTCAGACCTGGAACCATGGGTTGTTCTCTACTCAGACCTGGGACCAGGGATTGGGCTCTTCTCAGACCTGGAACCAGGGGTTGGGCTCTACTCAGACCTGGAACCATGGGTTGGGCTCTACTCAGACCTGGAACCAGGGGTTGGGCTCTACTCAGACCTGGAACCAGGGGTTGGGCTCTTCTCAGGAACCAGGGGTTGGACTCCACTCAGAGCTGGAACCAGGGATTGGACTCCACTCAGAGCTGGAACCAGGGATTGGACTCTACTCAAGAACCAGGGATTGGACTCTACTCAGAGCTGGAACCAGGGAATGGACTCTACTCAGAGCTGGAACCAGGGGTTGGGCTCTACTCAAGAACCAGGGGTTGGGCTCTACTCAGAGCTGTAACCAGGGGTTGGACTCTTTTCAGACCTGTAACCATGGGTTGGGCTCTATTCAGACCTGTAACCAGGTGTTATCTCTACTCAGACCTGGAACCAGGGGTTGGACTCTACTCAGAGCTTGAACCAGGGGTTGGACTCCACTCAGAGCTGGAACCAGGGATTGGACTCTACTCAAGAACCAGGGGTTGGGCTCTACTCAGAGCTGGAACCAGGGGTTGGACTCTACTCAGACCTGTAACCATGGGTTGGGCTCTACTCAGACCTGTAACCAGGGTTTATCTCTACTCAGACCTGGAACAAGGGGTTGGACTCTACTCAGACCTGTAACCAGGGCTTGGGCTCAACTCAGAGCTTGAACCAAGGGGTTGGACTCTACTCAGAGCTTGAACCAGGAGTTGGGCTGTACTCAGAGCTTGAACCAGGGGTTGGACTCTACTCAGACCTGTAACCAGGGATTGGGCTCTACTCAGAGCTTGAACCAGGGGTTGGACTCTACTCAGACCTGGAACCAGGGGTTGGACTCTACTCAGACCTGGAACCAGGGGTTGGGCTCTACTCAGACCAGGAACCAGGGGTTGGGCTCTACTCAGGCCTGGAACCAGGGGTTGGGTTCTACTCAGACCTGTAACCAGGGGTTGGGCTCTACTCAGACCTGTAACCAGGGGTTGGGCTCTACTCAGAGCTGGAACCAGGGGCTGGACTCTACTCAGAGCTGGAACCAGGGGTTGGGCTCTACTCAGGAACCAGGGGTTGGTCTCTTCTCAGAGCTTGAACCAGGGGTTGGACTCCACTCAGAGCTGGAACCAGGGATTGGACTCTACACAAGAACCAGGGATTGGACTCTACTCAGATCTGGAACTAGGGATTGGGCTCTACTAACAGCTGTAACCAGGGGTTGGGCTCTACTCAGAGTTGGAACCAGGGGTTGGGCTCTACTCAGAGCTGGAACCAGGGGTTGGACTCTACTCAGAGCTTGAACCAGGGATTGGGCTCTACTCAGAGCTGGAACCAGGGGTTGGGCTCTACTCAGAGCTGGAACCAGGGGTTGGACTCTACTCAGAGCTTGAACCAGGGATTGGGCTCTACTCAGAGCTGGAACCAAGGGTTGGGCTCTACTGAGAGCTGGAACCAGGAGTTGGGCTGTACTCAGAGCTTGAACCAGGGGTTGGACTCTACTCAGACCTGTAACCAGGGATTGGGCTCTTCTCAGACCTGGAACCAGGGGTTGGGCTCTACTCAGACCTGGAACCATGGGTTGGGCTCTACTCAGACCTGGAACCAGGGGTTGGGCTCTACTCAGACCTGGAACCAGGGGTTGGGCTCTACTCAGAAACCAGGGGTTGGACTCCACTCAGAGCTGGAACCAGAGATTGGAATCCACTCAGAGCTGGAACCAGTGATTGGACTCTACTCAAGAACCAGGGATTGGACTCTACTCAGAGCTGGAACCAGGGAATGGACTCTACTCAGAGCTGGAACCAGGGGTTGGGCTCTACTCAAGAACCAGGGGTTGGGCTCTACTCAGAGCTGTAACCAGGGGTTGGACTCTACTCAGACCTGTAACCATGGGTTGGGCTCTACTCAGACCTGGAACAAGGGGTTGGACTCTACCTAGACCTGTAACCAGGGCTTGGGCTCTACTCAGAGCTTGAACCAAGGGGTTGGACTCTACTCAGAGCTTGAACCAGGAGTTGGGCTGTACTCAGAGCTTGAACCAGGGGTTGGACTCTACTCAGACCTGGAACCAGGGGTTGGACTCTACTCAGACCTGGAACCAGGGATTGGGCTCTACTCAGACCTGGAACCAGGGGTTGGGCTCTACTCAGACCTGGAACCAGGGGTTGGGTTCTACTCAGACCTGTAACAAGGGGTTGGGCTCTACTCAGAGCTGGAACCAGGGGCTGGACTCCACTCAGAGCTGGAACCAGGGATTGGACTCTACTCAAGAACCAGGGATTGGACTCTACTCAGAGCTGGAACCAGGGAATGGACTCTACTCAGAGCTGGAACCAGGGGTTGGGCTCTACTCAAGAACCAGGGGTTGGGCTCTACTCAGAGCTGTAACCAGGGGTTGGACTCTTTTCAGACCTGTAACCATGGGTTGGGCTCTATTCAGACCTGTAACCAGGTGTTATCTCTACTCAGACCTGGAACCAGGGGTTGGACTCTACTCAGAGCTTGAACCAGGGGTTGGACTCCACTCAGAGCTGGAACCAGGGATTGGACTCTACTCAAGAACCAGGGGTTGGGCTCTACTCAGAGCTGGAACCAGGGGTTGGACTCTACTCAGACCTGTAACCATGGGTTGGGCTCTACTCAGACCTGTAACCAGGGGTTATCTCTACTCAGACCTGTAACAAGGGGTTGGACTCTACTCAGACCTGTAACCAGGGCTTGGGCTCAACTCAGAGCTTGAACCAAGGGGTTGGACTCTACTCAGAGCTTGAACCAGGAGTTGGGCTGTACTCAGAGCATGAACCAGGGGTTGGACTCTACTCAGACCTGTAACCAGGGATTGGGCTCTACTCAGAGCTTGAACCAGGGGTTGGACTCTACTCAGACCTGGAACCAGGGGTTGGACTCTACTCAGACCTGGAACCAGGGGTTGGGCTCTACTCAGACCAGGAACCAGGGGTTGGGCTCTACTCAGGCCTGGAACCGTTGGTTGGGTTCTACTCAGACCTGTAACCAGGGGTTGGGCTCTACTCAGACCTGTAACCAGGGGTTGGGCTCTACTCAGAGCTGGAACCAGGGGCTGGACTCTACTCAGGAACCAGGGGTTGGTCTCTACTCAGAGCTTGAACCAGGGGTTGGACTCCACTCAGAGCTGGAACCAGGGATTGGACTCTACTCAGACCTGGAACTAGGGATTGGGCTCTACTAAGAGCTGTAACCAGGGGTTGGGCTCTACTCAGAGCTGGAACCAGGGGTTGGGCTCTACTCAGAGCTGGAACCAGGGGTTGGACTCTACTCAGAGCTTGAACCAGGGATTGGGCTCTACTCAGAGCTGGAACCAAGGGTTGGGCTCTACTCAGAGCTGGAACCAGGGATTGGGCTCTTCTAAGACCTGGAACCAGGGGTTGGGCTCTACTCAGACCTGGAACCATGGGTTGGGCTCTACTCAGACCTGGAACCAGGGATTGGGCTCTTCTCAGACCTGGAACCAGGGGTTGGGCTCTACTCAGACCTGGAACCATGGGTTGGGCTCTACTCAGAGCTGTAACCAGGGGTTGGACTCTACTCAGACCTGTAACCATGGGTTGGGCTCTACTCAGACCTGGAACAAGGGGTTGGACTCTACCTAGACCTGTAACCAGGGCTTGGGCTCTACTCAGAGCTTGAACCAAGGGGTTGGACTCTACTCAGAGCTTGAACCAGGAGTTGGGCTGTACTCAGAGCTTGAACCAGGGGTTGGACTCTACTCAGACCTGGAACCAGGGGTTGGACTCTACTCAGACCTGGAACCAGGGATTGGGCTCTACTCAGACCTGGAACCAGGGGTTGGGCTCTACTCAGACCTGGAACCAGGGGTTGGGTTCTACTCAGACCTGTAACAAGGGGTTGGGCTCTACTCAGAGCTGGAACCAGGGGCTGGACTCCACTCAGAGCTGGAACCAGGGATTGGACTCTACTCAAGAACCAGGGATTGGACTCTACTCAGAGCTGGAACCAGGGAATGGACTCTACTCAGAGCTGGAACCAGGGGTTGGGCTCTACTCAAGAACCAGGGGTTGGGCTCTACTCAGAGCTGTAACCAGGGGTTGGACTCTTTTCAGACCTGTAACCATGGGTTGGGCTCTATTCAGACCTGTAACCAGGTGTTATCTCTACTCAGACCTGGAACCAGGGGTTGGACTCTACTCAGAGCTTGAACCAGGGGTTGGACTCCACTCAGAGCTGGAACCAGGGATTGGACTCTACTCAAGAACCAGGGGTTGGGCTCTACTCAGAGCTGGAACCAGGGGTTGGACTCTACTCAGACCTGTAACCATGGGTTGGGCTCTACTCAGACCTGTAACCAGGGGTTATCTCTACTCAGACCTGTAACAAGGGGTTGGACTCTACTCAGACCTGTAACCAGGGCTTGGGCTCAACTCAGAGCTTGAACCAAGGGGTTGGACTCTACTCAGAGCTTGAACCAGGAGTTGGGCTGTACTCAGAGCATGAACCAGGGGTTGGACTCTACTCAGACCTGTAACCAGGGATTGGGCTCTACTCAGAGCTTGAACCAGGGGTTGGACTCTACTCAGACCTGGAACCAGGGGTTGGTCTCTACTCAGACCTGGAACCAGGGGTTGGGCTCTACTCAGACCAGGAACCAGGGGTTGGGCTCTACTCAGGCCTGGAACCAGGGGTTGGGTTCTACTCAGACCTGTAACCAGGGGTTGGGCTCTACTCAGACCTGTAACCAGGGGTTGGGCTCTACTCAGAGCTGGAACCAGGGGCTGGACTCTACTCAGGAACCAGGGGTTGGTCTCTACTCAGAGCTTGAACCAGGGGTTGGACTCCACTCAGAGCTGGAACCAGGGATTGGACTCTACTCAGACCTGGAACTAGGGATTGGGCTCTACTAAGAGCTGTAACCAGGGGTTGGGCTCTACTCAGAGCTGGAACCAGGGGTTGGGCTCTACTCAGAGCTGGAACCAGGGGTTGGACTCTACTCAGAGCTTGAACCAGGGATTGGGCTCTACTCAGAGCTGGAACCAAGGGTTGGGCTCTACTCAGAGCTGGAACCAGGGATTGGGCTCTTCTAAGACCTGGAACCAGGGGTTGGGCTCTACTCAGACCTGGAACCATGGGTTGGGCTCTACTCAGACCTGGAACCAGGGATTGGGCTCTTCTCAGACCTGGAACCAGGGGTTGGGCTCTACTCAGACCTGGAACCATGGGTTGGGCTCTACTCAGACCTGGAACCAGGGGTTGGCTCTACTCAGACCTGGAACCAGGGGTTGGGCTCTACTCAGAAACCAGGGGTTGGACTCCACTCAGAGCTGGAACCAGAGATTGGACTCTACTCAAGAACCAGGGGTTGGGCTCTACTCAGAGCTTGAACCAGGGGTTGGACTCCACTCAGAGCTGGAACCAGGGATTGGACTCTACTCAAGAACCAGGGGTTGGGCTCTACTCAGAGCTGGAACCAGGGGTTGGACTCTACTCAGACCTGTAACCATGGGTTGGGCTCTACTCAGACCTGTAACCAGGGGTTATCTCTACTCAGACCTGGAACAAGGGGTTGGACTCTACTCAGACCTGTAACCAGGGCTTGGGCTCAACTCAGAGCTTGAACCAAGGGGTTGGACTCTACTCAGAGCTTGAACCAGGAGTTGGGCTGTACTCAGAGCATGAACCAGGGGTTGGACTCTACTCAGACCTGTAACCAGGGATTGGGCTCTACTCAGAGCTTGAACCAGGGGTTGGACTCAACTCAGACCTGGAACCAGGGGTTGGACTCTACTCAGACCTGGAACCAGGGGTTGGGCTCTACTCAGACCAGGAACCAGGGGTTGGGCTCTACTCAGGCCTGGAACCAGGGGTTGGGTTCTACTCAGACCTGTAACCAGGGGTTGGGCTCTACTCAGACCTGTAACCAGGGGTTGGGCTCTACTCAGAGCTGGAACCAGGGGCTGGACTCTACTCAGAGCTGGAACCAGGGGTTGGGCTCTACTCAGGAACCAGGGGTTGGTCTCTACTCAGAGCTTGAACCAGGGGTTGGACTCCACTCAGAGCTGGAACCAGGGATTGGACTCTACTCAGACCTGGAACTAGGGATTGGGCTCTACTAAGAGCTGTAACCAGGGGTTGGGCTCTACTCAGAGTTGGAACCAGGGGTTGGGCTCTACTCAGAGCTGGAACCAGGGGTTGGACTCTACTCAGAGCTTGAACCAGGGATTGGGCTCTACTCAGAGCTGGAACCAGGGGTTGGGCTCTACTCAGAGCTGGAACCAGGGGTTGGACTCTACTCAGAGCTTGAACCAGGGATTGGGCTCTACTCAGAGCTGGAACCAAGGGTTGGGCTCTACTCAGAGCTGGAACCAGGGATTGGGCTCTTCTAAGACCTGGAACCAGGGGTTGGGCTCTACTCAGACCTGGAACCATGGGTTGGGCTCTACTCAGACCTGGAACCAGGGATTGGGCTCTTCTCAGACCTGGAACCAGGGGTTGGGCTCTACTCAGACCTGGAACCATGGGTTGGGCTCTACTCAGACCTGGAACCAGGGGTTGGGCTCTACTCAGACCTGGAACCAGGGGTTGGGCTCTACTCAGAAACCAGGGGTTGGACTCCACTCAGAGCTGGAACCAGTGATTGGACTCTACTCAAGAACCAGGGATTGGACTCTACTCAGAGCTGGAACCAGGGAATGGACTCTACTCAGAGCTGGAACCAGGGGTTGGGCTCTACTCAAGAACCAGGGGTTGGGCTCTACTCAGAGCTGTAACCAGGGGTTGGACTCTACTCAGACCTGTAACCATGGGTTGGGCTCTACTCAGACCTGTAACCAGGGGTTATCTCTACTCAGACCTGGAACAAGGGGTTGGACTCTACCTAGACCTGTAACCAGGGCTTGGGCTCTACTCAGAGCTTGAACCAAGGGGTTGGACTCTACTCAGAGCTTGAACCAGGAGTTGGGCTGTACTCAGAGCTTGAACCAGGGGTTGGACTCTACTCAGACCTGGAACCAGGGGTTGGACTCTACTCAGACCTGGAACCAGGGGTTGGGCTCTACTCAGACCTGGAACCAGGGGTTGGGCTCTACTCAGACCTGGAACCAGGGGTTGGGTTCTACTCAGACCTGTAACAAGGGGTTGGGCTCTACTCAGAGCTGGAACCAGGGGCTGGACTCCACTCAGAGCTGGAACCAGGGATTGGACTCTACTCAAGAACCAGGGGTTGGGCTCTACTCAGAGCTGGAACCAGGGGTTGGACTCTACTCAGACCTGTAACCATGGGTTGGGCTCTACTCAGACCTGTAACCAGGGGTTATCTCTACTCAGACCTGTAACAAGGGGTTGGACTCTACTCAGACCTGTAACCAGGGCTTGGGCTCAACTCAGAGCTTGAACCAAGGGGTTGGACTCTACTCAGAGCTTGAACCAGGAGTTGGGCTGTACTCAGAGCATGAACCAGGGGTTGGACTCTACTCAGACCTGTAACCAGGGATTGGGCTTTACTCAGAGCTTGAACCAGGGGTTGGACTCTACTCAGACCTGGAACCAGGGGTTGGACTCTACTCAGACCTGGAACCAGGGGTTGGGCTCTACTCAGACCAGGAACCAGGGGTTGGGCTCTACTCAGGCCTGGAACCAGGGGTTGGGTTCTACTCAGACCTGTAACCAGGGGTTGGGCTCTACTCAGACCTGTAACCAGGGGTTGGGCTCTACTCAGAGCTGGAACCAGGGGCTGGACTCCACTCAGAGCTGGAACCAGGGGTTGGGCTCTACTCAGAGCTGGAACCAGGGGTTGGACTCTACTCAGACCTGTAACCATGGGTTGGGCTCTACTCAGACCTGTAACCAGGGGTTATCTCTACTCAGACCTGGAACAAGGGGTTGGACTCTACTCAGACCTGTAACCAGGGCTTGGGCTCAACTCAGAGCTTGAACCAAGGGGTTGGACTCTACTCAGAGCTTGAACCAGGAGTTGGGCTGTACTCAGAGCATGAACCAGGGGTTGGACTCTACTCAGACCTGTAACCAGGGATTGGGCTCTACTCAGAGCTTGAACCAGGGGTTGGACTCTACTCAGACCTGGAACCAGGGGTTGGACTCTACTCAGACCTGGAACCAGGGGTTGGGCTCTACTCAGACCAGGAACCAGGGGTTGGGCTCTACTCAGGCCTGGAACCAGGGGTTGGGTTCTACTCAGATCTGTAACCAGGGGTTGGGCTCTACTCAGACCTGTAACCAGGGGTTGGGCTCTACTCAGAGCTGGAACCAGGGGCTGGACTCTACTCAGAGCTGGAACCAGGGGTTGGGCTCTACTCAGGAACCAGGGGTTGGTCTCTACTCAGAGCTTGAACCAGGGGTTGGACTCCACTCAGAGCTGGAACCAGGGATTGGACTCTACTCAGACCTGGAACTAGGGATTGGGCTCTACTAAGAGCTGTAACCAGGGGTTGGGCTCTACTCAGAGTTGGAACCAGGGGTTGGGCTCTACTCAGAGCTGGAACCAGGGGTTGGACTCTACTCAGAGCTTGAACCAGGGATTGGGCTCTACTCAGAGCTGGAACCAGGGGTTGGGCTCTACTCAGAGCTGGAACCAGGGGTTGGACTCTACTCAGAGCTTGAACCAGGGATTGGGCTCTACTCAGAGCTGGAACCAAGGGTTGGGCTCTACTCAGAGCTGGAACCAGGGATTGGGCTCTTCTAAGACCTGGAACCAGGGGTTGGGCTCTACTCAGACCTGGAACCATGGGTTGGGCTCTACTCAGACCTGGAACCAGGGATTGGGCTCTTCTCAGACCTGGAACCAGGGGTTGGGCTCTACTCAGACCTGGAACCATGGGTTGGGCTCTACTCAGACCTGGAACCAGGGGTTGGGCTCTACTCAGACCTGGAACCAGGGGTTGGGCTCTACTCAGAAACCAGGGGTTGGACTCCACTCAGAGCTGGAACCAGAGATTGGACTCCACTCAGAGCTGGAACCAGTGATTGGACTCTACTCAAGAACCAGGGATTGGACTCTACTCAGAGCTGGAACCAGGGAATGGACTCTACTCAGAGCTGGAACCAGGGGTTGGGCTCTACTCAAGAACCAGGGGTTGGGCTCTACTCAGAGCTGTAACCAGGGGTTGGACTCTACTCAGACCTGTAACCATGGGTTGGGCTCTACTCAGACCTGTAACCAGGGGTTATCTCTACTCAGACCTGGAACAAGGGGTTGGACTCTACCTAGACCTGTAACCAGGGCTTGGGCTCTACTCAGAGCTTGAACCAAGGGGTTGGACTCTACTCAGAGCTTGAACCAGGAGTTGGGCTGTACTCAGAGCTTGAACCAGGGGTTGGACTCTACTCAGACCTGGAACCAGGGGTTGGACTCTACTCAGACCTGGAACCAGGGGTTGGGCTCTACTCAGACCTGGAACCAGGGGTTGGGCTCTACTCAGACCTGGAACCAGGGGTTGGGTTCTACTCAGACCTGTAACAAGGGGTTGGGCTCTACTCAGAGCTGGAACCAGGGGCTGGACTCCACTCAGAGCTGGAACCAGGGATTGGACTCTACTCAAGAACCAGGGATTGGACTCTACTCAGGAACCAGGGGTTGGACTCTACTCAGAACTTGAACCAGGGGTTGGGCTCTACTCAGACCTGGAACCAGGGGTTGGGCTCTACTCAGACCTGGAACCAGGGGTTGGGTTCTACTCAGACCTGGAACCAGGGGTTGGACTCTACTCAGACCTGGAACCAGGGGTTGGGCTCTACTCAGACCTGGAACCAGGGGTTGGGCTCTACTCAGAGCTGGAACCAGGGGCTGGACTCTACTCAGAGCTGTAACCAGGGGTTGGGCTCTACTCAGGAACCAGGGGTTGGACTCTACTCAGAACTTGAACCAGGGGTTGGACTCCACTCAGAGCTGGAACCAGGGATTGGACTCTACTCAAGAACCAGGGATTGGACTCTACTCAGACCTGGAACTAGGGATTGGGCTCTACTCAGAGCTGGAACCAGGGGTTGGGCTCTACTCAGAGTTGGAACCAGGGGTTGGGCTCTACTCAGAGCTGGAACCAGGGGTTGGACTCTACTCAGAGCTTGAACCAGGGATTGGGCTCTACTCAGAGCTGGAACCAGGGGTTGGGCTCTACTCAGAGCTTGAACCAGGAGTTGGGCTGTACTCAGAGCTTGAACCAGGGGTTGGACTCTACTCAGACCTGGAACCAGGGGTTGGACTCTACTCAGACCTGGAACCAGGGGTTGGGCTCTACTCAGACCTGGAACCAGGGGTTGGGTTCTACTCAGACCTGTAACCAGGGGTTGGGCTCTACTCAGACCTGTAACCAGGGGCTGGGCTCTACTCAGAGCTGAAACCAGGGGCTGGACTCTACTCAGAGCTGGAACCTGGGGTTGGACTCTCCTCAGAGCTTGAACCAGGGGTTGGACTCCACTCAGAGCTGGAACCAGGGATTGGACTCTCCTCAGAGCTTGAACCAGTGGTGGGACTCCACTCAGAGCTGGAACCAGTGATTGGACTCTACACAAGAACCAAGGGGTTGGACTCTACTCAGAGCTGGAACCAGGGGTTGGGCTCTACTCAGAGCTGGAACCAGGGGTTGGGCTCTACTCAGAGTTGGAACCAGGGGTTGGGCTCTACTCAGAGCTGGAACCAGGGGTTGGACTCTACTCAGAGCTTGAACCAGGGATTGGGCTCTACTCAGAGCTGGAACCAGGGGTTGGGCTCTACTCAGAGCTGGAACCAGGGGTTGGACTCTACTCAGAGCTTGAACCAGGGATTGGGCTCTACTCAGAGCTGGAACCAAGGGTTGGGCTCTACTCAGAGCTGGAACCAGGGATTGGGCTCTTCTCAGACCTGGAACCAGGGGTTGGGCTCTACTCAGACCTGGAACCATGGGTTGGGCTCTACTCAGACCTGAAACCAGGGATTGAGCTCTTCTCAGACCTGGAACCAGGGGTTGGGCTCTACTCAGACCTGGAACCATGGGTTGGGCTCTACCCAGACCTGGAACCAGGGGTTGGGCTCTACTCAGACCTGGAACCAGGGGTTGGGCTCTATTTAGGAACCAGGGGTTGGACTCCACTCAGACCTGGAACCAGGGGTTGGGTTCTACTCAGACCTGTAACAAGGGGTTGGGCTCTACTCAGAGCTGGAACCAGGGGCTGGACTCTACTCAGAGCTGTAACCAGGGGTTGGGCTCTACTCGGGAACCAGGGGTTGGACTCTACTCAGAACTTGAACCAGGGGTTGGACTCCACTCAGAGCTGGAACCAGGGATTGGACTCTACTCAAGAACCAGGGATTGGACTCTACTCAGACCTGGAACTAGGGATTGGGCTCTACTCAGAGCTGGAACCAGGGGTTGGGCTCTACTCAGAGTTGGAACCAGGGGTTGGGCTCTACTCAGAGCTGGAACCAGGGGTTGGACTCTACTCAGAGCTTGAACCAGGGATTGGGCTCTACTCAGAGCTGGAACCAGGGGTTGGGCTCTACTCAGAGCTTGAACCAGGAGTTGGGCTGTACTCAGAGCTTGAACCAGGGGTTGGACTCTACTCAGACCTGGAACCAGGGGTTGGACTCTACTCAGACCTGGAACCAGGGGTTGGTCTCTACTCAGACCTGGAACCAGGGGTTGGACTCTACTCAGACCTGGAACCAGGGGTTGGGCTCTACTCAGACCTGGAACCAGGGGTTGGGCTCTACTCAGACCTGGAACCAGGGGTTGGGTTCTACTCAGACCTGTAACCAGGGGTTGGGCTCTACTCAGACCTGTAACCAGGGGCTGGGCTCTACTCAGAGCTGAAACCAGGGGCTGGACTCTACTCAGAGCTGGAACCTGGGGTTGGACTCTCCTCAGAGCTTGAACCAGGGGTTGGACTCCACTCAGAGCTGGAACCAGGGATTGGACTCTCCTCAGAGCTTGAACCAGTGGTTGGACTCCACTCAGAGCTGGAACCAGTGATTGGACTCTACACAAGAACCAAGGGGTTGGACTCTACTCAGAGCTGGAACCAGGGATTGCGCTCTACTCAGAGCTTGAACCAAGGGTTGGACTCTACTCAGACCTGGAACCATGGGTTGGGCTCTACTCAGACCTGGAACCATGGGTTGGGCTCTACTCAGACCTGGAACCATGGGTTGGGCTCTACTCAAACCTGGAACCAGGGGTTGGGCTCTACTCAGACCTGGAACCAGGGATTGGGCTCTACTCAGACCTGGAACCAGGGGTTTGGCTCTACTCAGACCTGGAACCAGGGGTTGGGCTCTATTCAGAGCTGGAACCAGGGGTTGGGCTCTACTCAGGAACCAGGGGTTGGACTCCACTCAGAGCTGGAACCAGGGGTTGGGCTCTACTCAGAGCTGGAACCAGGGGTTGGGCTCTACTCAGAGCTGGAACCATGGGTTGGGCTCTACTCAGAGCTGGAACCAGGGATTGGACTTTACTCAAGAACCAGGGGTTGGGCTCTACTCAGAGCTGTAACCAGGGGTTATCTCTACTCAGACCTGGAACAAGGGGTTGGACTCTACTCAGACCTGTAACCAGGGCTTGGGCTCTACTCAGAGCTTGAACCAAGGGGTTGGACTCTACTAAGACCTGTAACCAGGGATTGGGCTCTACTCAGAGCTTGAACCAGGGGTTGGACTCTACTCAGACCTGGAACCAGGGGTTGGACTCTACTAAGACCTGTAACCAGGGATTGGGCTCTACTCAGAGCTTGAACCAGGGGTTGGACTCTACTCAGACCTGGAACCAGGGGTTGGACTCTACTCAGACCTGGAACCAGGGGTTGGGCTCTACTCAGACCTGGAACCAGGGGTTGGGCTCTACTCAGACGTGTAACCAGGGGTTGGGCTCTACTCAGACCTGGAACCAGGGGTTGGGCTCTATTCAGAGCTGGAACCAGGGGTTGGGCTCTACTCAGGAACCAGGGGTTGGACTCCACTCAGAGCTGGAACCAGGGATTGGACTCTACTCAAGAACCAGGGATTGGACTCTACTCAGAGCTGGAACCAGGGATTGGACTCTACTCAGAGCTGGAACCAGGGGTTGGGCTCTACTCAAGAACCAGGGGTTGGGCTCTACTCAGAGGTGGAACCAGGGGTTGGGCTCTACTCAGGAACCAGGGGTTGGACTCTACTCAGAGCTTGAACCAGGGGTTGGACTCCACTCAGAGCTGGAACCAGGGATTGGACTCTACTCAAGAACCAGGGGTTGGGCTCTACTCAGAGCTGTAACCAGGGATTGGACTCTACTCAGACCTGTAACCATGGGTTGGGCTCTTCTCAGACCTGTAACCAGGGGTTATCTCTACTCAGACCTGGAACAAGGAGTTGGACTCTACTCAGACCTGTAACCAGGGCTTGGGCTCTACTCAGAGCTTGAACCAAGGGGTTGGACTCTACTCAGAGCTTGAACCAGGAGTTGGGCTGTACTCAGAGCTTGAACCAGGGGTTGGACTCTACTCAGACCTGTAACCAGTGATTGGGCTCTACTCAGAGCTTGAACCAGGGGTTGGACTCTACTCAAGAACCAGGGGTTGGGCTCTACTCAGAGCTGTAACCAGGGATTGGACTCTACTCAGACCTGTAACCATGGGTTGGGCTCTTCTCAGACCTGTAACCAGGGGTTATCTCTACTCAGACCTGGAACAAGGAGTTGGACTCTACTCAGACCTGTAACCAGGGCTTGGGCTCTACTCAGAGCTTGAACCAAGGGGTTGGACTCTACTCAGAGCTTGAACCAGGAGTTGGGCTGTACTCAGAGCTTGAACCAGGGGTTGGACTCTACTCAGACCTGTAACCAGTGATTGGGCTCTACTCAGAGCTTGAACCAGGGGTTGGACTCTACTCAGACCTGGAACCAGGGGTTGGACTCTACTCAGACCTGGAACCAGGGGTTGGACTCCACTCAGAGCTGGAACCAGGGATTGGACTCTACTCAAGAACCAGGGATTGGACTCTACTCAGACCTGGAACTAGGGATTGGGCTCTACTCAGAGCTGGAACCAGGGGTTGGGCTCTACTCAGAGTTGGAACCAGGGGTTGGGCTCTATTCAGAGCTATTACCAGGGGTTGGACTCTACTCAGAGCTTGAACCAGGGATTGGGCTCTACTCAGAGCTGGAACCAGGGGTTGGGCTCTACTCAGACCTGGATCCAAGGGTTGGGCTCTACTCAAATCAAATCAAATCAAATTTTATTTGTCACATACACATGGTTAGCAGATGTTAATGCGAGTGTAGCGAAATGCTTGTGCTTCTAGTTCCGACAATGCAGTAATAACAAGTAATCTAACTAACAATTCCAAAACTACTGTCTTGTACACAGTGTAAGGGGATAAAGAATATGTACATAAGGATATATGAATGAGTGATGGTACAGAGCAGCATAGGCAAGATACAGTAGATGGTATCGAGTACAGTATGTACAAATGAGATGAGTATGTAAACAAAGTGGCATAGTTTAAAGTGGCTAGTGATACATGTATTACATAAGGATACAGTCGATGATATAGAGTACAGTATATACGTATGCATATGAGATGAATAATGTAGGGTAAGTAACATTATATAAGGTAGCATTGTTTAAAGTGGCTAGTGATATATTTACATCATTTCCCATCAATTCCCATTATTAAAGTGGCTGGAGTTGAGTCAGTGTCAGTGTGTTGGCAGCAGCCACTCAGTGTTAGTGGTGGCTGTTTAACAGTCTGATGGCCTTGAGATAGAAGCTGTTTTTCAGTCTCTCGGTCCCAGCTTTGATGCACCTGTACTGACCTCGCCTTCTGGATGATAGCGGGGTGAACAGGCAGTGGCTCGGGTGGTTGATGTCCTTGATGATCTTTATGGCCTTCCTGTGACATCGGGTGGTGTAGGTGTCCTGGAGGGCAGGTGGTTTGCCCCCGGTGATGCGTTGTGCAGACCTCACTACCCTCTGGAGAGCCTTACGGTTGAGGGCGGTGCAGTTGCCATTCCAGGCGGTGATACAGCCCGCCAGGATGCTCTCGATTGTGCATCTGTAGAAGTTTGTGAGTGCTTTTGGTGACAAGCCAAATTTCTTCAGCCTCCTGAGGTTGAAGAGGCGCTGCTGCGCCTTCTTCACGATGCTGTCTGTGTGAGTGGACCAATTCAGTTTGTCTGTGATGTGTATGCCGAGGAACTTAAAACTTGCTACCCTATCCACTACTGTTCCATCAATGTGGATAGGGGGGTGTTTCCTCTGCTGTTTCCTGAAGTCCACAATCATCTCCTTAGTTTTGTTGACGTTGAGTGTGAGGTTATTTTCCTGACACCACACTCCGAGGGCCCTCACCTCCTCCCTGTAGGCCGTCTCGTCGCTGTTGGTAATCAAGCCTACCACTGTTGTGTCGTCCGCAAACTTGATGATTGAGTTGGAGGCGTGCGTGGCCACGCAGTCGTGGGTGAACAGGGAGTACAGGAGAGGGCTCAGAACGCACCCTTGTGGGGCCCCAGTGTTGAGGATCAGCAGGGAGGAGATGTTGTTGCCTACCCTCACCACCTGGGGGCGGCCCGTCAGGAAGTCCAGTACCCAGTTGCACAGGGCGGGGTCGAGACCCAGGGTCTCGAGCTTGATGACGAGCTTGGAGGGTACTATGGTGTCGATGAACAGCATTCTCACATAGGTATTCCTCTTGTCCAGATGGGTTAGGGCAGTGTGCAGTGTGGTTGAGATTGCATCGTCTGTGGACCTATTTGGGCGGTAAGCAAATTGGAGTGGGTCTAGGGTGTCAGGTAGGGTGGAGGTGATATGGTCCTTGACTAGTCTCTCAAAGCACTTCATGATGACGGATGTGAGTGCTACGGGGCGGTTGTCATTTAGCTCAGTTACCTTAGCTTTCTTGGGAACAGGAACAATGGTGGCCCTCTTGAGGCATGTGGGAACAGCAGACTGGTATAGGGATTGATTGAATATGTCCGTAAACACACCGGCCAGCTGGTCTGCGCATGCTCTGAGGGCGCGGCTGGGGATGCCGTCTGGGCCTGCAGCCTTGCGAGGGTTAACACGTTTAAATGTCTTACTCACCTCGGCTGCAGTGAAGGAGAGACCGCATGTTTTCGTTGCAGGCCTTGTCAGTGGCACTGTATTGTCCTCAAAGCGGGCAAAAAAGTTATTTAGTCTGCCTGGGAGCAAGACATCCTGGTCCGTGACTGGGCTGGATTTCTTCCTGTAGTCCGTGATTGACTGTAGACCCTGCCACATGCCTCTTGTGTCTGAGCCGTTGAATTGAGATTCTACTTTGTCTCTGTACTGGCGCTTAGCTTGTTTGATAGCCTTGCGGAGGGAATAGCTGCACTGTTTGTATTCGGTCATGTTACCAGACACCTTGCCCTGATTAAAAGCAGTGGTTCGCGCTTTCAGGTTCACACGAATGCTGCCATCAATCCACGGTTTCTGGTTAGGGAATGTTTTAATCGTTGCTATGGGAAGGACATATTCAACGCACGTTCTAATGAACTCGCACACCGAATCAGCGTATTCGTCAATGTTGTTATCTGACGCAATACGAAACATCTCTACTCAGAGCTGGAACCAGGGATTGGACTCTACTCAGAGCTGGAACCAGGGGTTGGGCTCTACTCAAGAACCAGGGGTTGGGCTCTACTCAGAGCTGGAACCAGGGGCTGGACTCTACTCAGAGCTGGAACCAGGGGTTGGGCTCTACTCAGGAACCAGGGGTTGGACTCTACTCAGAGCTTGAACCAGGGGTTGGACTCCACTCAGAGCTGGAACCAGGGATTGGACTCTACTCAAGAACCAGGGGTTGGGCTCTACTCAGAGCTGTAACCAGGGATTGGACTCTACTCAGACCTGTAACCATGGGTTGGGCTCTTCTCAGACCTGTAACCAGGGGTTATCTCTACTCAGACCTGGAACAAGGAGTTGGACTCTACTCAGACCTGTAACCAGGGCTTGGGCTCTACTCAGAGCTTGAACCAAGGGGTTGGACTCTACTCAGAGCTTGAACCAGGGGTTGGACTCTACTCAGACCTGTAACCAGTGATTGGGCTCTACTCAGAGCTTGAACCAGGGGTTGGACTCTACTCAGACCTGGAACCAGGGGTTGGACTCTACTCAGACCTGGAACCAGGGGTTGGACTCTACTCAGACCTGGAACCAGGGGTTGGACTCCACTCAGAGCTGGAACCAGGGATTGGACTCTACTCAAGAACCAGGGATTGGACTCTACTCAGACCTGGAACTAGGGATTGGGCTCTACTCAGAGCTGGAACCAGGGGTTGGGCTCTACTCAGAGTTGGAACCAGGGGTTGGGCTCTATTCAGAGCTATTACCAGGGGTTGGACTCTACTTAGAGCTTGAACCAGGGATTGGGCTCTACTCAGAGCTGGAACCAGGGGTTGGGCTCTACTCAGACCTGGATCCAAGGGTTGGGCTCTACTCAAATCAAATCAAATTTTATTTGTCACATACACATGGTTAGCAGATGTTAATGCGAGTGTAGCGAAATGCTTGTGCTTCTAGTTCCGACAATGCAGTAATAACAAGTAATCTAACTAACAATTCCAAAACTACTGTCTTGTACACAGTGTAAGGGGATAAAGAATATGTACATAAGGATATATGAATGAGTGATGGTACAGAGCAGCATAGGCAAGATACAGTAGATGGTATCGAGTACAGTATGTACAAATGAGATGAGTATGTAAACAAAGTGGCATAGTTTAAAGTGGCTAGTGATACATGTATTACATAAGGATACAGTCGATGATATAGAGTACAGTATATACGTATGCATATGAGATGAATAATGTAGGGTAAGTAACATTATATAAGTTAGCATTGTTTAAAGTGGCTAGTGATATATTTACATCATTTCCCATCAATTCCCATTATTAAAGTGGCTGGAGTTGAGTCAGTGTCAGTGTGTTGGCAGCAGCCACTCAGTGTTAGTGGTGGCTGTTTAACAGTCTGATGGCCTTGAGATAGAAGCTGTTTTTCAGTCTCTCGGTCCCAGCTTTGATGCACCTGTACTGACCTCGCCTTCTGGATGATAGCGGGGTGAACAGGCAGTGGCTCGGGTGGTTGATGTCTTTGATGATCTTTATGGCCTTCCTGTGACATCGGGTGGTGTAGGTGTCCTGGAGGGCAGGTGGTTTGCCCCCGGTGATGCGTTGTGCAGACCTCACTACCCTCTGGAGAGCCTTACGGTTGAGGGCGGTGCAGTTGCCATTCCAGGCGGTGATACAGCCCGCCAGGATGCTCTCGATTGTGCATCTGTAGAAGTTTGTGAGTGCTTTTGGTGACAAGCCAAATTTCTTCAGCCTCCTGAGGTTGAAGAGGCGCTGCTGCGCCTTCTTCACGATGCTGTCTGTGTGAGTGGACCAATTCAGTTTGTCTGTGATGTGTATGCCGAGGAACTTAAAACTTGCTACCCTATCCACTACTGTTCCATCAATGTGGATAGGGGGGTGTTTCCTCTGCTGTTTCCTGAAGTCCACAATCATCTCCTTAGTTTTGTTGACGTTGAGTGTGAGGTTATTTTCCTGACACCACACTCCGAGGGCCCTCACCTCCTCCCTGTAGGCCGTCTCGTCGTTGTTGGTAATCAAGCCTACCACTGTTGTGTCGTCCGCAAACTTGATGATTGAGTTGGAGGCGGGCGTGGCCACGCAGTCGTGGGTGAACAGGGAGTACAGGAGAGGGCTCAGAACGCACCCTTGTGGGGCCCCAGTGTTGAGGATCAGCAGGGAGGAGATGTTGTTGCCTACCCTCACCACCTGGGGGCGGCCCGTCAGGAAGTCCAGTACCCAGTTGCACAGGGCGGGGTCGAGACCCAGGGTCTCGAGCTTGATGACGAGCTTGGAGGGTACTATGGTGTTGAATGCCGAGCTGTAGTCGATGAACAGCATTCTCACATAGGTATTCCTCTTGTCCAGATGGGTTAGGGCAGTGTGCAGTGTGGTTGAGATTGCATCGTCTGTGGACCTATTTGGGCGGTAAGCAAATTGGAGTGGGTCTAGGGTGTCAGGTAGGGTGGAGGTGATATGGTCCTTGACTAGTCTCTCAAAGCACTTCATGATGACGGATGTGAGTGCTACGGGGCGGTAGTCATTTAGCTCAGTTACCTTAGCTTTCTTGGGAACAGGAACAATGGTGGCCCTCTTGAAGCATGTGGGAACAGCAGACTGGTATAGGGATTGATTGAATATGTCCGTAAACACACCGGCCAGCTGGTCTGCGCATGCTCTGAGGGCGCGGCTGGGGATGCCGTCTGGGCCTGCAGCCTTGCGAGGGTTAACACGTTTAAATGTCTTACTCACCTCGGCTGCAGTGAAGGAGAGACCGCATGTTTTCGTTGCAGGCCGTGTCAGTGGCACTGTATTGTCCTCAAAGCGGGCAAAAAAGTTATTTAGTCTGCCTGGGAGCAAGACATCCTGGTCCGTGACTGGGCTGGATTTCTTCCGGTAGTCCGTGATTGACTGTAGACCCTGCCACATGCCTCTTGTGTCTGAGCCGTTGAATTGAGATTCTACTTTGTCTCTGTACTGGCGCTTAGCTTGTTTGATAGCCTTGCGGAGGGAATAGCTGCACTGTTTGTATTCGGTCATGTTACCAGACACCTTGCCCTGATTAAAAGCAGTGGTTCGCGCTTTCAGGTTCACACGAATGCTGCCATCAATCCACGGTTTCTGGTTAGGGAATGTTTTAATCGTTGCTATGGGAAGGACATATTCAACGCACGTTCTAATGAACTCGCACACCGAATCAGCGTATTCGTCAATGTTGTTATCTGACGCAATACGAAACATCTCTACTCAGAGCTGGAACCAGGGATTGGGCTCTTCTCAGACCTGGAACCAGGGATTGGGCTCTACTCAGACCTGGAACCAGGGGTTGGGCTCTACTCAGACCTGGAACCAGGGATTGGGCTCTACTAAGGAACCAGGGGTTGGACTCCACTCAGAGCTGGTACCAGGGATTGGACTCCACTCAGAGCTGGAACCAGGGATTGGACTCTACTCAAGAACCAGGGATTGGACTCTACTCAGAGCTGGAACCAGGGAATGGACTCTTCTCAGAGCTGGAACCAGGGGTTGGGCTCTACTCAAGAACCAGGGGTTGGGCTCTCCTCAGAGCTGTAACCAGGGGTTGGACTCTACTCAGACCTGTAACCATGGGTTGGGCTCTACTCAGACCTGTAACCAGGGGTTATCTCTACTCAGACCTGGAACAAGGAGTTGGACTCTACCTAGACCTGTAACCAGGGCTTGGGCTCTACTCAGAGCTTGAACCAAGGGGTTGGACTCTACTCAGAGCTTGAACCAGGAGTTGGGCTGTACTCAGAGCTTGAACCAGGGGTTGGACTCTACTCAGACCTGGAACCAGGGGTTGGACTCTACTCAGACCTGGAACCAGGGGTTGGGCTCTACTCAGACCTGGAACCAGGGGTTGGGCTCTACTCAGACTTGGAACCAGGGGTTGGGTTCTACTCAGACCTGTAACCAGGGGTTGGGCTCTACTCAGACCTGTAACCAGGGGTTGGGCTCTACTCAGAGCTGGAACCAGGGGCTGGACTCTACTCAGAGCTGGAACCAAGGGTTGGACTCTACTCAGAGCTGGAACCAGTAATTGGACTCTACTCAGGAACCAGGGATTGGACTCTACTCAGGAACCAGGGATTGGACTCTACTCAGGAACCAGGGATTGGACTCTACTCAGAGCTGGAACCAGGGGATGGACTCTACTCAGAGCTGGAACCAGGGGATGGACTCTACTCAGAGCTGGAACCAGGGGATGGACTCTACTCAGAGCTGGAACCAGGGGATGGACTCTACTCAGAGCTGGAACCAGGGGATGGACTCTACTCAGAGCTGGAACCAGGGGATGGACTCTACTCAGAGCTGGAACCAGGGGATGGACTCTACTCAGAGCTGGAACCAGGGGATGGACTCTACTCAGAGCTGGAACCAGGGGATGGACTCTACTCAGAGCTGGAACCAGGGGATGGACTCTACTCAGAGCTGGAACCAGGGGATGGACTCTACTCAGAGCTGGAACCAGGGGATGGACTCTACTCAGAGCTGGAACCAGGGGATGGACTCTACTCAGAGCTGTGTGGAAACACAGTTGTTAGAAGCTGTAGGACCATCTGAAGTTGAATCCATCCATCATATTCCTCCATCTCCATCTGCTACCTGCAATTGTGTGGAAGCTAGGCTATCTCACCATGTACACAGACAAATGACTGGCGTTTATGACAGATAGCCTAAGCTAGACTACCTAATCACCACTTGTACGTGGACGCCGAGTGAGAAGTGCCTGGAGTTTATAACAGATAGCCTAGCTTAGCGCTGGTGATTATAGATTTGGGGGTGGGGGGGGGGATGTCAGATTTTATTTAGCTATTTTCACAACTGAAATGTTGGGTGTAGTAGCTGGCGGTGGTGCGAAAGGCGAGGGTTTTGACGAATAAACAAGTTGTGGGTGTATTGAGGCTTGGCCCCTCACTGACCAATCAGAACGTGTTCCATGGGTAAATATGTGGTTGCTTCAAGCAGTGTATTTACCATATTTTATGTATTGCATTGTCATCAACTCCAATTCCAGTGTCAGTCCGTTTTACAGCCTAGTTAGTTAATTAGCCATCCCCATATTTGCTAGATACGTTGAACATGTTTGCTGTCCTCATTGTTCGAATTGCTTCGCTTCAATATGGAAATACATTGTTAAATATTTGCACTGATATAGAGGCCTACTGTAAATTGCAGACTGGACAAGGACATGTTCATAGTAGTCAATAAGCAAGATTACATTTCCCGGCCTATTGATAAGGCCAAAAAAGACAATGCATAATTATAAAATTAAACTACATGTTTTAAAATAGGTTATGTCTAAATACAGTTCCAGACACCATAATTGCTCCTGGTGGGCGTATAATACAGACAAGGCCAACTAATGGAGGGTTTTACGCACATCCAAACTGTTCACAGGGGCTGGTTAAAGATCCAGTATACAGAGAAAGAGGGAGTGTCCACTGTTATACTGATCTCAAATGTTATGTTTTATAAACATCATGGAACCATCTATCAGGTCATATTAGGACTCCTCCAGAAATAGCAGACGAGGAATCGTATCGGGTTCGAGCCATGTAGCCTGCGTTCTCCCCATCAACCCATCTATCAGGTCATATTAGGACTCCTCCAGAAATAGCAGACGAGGAATCGTATCGCGTTCGAGCCATGTAGCCTGCGTTCTCCTCATCAACCCATCTAACAGGTCATATTAGGACCCAGAAATAGCAGACGAGGAATCGTATCGGGTTTGAGCCATGTAGCCTGCGTTCTCCCCATCAACCCATCTAACAGGTCATATTAGGACCCAGAAATAGCAGACGAGGAATCGTATCGTGTTTGAGCCATGTAGCCTGCATTCTCCCCATCAACCCATCTAACAGGTCATATTAGGACTCCTCCAGAAATAGCAGATGAGGAATCGTATCGGGTTCGAGCCATGTAGCCTGCGTTCTCCTCATCAACCCATCTAACAGGTCATATTACGACCCAGAAATAGCAGACGAGGAATCGTATCGGGTTCGAGCCATGTAGCCTGCATTCTTCCCATCAACCCCATTGGACGGTGAATCTTTCTAATAAGTTCGTTTAAAAAAAAAATCAAACAAACAAAAAACAATCAATCTGTTTGTTAAACTAAGAACAATATTTCTAAAATAGGACCGGGTTAGAAGCATGATATCATAAATCTCTTCTCTCGTTCCATGGCTCTGTGGGCCCATGTAGGTCCGAATGTCTTTAAAACTTCCCATTAATGCTGCATGGAATTTGGCGCTTGTTTGTAAGGACACAAATATTGCAGACCCTGGGATTAGGGCTGGAAAATGCCAGTGTGCCAGGTTTTACATTACTAAATTACAAACCAAAGTGTGTTTGAGACTTGCTCCTCCTAAAACCCAGCAAAAAATATATCCCTGAGTGAGAAGTGACTGTGGTTTAGCAATGCTAGGCTAGCCAATCACCACTAGGTTTATCAGCACTAGGCTAGCAAACTAGCTACACACCACTAGATTTATCAGCACTAGGCTAGCAAACTAGCTACACACCTCTAGGTTTATCAGCACTAGGCTAGCAAACTAGCTGTACACCACTAAGTTTATCAGCGCTAGACTAGCAAACTAGATACACATCACTACTGTTGGTATATCAGCGCTAGGCTAGCAAGCTAGCTACACACTAGTAGGTTTATCAAATCTAGGCTAGCCAGCTAGCGACACACTAGTAGGTTTATCAGCGCTAAGCTAGCTAGCAACACACCTAGCTATTCAGAGTCATCCTTGTCGTTAATAACCAAATGTCTCTCAAGTAAAACTCTCAAATAAAATGTTGTCTTGCTAAAATATATTTATTATTCAGTCTGTGTGGATAGGGAGCTACATTATTCCAGAATGAGAGGAGAAAGCCACACTACTAGAAAACAGACACTCTTATCTTTAGTGGGTCCAATAACACTTGTCATTGTCACCTTGGAGACCAATAAATCCTTCCACCCTCTCTGGTTCAAATGATACTCCAGTACATAGAACCCACAGGCCAGCTGTTGTGGTTGCTCCTCCATTCTAAAGTATGGATGTAAAAGTCCTGCCACAAACAACTCTATTTCCGAGGTTCAGTCCCTCCCTTCCTGTTTTTTTGAGGATGTTTGAACAGATTTTTTGGAGTCGGGCGAATAAATGTTATTGGCCATCGTAATTGGAGCTGAAAGATACAGTTGCTCTGTTACCTGACACACACACACACACACAGCTGGACAGCCACAGAGAGAGAGAGGGTGACTCCCTAGTACATTCTTAGCATTACTACCAACCACATGAAGAGGCCAGGCCCAACCCTAACCCAGGCCAGCGTAGCGTAGGCTGCTACAGGCTTCAGAGCTGCAAATAGACTGTCACGCAGGAGAAGAGAAGACTTACATCAGCATCCATGAATGGAGCTAATTTCATTAGATTTATTTAGCCAAGATAGTTCACTTTGTAACTCTTGCCACTGTTTTCCAGGGAGTCCTGAGCTGTGTGGTCACTGTGTGCCAGAATCAGTTAACCTACTACGCTGATTCCACTGTGTCACTGCCACACAGTCACTTAACCTTGTTAAGTGGAGCGACACAGGGGAACCCAAGAGCAGACTCAGATGAGGAAACAGGGATGAATTAACCAACATATTTATTGCTACACAGAGAGATATGGAGTGCAGATTCGGGGAAGCTCAGATGAGTTGTAGAGAAACCAGATGTGGAGACTGAGGTTGGAGTTGGCTGAGTAGAACAGGGTAAACAGGTCCTGAGGGGAATCCAAGGTAGTGGTGGTGAGATGTGGAGACTGAGGTTGGATGTGTAGAACAGGGTAAACAGGTCCTGAGGGGAATCCAAGATAGTGGTGGTGAGTAAAATCCAGAGGAAGATGGTTGGGTGATGAGATGTGGAACCGGAGACAGGAATCAGAGACAGAGCAGTAACTGCAATGAGAGGATACTCAGTGTCAGCCAGGGAAACAGGCACAACAGAGTAACATGATCTTGCATAACCATAAATGGCTAGAATCATGAACTGACTGAGCAGAGATTATGATCTGGCAGAGTGGAAGTGGCAGAACTGAGTATTTTGTAGAGGTCTTGATTATGGAACGAGTTACAGCTGGTAGGGATCTGCTCTGTCTCCAGCACACCTGTCTCCAACCACACAATCACACAGAGATGGAGGGAGAGAGGGAGTGTACAGGGGGAGTAACTGCAGGTCAAGAAGACACCGGATGAACACCAGAGGAAGTAGCAGGAGCAGATATGACAAACCTACAAAGCTGATTCCACTGTGCCACTGCCACACAGTCAGTTAACCTACCACGCTGATTCCGCTGTGCCACTGCCACACAGTCAGTTAACCTACCACGCTGATTCCGCTGTGCCACTGCCACACAGTCAGTTAACCTACCACGCTGATTCCACTGTACCACTGCCACTCAGTCAGTTAACCTACCACGCTGATTCCGCCGTATTTGTATTTATTTGTATTAGGCAGCAGCTTCTCTTCCTGGGGTCCGGAAAAACTAGGACATTATTTGGAGAAGTTGGAGAAGATGGAGAAGCCCCCGTTCGATCCACTGTTTCCACCGTGTCGCTGCTAATCTACCACACTGATATCTCCCTCCAATTGGCACAACAGTTAAGAGTCAAATTAATCCCTGTTAATCCTCTCTTTAGGAATGATGCGCTGGATGGACAACCTCCCGGAACTGGTCTTTTGACTCACATGACCGAAAGTATCACTCTTCAGATTGGCCTCCTTCACTCTGAGGTCATTAATTTAATGGTGTTATCTTCGCCTAAAGAACCCCTCATCCTCAGTCACCCCTGGCTAAGCCTTCACGACACTGCCATCTCCTGGCGACAAGGGGAACTGCTGTCATGGTCTCCCGCCTGTTTTAAGAACTGCTTCAGTCTACCTTGTCGAGCCACCTCTATAGAAGAATCAGTCTGCCATTCCAACCCACACCCCACCTGTATATGGATTTACGACCCTGCATAGATTACGACCACTCAATGACCTTACTATCAAGAATCGCTTCCCTCTTCCTCTGATTCCGGCTGCACTAGAACAAGTTGGACAGGCTACCATCTACTTCAAACTGGACCTACGTAGTGCTTACACCCTGGTCCGTATCTGAAGTGGGGATGCGTGAAAGACGACGTTCATCACCGCTAGGGACCACTACAAATAACCGGGTTATGCCTTTCAGTCTCACCAATGCTCCCGCAGTCTTCCAGTCCTTCATGAATGAAGTTTTCCAGGACACGATCAATCAGTTCCTCATCGTGTACAGTGACAATATCTTGATCTACTCTCATTCCATTGCAGAGCCTGTCAGCATGTGCAACAGGTCCTCCAACAGCTACAGGACCACCATCTTTATGTCAAGGCTGAGAAGAGCGCCTTTCATGTTACCATGGTAACCTTCCTGGGTTTCGTGTTGACACCGGGAGAGGTCAACATGAACAAAGGCCAAGTCACGGTCGTGCTTAACTGGCCCAAACCCACCACTGTAAAGGAACCTCAGAATTTCCCAGGATTCTCCAACTACTACCATCGGTTCATCTGAAACGGCAGCGGCACAACCGCTTCTCTCTGGTCTAGTGAACTCTCAACGGTCAAAAACTCTGTACCCTCCAATGGACCAACACGTCTCTTACAGCTTTTGAAATCTTGAAACGCCTCTTTACCTCTGCACCCATCCTTAGGCAGCCAGATCCTACCCTTCCTTTTGTTTTGGAGGTTGATGCATCCAAGGTCGGCGTAGGAGTGGTTCTCTCTTAGCGGGTAGGGACACCGACCAAATTGCACCCGTGTGCCTATTTTTGCCAAGAAATTGCCACCCACTGAGAGGAACTATGATGTTGGGAACCGAGAGCTCCTTGCCATTAAGCTGGCTATCGAAGAGTGGCACCACAGGTTAGAAGGAGCTCATCACCCATTCCTGGTCCTTACCGACCACCGTAATTTGGAGTACTTAAGAAGTGCTAAGAGGCTCAACCACAAACAGGCTCACTACCTTCACCCAATTCAATTTCACTGTCGCCTATCTGCACAGCAATAAAAATGTGAAGGCTGATTCCTTATTCCATCTATTTGACTCCCCTTCCTCAAACCCAGCTCCCGAGCTCATCCTGCCTCCGTCTTGTGTTGTGGGACACATACAGTGGGAAATCCAATCAGCCATCCTACGTTCCGACCCAGCACCCCCCGACACTCCTGCAGGCAAGACCTACATTCCGGCGTCCGTCAGACCCCAAATAATGCAGTGGTGCCATACCTCGCTGAGTTCTGGCCATCCCGGGATCACTCGGATCACGGACCTACTGACACGCAAGTTTTGGTGGTCATCCCTAACAGCAGACGTACAAGATTACGTTCTTTCCTGTCCCGTCTGTGCATGGACAAAGAGCCCTCACCAACTCCCAACTGGTAAACTCAAGCCTTTTACCGACACCACACAGACCATGGTCCCACATCGCTATGGATTTCCTCACTGATCTGCCAGACTCTTTGGGCTTCACTACTATTTTAGTTGTAGTGGACCGGTTCTCCAAGGAATGCTGACTCATTCCCCTTCCGCATCTACCTAATGCCATGAAAATGGCTGCGTGCATGTTCCAACAGGTGTTTCGTCTGCATGGTATCCCGGAAGACATCGTTTCTGATTGGGGACCCCAGTTCGTCTCCAGGGCGAGTCTTCTGCAACCGACTGGGGGTTATCCTCTGGATGCCATCCCCAAACCAATGTGCAGACAGAACGTCTGAATTAGGAAACAGGGAAGTATCTCCGCCAACACTGCACCCACCAACCACACGAGTGGAGTCGCTATCTAACCTGGGCCGAATACGCACAGAACTCCCTGGTGCATTCCTGACACCATCTCACTCCCCCCCCCCCCCCCCGTTACCTCCACTCCTCCACCCTGGGCAACGTGTGTGACTCTCAACCTGGGACATCTGGCTTCGTGACCCCTGCAAAAAGTTCATCTTGGCGCACCCCCTCCATTTGACTTTTGCAGTGCACCGGCTTATTCCATCCAAGCCCTCCTTGACTCCAAGCACCTGGTTGGTCGCATACATTACCTGGTGGATTGGGAGGGGTATGGACATGAAGAAGAGGACATCCTCGACCCCGCCATGATCCTGGCTTTCCACCGTAACCGTCCTGAACGCCCAGCTCCACGTCCCCGTGGGAGGCCCCCTGCTCAGCTTCCTAGGCCGTTATTTCCATATTAGTCCTCCCGTGTATCGTAGTTTTTGGCCATCCTCACTAACGACACCTTTTTGCCTATTCCCTCCCTGTACCTTTGCCTATCAGATTTCCTGTCGTCAACCTCTTGCCTGATCACGCGGACTACATTATTAGCCTTTTCCCTGCCTGTACTGTTACTTTTTTGCCTTCCCCTGGACCCATCTACCTGCCTCCTCCTGTGGTTCTTTACTAATAAACACCTGCTGTGCTTGAAACTCTGTCTCCCATCGTACTCATTACAGTTACACAGTCAGTTACTCTACCTCGCTGTTTCCACCGTCACTGCCACCAGGAGATCAATATTTAGTGGCCAGCTCAGCAAGGTTGTCTGACCCAGAGGACCAGCGGACCAAAGGGCCCACCTTTAAAACCATGTCCCCTCCCAGCTTTAAAACCATGTCCCCTCCCAGCTTTAAAACCATGTCCCCTCCCAGCTTTAAAACCATGTCCCCTCCCAGCTTTAAAACCATGTTCCCTCCCAGCTTTAAAACCATGTCCCCTCCCAGCTTTAAAACCATGTCCCCTCCCAGCTTTAAAACCATGTCCCGTCCCACCTTTAAAACCATGTTCCCTCCCTGTGTTCACATGGTGAGGCTGGACTAGTGTGTTTAAATGATATGTCAAGACCAGTGTGCCTAGCTTTAGCTTCCAAATGGCTTTCACAACAGTGACTACATATTGTTATTTAGAGGAGGCCTAGGAGTACAGAGCCAAGCCCAGTGGACTGTGAGGGGGACCAAGGGGACTGTATCATATGTTCAGTGCTCCCATGAACCTGCATGTCAGTTATATATCAGAGCTGTCACTAAACAATGTTGAGCTGTTCAATACATAAGACGAAGGCTACACCTGTTATTCATGACCCATGTGACAAATAAGATTTGATTTGACACACAGGACCAGCATCCTCCCTCCATCAGAAGGAGTGATGTAGAGTGAATGGTAATATATACAGTCTGATGAGGTTGGTGATTTATACAGTCTGATGAGGTTGGTAATATATACAGTCTGATGAGGTTGGTAATATATACAGTCTGATGAGGTTGGTAATATATACAGTCTGATGAGGTTGGTAATATATACAGTCTGATGAGGTTGGTAATATATACAGTCTGATGAGGTTGGTAATATATACAGTCTGATGAGGTTGGTAATATATACAGTCTGATGAGGTTGGTAATATATACAGTCTGATGAGGTTGGTAATATATACAGTCTGATGAGGTTGGTGATTTATACACTCTGATGAGGTTGGTAATATATACAGTCTGATGAGGTTGGTAATATATACAGTCTGATGAGGTTGGTAATATATACAGTCTGATGAGGTTATTTTTTATTTAACCTTTATTTAAAAAGTAAGTCACATTGAGATTAAAAATCAATTTTACAAGCGAGCCCTGTATACTTTACACTAAAAAGATAATAAAACGTGTATAAAACAATATAATTCAGCACAACATAAACCAAAATAAACATATTTAATAAAAGCAATCACATTCAACTACATAGAGGTCCTCAATCAATCATTTAAACATGGTCTGCAGTAATGTGATCTCTCTCGTCAATATCACGATCCAGACTCAGTTGTATGCTGATAGCACAGAGCAGGCTTTTATTGATCCTTGGCATTACACAGTAAGCTGAAAACAAATGTGAGATAATCAGCCGTGACGTTAATAGTTCACGACAGGTCATCAGTCCACAACGTGAACTAAAGTACAGAATGTTTTAGAGCATTAAGCTGCTCCTCAATCTCAACCACACAGAGAGAAATGCAATAATTTGACAACTGGGGCCCAAACTTCCTGCCATCCAGGACCACTATACCAGGCGGTGTCAGAGGAAGGCCCTAAAAATGGTCAAAGACTCCAGCCACCCAAGTCATAGACAGTTCTCTCTGCTACCCCACTGCAAGCGGTACTGGAGGGCCAAGTCTAGATCCAAAAGGATTCTAAACAGCTTCTACCCCCAAGAACAGCTAGTCAAATGGCTACCCAGACTATTTGCATTATCCCCCCCTTTTTTACGCTGCTGCTACTCTCTGTTATTATCTATGCATAGTCACTTTAACTGTACCTACATGTACATATTACCTCAATTACCTCGACTAACCAGTGCCCCCTGTATGTAGCCTCCACATTGACTCTGTACCGGTACCCCCTGTATATAGCCTCCATATTGACTCTGTACCGGTACCCCCTGTATATAGCCTCCACATTGACTCTGTACTGGTACCCCCTGTATATAGCCTCCACATTGACTCTGTACCCCCCTGTATATAGCCTCCACATTGACTCTGTACCGGTACCACCTGTATATAGCCTCCGCATTGACTCTGTACCGGTACCCCCTGTATATAGCCTCCACATTGACTCTGTACCGGTACCCCCTGTATATCGCCTTCACATTGACTCTGTACCGGTACCCCCTGTATATAGCCTCCGCATTGACTCAGTACCGGTACCCCCTGTATATAGCCTACACATTGACTCTGTACTGTAATACCCTGTATGTAGCCTTGCTACTGTTATTTTACTGCTGCTGTTCAATTATTTGCTGTTGGATCAGAGCTCATAAATGTTGGAATTAGAGAGACTACAGCCCTTAGTCTAACTTCAAGCTGACACAAGCACAACCAACCCATGATCATGTCCAAGGAAAAGATAGAAGGAAAATAATTGCTTCTCAAGGGCTTTTGGTGTGAAGTGTTTTCACATGCAGAGGTAACACAGAGGACAACTCCCTCCCCCTCTCTTCATCCCAAGTTTATTCCCCTCTCCTTGTCGTTAGTGTCCTTTGCTCATAGCGCTAACCTGCCCTGTACTCTGGTGAAGGGAGGCAGAGTAGAGAGCACCTGTGGGGGCTCGGCTAACACCTACAGCAGCATTTCATAACGCCCCCCTCCCTCATAACACCGCCCCCGCCCTCACAACACCGCCCCCTCGCCCTCACAACACCGCCCCCTCGCCCTCACAACACCGCCCCCTCGCCCTCACAACACCGCCCCCTCGCCCTCACAACACCGCCCCCTCGCCCTCACAACACCGCCCCCTCGCCCTCACAACACCGCCCCCTCGCCCTCACAACACCGCCCCCTCGCCCTCACAACACCGCCCCCTCGCCCTCACAACACCGCCCCCTCGCCCTCACAACATCGCCCCCTCGCCCTCACAACACCGCCCCTCGTCCTCATAACACCGCCCCCTCGCCCTCATAACACCGCCCCCTCGCCCTCACAATACCGCCCCCTAACTTGTATTATCATCTACATTTCTGTTGAATGATGTGGCTATGCAAAATCACTGGATATTTTTGGAACTGCGCCAATGTAAACTCATATTTTGATAAATATGAACTTTATCAAAGAAAAAATACATGTATTTTGTAACATGAAGTCCTATGAGTGTCATCTGATGAAGATCATCAAAGGTTAGTGATTCATTTTATCTCTATTTGTGGTTTTTGTGACTCTGTCTGGAAAATCTTTGGCTGGAAAAATGGCTGTTTTTCTGTGGCTATGTGGTGACCTAACATAATCGTTTGTGGTGCTTTTGCTGTAAAGCATATTTGAAATTGGACACTGTGGTGGGATTAACAACGAGAATAGCTTTAAAATGGTATGAGATACATGTATGCTTGAGGAATTTTAATTAGGAGATTTTGATGTTTTGAAATTGGCGCCCTGTACTTTCACTGGCTGTTGTCATATCATCCCGTTAACGGGATTGCAGCCATAAGAAGTTTTAAACAAGGTTGGAATGTGAAGAAATGAAATGAGGTATCAGTCTACTCTGTGACACCCACAGAACACAACTGTGAAGACTTTACGCAAATATTAGCGTTGTAGCTCTTATCGCGGGACTGCGACTGTGTGAAATCACCTCCCCAGTCAGCCTATTGTGTGTATTGACATTCATATTGCACTGTACAGCTTTACCTAAGGATTGGGGATCAATGAAATGGGGTATCAGTCTACTCAATACCCAATATATTTTTTCCCAACGTCCTCCTCAGAGCTATCAGACTCCAAAACATCCACGCAGTATTGTTTTTCCTCTGGAATAGTGTTCAATACACATAAATGAGGCTCAATTCACAGTTGATCCACAATCCGTAGGTAAGGCTGTACAGTGAAATAAGTATGGCCCCAATGCAATTAAAGTCAAATACATCAGGTGTGATTTCAACAGCTTTTTGTCAAATTAACAAATTATCGTCTTTTGTTGATTTTTATATAACAACATTCCAACGTCGTTTAGCATGATCTATTCAATTATGGCATAATTCTACTATTTGTATTCATTTGCATCACTGTCAATTACATACCTTTATTTTGAAGGCTAACCACAAAGTCCACTGTTGTGGCTAGCTTCACATAGATGGGTCCGATCACCATTAATCAAATAAGAACTGTCTTATAAATTAGAGTTATTTTAGATGATGACACCTAGCTATATAAAGTGGGGGGGAAAGTATTTAGTCAGCCACCAATTGTGCAAGTTCTCCCACTTAAAAAGATGAGAGAGGCCTGTAATTTTCATCGTAGGTACACTTCAACTATAACAGACAAAATGAGGAAAAAAAAGTCCAGAAAATCACATTGTAGGATTTTTAATGAATTTATTTGAAAATTATGGTGGAAAATAAGTATTCTGACAGGGGAGGGCCTTATATTCGTTACGGAAGTTAGAATAGCAATGATCCAAGGTTTTACCAGCCCTGGTTGCACAATCGATATGCTGATACAATTTAGGGAGTCTTGTTTTCAGATTAGCCTCAGATTATCCCCAGCTACAATGAATGCAGCCTCAGGATATGTGGTTTCCAGTTTGCAAAGAGTCAAATAAAGTTTGTTCAGGGCCATCGATGTGTCTGGTTGGGGGGGAATATATACGGCTGTGATTATAATCGAAGAGAATTCCCTTGGTAGATAATGCGGTCGACATTTGATTGTGAGGGATTCTAAATCAGGTGAACAGAAGGACATGAGTTCCTGTATGTTGTTGTGATCACACCACGTCTCGTTAATCATAAGGCATACGACCCCACCCCTCTTCTTACCAGAAATATGTTTGTTTCTGTCTGCACGATGCGTGAAGAAACCAGCTGGCTGCACCGATTCCGTTAGTGTCTCTCGAGTGAGCCATGTTTCCGTGAAGCAAAGAACGTTACAGTCTCTGGTGTCCCTCTGGAACGCTACCTTTGCTTGGATTTCATCAACCTTGTTGTCAAGAGACTGGACATTGGCGAGTAGTATGCTAGGGAGTGGCGTGCGATGTGCCCGTCTCCGGAGCCTGACCAGAAGACCGCTTCGTTTGCCTCTTTTACGACGTTGTTGTTTTGGGTCGCAGGCTGGGATCCATTCCGTTGTCCTGGGTGGAAGGCAGAACACAGGATCCGCTTCGGGAAAGTCATATTCCTGGTCGTACTGATGGTGAGTTGACGTTGCTCTTATGTTCAGTAGTTCTTCCCGACTGTATGTAATGAAACCTAAGATTACCTGGGGTACCAATGTAAGAAATAACAGGTAAAAAAAACAAAATACTGCATAGTTTCCTAGGAACGCGAAGCGAAGCGGGCATCTCTGTCGGCGCCGGAAGTCTACCAGCATCATAGTATCGATTAATCGTTGTGACATATGAAATACGAGTGATAGTGTATTCAATGTGTAATAACTACGTAGAAAAATTTATGAAAAATCTATGAACGCGATAAATGATTGTGACGTGCAGTCATATTCAGGTCCTGATTGGTCAACAAACTTATTTGACACGTCGAATAGTGTTCCATAGCATTCCATAGCTATGGGGCGATAGTCATTTAGACGGGTTACCATGGCGTTCTTGGTTACAAGGACTATGTTGGTCTGCTTGAAACATGTAGGTATTACAGACTGAGTCATGGAGAAGTTGAAAATGTCAGTGAAGACAATTTCCAGCTTGTGAGCAGGCGTCCTGGTGAATGTTAACATTACTCACATCGGCTACACAGAGTGAGATCACACAGTCATCCGGAACAGCTGGTGCTTTCATGCATGTTTCAGTGCTGCTTGCCTCGAAGTGAGTTTAGAAGGCATTTAAGCTCATCTGGTAGGCTCGCATCACTGGGCAGCTCACGACTGGGTTTCCCTTCGTAATCCGTAGCAGTCCTATAGCTTACCGTCCGCATAATCGGACCACTTCTGTCACTGGTACTTCCTGTTTTAGTTGTTGCTTGTAAACAGGAATAAGGAGGATAGAGATGCCAGATTTGCCAAATGGAGGGCGAGGGAGAGCTTTGTTTATGTGTGTGGAGCAAAGGTGGTCTGGAGTTTTTTCCTTTCTAGTTGCACAGGTGACATGTGGGTAAAAAACGAGGTAAGACAGATGTACAGTATATTATGCATGTCCTTGTTCAGCCACGACTCCGAGAAACATAGAATAGTACATTTCTTTAGGTCCCATTGATAGGATAGTCTCAAATGGAGCTCCAGTTTGTCCTCCAGTGGTTGTACGTACACCAATAGAACAGAGGGTAGAGACTGTTTATTTACTCACTGTCGTAATCTTGTCAGGGACCCCGCTCGTTTGCCTCTCTTGCACCGTCTTTCCGGAATGAGCAGTACATCCACAAGAGCCGACTCCTTGAAGAACAAATCTTCATCCAAATCGAGATTAGTGATTGCTGTTCTGATGTCCAGAAGCCAGTGGCAGAAAAAGTACAAATGTCCTACTTGAGTAAAAGCAAAGGTACCTTAATAGAAAATGACTCAAGTAAAAGTGAAAGTCTGCCAGTAAATATTACTTGAGTAAAAGTATTTGGTTTTAAATATACGTAAGTAAAAGTATAAAAAATGTCACATTCCTTATATTAAGCAAACACATTTTCTTGTTTTTCTAATTTATGGATAGCCAGGGGCACACTCCAACATCTTTACAAACTAAGCTTTGTGTTTTGGAAGTCTGCCAGATCAGAGGCAGTAGGGACGACCAGGGATGTTGTAACGAGTGCGCTGAGAGTCAGGAAGCAAGTTCAGGGAGTGAGTGATTTAATCAATAAACAAAACATAATACAAAACAAGAAACACGACAATGCACATACATGAAACAGAAAGAAACCAAAGGGAGTGACAAATATAGGGCAGGTAATCAAAGAGCTAATGGAGTCCAGGTGAGTCTGATGACTCGCAGGTGTGCGCCATAACGAGCAGCCTGGTGACCTAGAGGCCAGGGAGAGAGCACCTGACACGTGGCTCCAGCAGAGGGACGCCGACCAAAATGTCAATCCCGGGGATCAGGAGAGGACCGGTCACCTCTGCTGAGGCGCGGGAAACCTGTCAGTGCGGCTGAGACGCGGGAGAATGGCGACTTAGAGCGCCGAAAAGAGAGCATATGTGACGGTACCCGTCCCCGGTGTGTTCCAGCTGCAGGACGCCAACCAAAGGGACAATACTGGGAATCTGGACCAGAGTGGACCGGTCACCTCCACTGAGGCGCAGAAACCAGACGAACCAGCTGAGGCGTAAGAGCCTGATGAGATGGCTGAGACCTCCCTGGTTGCCTCGGTCGAGGCACGGGAGCCTATCGAGCCAGCTGAGGCATGGGAGCCTGTCGTGCCAGCTGAGGCAGGGGAACCCAACAAACCAGCTGAGGCATGGGGAACCCAACAAACCAGCTGAGGCATGGGGAACCCAACAAACCAGCTGAGACATGGGGAACCCAACAAACCAGCTGAGACATGGGGAACCCAACAAACCAGCTGAGGCATGGGGAACCCAACAAACCAGCTGAGGCATGGGGAACCCAACAAACCAGCTGAGGCATGGGGAACCCAACAAACCAGCTGAGGCATGGGGAACCCAACAAACCAGCTGAGGCATGGGGAACCCAACAAACCAGCTGAGGCATGGGGAACCCAACAAACCAGCTAAGGCATGGGGAACCCAACAAACCAGCTGAGGCCTCCCAGGTAGCTCCGGTTCGGAAACCCGGACCTGATATCACCTCCAACACAATTTTTTAAATTAAAAACACCCCTTGATCCTTCCCTTTGGTGAGGCGTCATTCTGTAACGAGTGCGCTGAGAGTCAGGAAGCAAGTTATTTAATCAATAAACTAAACACAATACAAAACAAGAAATACGAACAACGCACAGACCAGAAACAGAAACAATGACGCCTGGGGAAGGAACCAAAGGGAGTGACATATGTAGGGAAGGTAATCAAGGAGGTGATGGAGTACAGGTGAGTCTGATGACGCGCAGGTGTGTGTAACGATGGTGACATGTGTGCACCATAACGAGCAGTCTGTTGACCTAGATGCTGGGGAGGGAGCACATGTGACAGATGTTCTCTTGATAAGTGCGTGAATTTGACAATTTTCCGATCCTGCTAAGCATTCAAAATGTGAAGAGTACTTTTGGGTGTCAGGGGAATTGTTTGGAGTAAAACATACATTATTTTCTTTCGGAGTAGTGTAGTGAAGTAAAAGTTGTCAAAAATATAAATAGTAAAGTACAGATACCCCAAAAAACGACTTAAGAAGAGCTATAGAAAATGCATAGCCTACTGGTATCACCTGCCACGTTTTTAAAATGTAGTTACTGGGGCCGTCTTCTCTTTCTTCTTGTGAGTCATTTAAACTGAATCATCTGTGATGTTCTGGGACACATAATGACCAAATGGTGATAGCCGTGTAATGTAGGGCCCTAAACCCTGGCGTCCTTATCATTACTATGTTTACTGTTCCGCTGAAAAACCCCAAACAGTGGTCTATTTACCCAGAAAGCTTTTCATCTGCCCTCTAGTGCCTCTGGGACTATGGGAAACGCTCCGCTGGTGGGTCTGGAGCAGAGATATCTTTGACCGCAACTAGGATACCAATGGGACATTTATATTTACCATTCGGACATGTACATGTAGATAATAAAGTACATTTCAGAATCGTAAATATCGTAGTTTTAGGTCGAAGCTAGGGTAGAGAGTACCCCATGCGGGGAATAGAGTTAACAAAATGGAGGTTTAATGGTGAGAGAAGAGGGACAATTCACATCTAGTTTCACCACTGTATTACATCATAGAAGAATAGATCCAGGAGAATCCTAGACATCACAGTTGGAGCGTGTTGGAGTATCCATTGACTATAAGAGGAGAAGAAGAATCAGAATCCTATAGACATCACAGTTGGAGAGTGTTGGAGTATCCATTGACTATAAGAGGAGAAGAAGAATCAGAATCCTATAGACTTCACAGTTGGAGCGTGTTGGAGTATCCATTGACTTTAAGAGGAGAAGAAGAATCAGAATCCTATAGACATCACAGTTGGAGAGTGTTGGAGTATCCATTGACTATAAGAGGAGAAGAAGAATCAGAATCCTATAGACTTCACAGTTGGAGCGTGTTGGAGTATCCATTGACTTTAAGAGGAGAAGAAGAATCAGAATCCTATAGACATCACAGTTGGAGAGTGTTGGAGCATCCATTGACTATAATAGGAAGGGAAGTGTCTTGTGGCAGCTGTAGATCAGAGAATACTCTGCCTTCTCTTTCTTCCGCACAACATTGATAATTGTGAATGTCGATCTGAGTAGGGTTCAGATTTAGTCAGTGGTGTAAAGTACTTCAATAAAAGTACTTTAAAGTACTACTTAAGTATTTTTTTTAGCGGGAATCTGTACTTCACTTTACTATTTATGTTTTTGACATATTTTTCTTCACTACATTCCTAAAGAAAACAATGTACTTTTTACTCCATACATTTTCTTTGACACTCAAAAATATTAATTATATTTCTAATGCTTAGCAGGACAGGACAATTGTTCAATTCACACACTTATCAAGAAAACATCCCTACTGCCTGATCCCTATCAAGAGAACATCCCTACTGCCTCTGATCCCTATCAAGAGAACATCCCTACTGCCTCTGATCCCTATCAAGAGAACATCCCTACTGCCTCTGATCCCTATCAAGAGAACATCCCTACTGCCTCTGATCCCTATCAAGAGAACATCCCTACTGCCTCTGATCCCTATCAAGAGAACATCCCTACTGCCTCTGATCCCTATCAAGAGAACATCCCTACTGCCTCTGATCCCTATCAAGAGAACATCCCTACTGCCTCTGATCCTTACCAAGAAAACATCCCTACTGCCTCTGATCCCTATCAATAGAACATCCCTACTGCCTCTGATCCCTATCAAGAGAACATCCCTACTGCCTCTGATCCTTACCAAGAAAACATCCCTACTGCCTCTGATCCCTATCAATAGAACATCCCTACTGCCTCTGATCCCTATCAAGAGAGCATCCCTACTGCCTCTGATCCCTATCAAGAGAACATCCCTACTGCCTCTGATCCCTATCAAGAGAACATCCCTACTGCCTCTGATCCCTATCAAGAGAACATCCCTACTGCCTCTGATCCCTATCAAGAGAACATCCCTACTGTCTCTGATCCCTATCAATAGAACATCCCTACTGTCTCTGATCCCTATCAAGAGAACATCCCTACTGCCTCTGATCCCTATCAAGAAAACATTGCTACTGCCTCTGATCCCTACTGCCTTTGATCCCTATCAAGAAAACATCCCTACTGCCTCTGATCCCTATCAAGAAAACATCCCTACTGCCTCTGATCCCTATCAAGAGAACATCCCTACTGCCTCTGCTCCCTATCAAGAGAACATCCCTACTGCCTCTGATCCCTATCAAGAGAACATCCCTACTGCCTCTGATCCCTATCAAGAAAACATTGCTACTGCCTCTGATCCCTACTGCCTCTGATCCCTATCAAGAGAACATCCCTACTGCCTCTGATCCTTACCAAGAAAACATCCCTACTGCCTCTGATCCCTATCAAGAGAACATCCCTACTGCCTCTGATCCCTATCAAGAGAACATCCCTACTGCCTCTGATCCCTATCAGGAAAACATCCCTACTGCCTCTGATCCCTATCAAGAAAACATCCCTACTGCCTCTGATCCCTATCAAGAGAGCACCTCTACTGTCTCTGATCCCTATCAAGAAAACATCCCTACTGCCTCTGATCCCTATCAAGAGAACATCCCTACTGCCTCTGATCCCTATCAATAGAACATCCCTACTGCCTCTGATCCTTATCAATAGAACATCCCTACTGCCTCTGATCCCTATCAGGAAAACATCCCTACTGCCTCTGATCCCTACTGCCTCTGATCTGGCGGACTCACTAAACACAAATGCTTCGTTTGTAAATTTGGAATGTGTTGGAATGTGCCTCTGGTAAAAATAATTTTTACTTTGACTTTTGATACTTAAAGCTTACTCAAGTAGTACTGCACTGGGTGACTTTCACTTTTACAGTTTTCTATTAAGGTATCTTTACTTTTACTCAAGTATGACAAATGCATACTTTTTCACCACTGGATTTATTTAGCCAGTCGGTCCAGACCGGGTACAAATGTGTTGGTAAAAGGAGCCTGCCTGGCGGATGTTATCCCTGGCAAGACAAGCCCTGTGGTATCCAGCTTCTTAGTGTTGAGCGGTAACAGCTGAGGATCCCCATGACAACCAACCAGACAGCTGGATCTGACTGAGTGATGCCCGTGTAAAGGAAGTCACACTGCTCGCTAAAGGAAGTACTACTTCTTCCTGATTCGGCCCATACCTGGTGCGAACTCAGGACCTCTGCCTCGCTAGCATACGTGATTGCCCTCCTGAAGCATCTTAGCAGGAGGCTAAGAAAAGCTAGTGGAGACACTTCAGGCTAAGTAAGTTTAACACATCCCCCCCATATGCTACATCCACTGTGAAAATATTTTGGGGCCTAGGGTGCTCGTTCCCGGATCATTCAAAACCACTAGGCTAGCCAGGTTTTTAGGGCAGGAGTTTTAACAAAAGAAAGACATTGTTCCTCTTAAGCAGCAGCAAGAATTCCCTTTTGGATTAACTTAATTGAAAACCGTGTCTATTCAACATCGTGATTACAAAATGCTTGATCAAGAAAACGCAACAAGAACCTAGGAGAGCTGTTTGATTGACGAGGGAGCTTTAGTTTCCGAGGCGACTGAACAACTGTTTTCATACAGAACACCCCCATCACACTACTTCCTACCTCGTAGAGAGAACATTTCTAAATTCGTCCTGAGAAGACAATCCTTAGAGAGAGAAAAGCATGACTTGAAAGAAGTCATTGGGTGGGTGGGGTGAAATTTGTTTGCAACTTAGGACTGATCTTAGCAAGTCGACCAAAACCACAATTAGAGGCAAAACAACAAGCATCTCTTCAAAGTGACTGTGATAAATTATTACAACTCTTCACCCTGTCACCTACACTATTTCCTGCAGAACACACAAGGGACCCCCTTTAATGGACCTTATTTTGGGGGGATTTTTTAATGGTTTGATGTTTAGAGTTTTTTTTGGTAAACAGGAGCAGACATTGCAGTAAATTAGGCCTTGTCTCGGAGCCGAGGCTAGGAATGGATGTGAATAAGTCCTCTAGTAATTGTCTGCTTTGTCTGTAATTGTCTCCTCTATATCATTAAACTGGGTGGTGTCAGCTCTGGCTCCTCTATATCATTAAACTGGGTGGTGTCAGCTCTGGCTCCTCTATCACATTACACTGGGTGGTGTCAGCTCAGGCTCCTCTATCACATTACACTGGGTGGTGTCAGCTCAGGCTCCTCTATCACATTACACTGGGTGGTGTCAGCTCAGGCTCCTCTTTCACATTACACTGGGTGGTGTCAGCTCAGGCTCCTCTATCACATTACACTGAGTGGTGTCAGCTCTGGATCCTCTATCACATTACACTGGGTGGTGCCAGCTCAGGCTCCTCTATCACATTACACTGGGTGGTGTCAGCTCTGGCTCCTCTATCACATTAAACTGAGTGGTGTCAGCTCTGGCTCCTCTATCACATTAAACTGGGTGGTGTCAGCTCTGGCTCCTCTATCACATTACACTGGGTGGTGTCAGCTCAGGCTCCTCTTTCACATTACACTGGGTGGTGTCAGCTCTGGCTCCTCTATCACATTACACTGGGTGGTGTCAGCTCTGGCTCCTCTATCACATTACACTGGGTGGTGTCAGCTCTGGCTCCTCTATCACATTACACTGGGTGGTGTCAGCTCTGGCTCCTCTATCACATTACACTGGATGGTGTCAGCTCTGGCTCCTCTATCACATTACACTGGATGGTGTCAGCTCTGGCTCCTCTATCACATTACACTGGGTGGTGTCAGCTCTGGCTCCTCTATCACATTACACTGGGTGGTGTCAGCTCTGGCTCCTCTATCACATTAAACTTGGTGGTGTCAGCTCTGGCTCCTCTATCACATTACACTGGGGGATGGCTGGGGGTTGGATGGGGGGTGGCTGGGGGATGGCTGGGGGGTGGCTGGGGGGTGGCTGAAAAATAGCCTTTTCTGCAATCCAAAAAATATCTCAATTTCTCTGCATATTTAAGCACCTCTTGAGCTGTTAGCAGCTACTCTTCCTGGGGTTCATTATGGATCTCCATTAGTTCCTGCCAAGACAGCAGCTACTCTTCCTGGGGTTTATTATGGATCTCCATTAGTTCCTGTCAAGGCATTAGCTACTCTTCCTGGGGTTTATTATGGATCCCCATTAGTTCCTGTCAAGGCAGCAGCTACTCTTCCTGGGGTTTATTATGGATCCCCATTAGTTCCTGCCAAGGCAGCAGCTACTCTTCCTGGGGTTTATTATGGATCCCTATTAGTTCCTGCCAAGACAGCAGCTACTCTTCCTGGGAATTATTATGGATCCCCATTAGTTCCTGCCAAGGCAGCAGCTACTCTTCCTGGGGTTTATTATGGATCCCCATTAGTTCCTGCCAAGGCAGCAGATGCTCTTCCTGGGAATTATTATGGATCCCCATTAGTTCCTGCCAAGGCAGCAGCTACTCTTCCTGGGGTTTATTATGTTGCGTCGTGAATAAGAACAGGACTTAGCCGTGGTATATTGGCCATATACCACACCCCCTCGGGCCTTATTGCTTAATGATATTGTGTGTGTATATACTGTATTCTATTCTACTGTATTTTAGTCTATGCCACTCCGACATTGCTCATCCTAATATTTATATATTCCTTAATTCCATTCTTTTACTTTTAGGTTTGTGTTTATTGTCTATTGTTGTGAATTGTTAGATATAAACATAAGTATTTAGTTATATATTACTGCACTGTTGGAGCTAGGAACACAAGCATTTAGTTAGATATTACTGCACTGTTGGAGCTAGGAACACAAGCATTTAGACACTGGAGTTGTCAACCGTGACAGAGAGGTCTTTGAGTGGGCAGGCCTTCCCCGGGAGGAAGAGCAGCTCCGTCTTGTCGAGGTTGAGCTTGAGGTGGTGGACTGACATCCAAGTTGAGATATCTGCCAGGAACGCAGAGATGCATGTCGCTACTTGATTGTCAGATTGACTTAAGGTGAAAAGTAGTTGAGTGCCATCCACATAGCAATGATAGGAGAGACCATGTGAGGATATGACGGAGCTGAGTGACTTGGTGTATAGAGAAAAGAGGACAGGGCCTAGAACTGAACAATGGGGGACACCAGTAGTGAGAGTACGTGGTGCAGACACAGATCCTCTCCACATCACCTGGTAGGAGCGGCCTGCCAGATAGGATGCAATCCAAGAGTGTGCAGAGCCTGAGACTCCCAGCCCGGAGATGGTGGAGAGGAGGATCTGATAGAGCCTGAGACTCCCAGCCCTGACATGGTGGAGACGAGGATCTGATAGAGCCTGAGACTCCCAACCCTGAGATGGTGGAGAGGAGGATCTGATGGTTCACAGTGTCGAATGCAGCGGATAGATCTAGGAGAATGAGAAGAGAGGAGAGAGAGTCAGCTTAGGCAGAGCAGAGAGACTCCGTGAGACAGAGAAGAGCAGTCTCAGTTAAGTGACCCGTCTTGGTTAGGGTCCAGAATATCGTTCTGAGAGAGATAGTGAGAGAGTTGGCCAGAGAGTTGGAGACAGCACGCCAAGTGCTGTGCCCTGGACACAATATGTGAATTGATTGCCCCCCCATCTATCTTCAGAGTTCGTTCTGTTAGGTGACCTAAACTGGGATGTGCTTAACACAGCCATCTTACAATGTAAGCTAGATGCCCTCAATCTCACACAAATCATCAAGGATCCCACCATGTACAACCCTAAAATCAGTAAACATGGGCACCCTCATAGATAATATCCTGACCAACTTGCCCTCCAAATACACCTCTTCTGTTTTCAACCAGGATCTCAGCGATCACTGCCTCATTGCCTGTGTCCGTAATGGGTCCGCTGTCAAACGACCACCCCTCATCACTGTCAAACGCTCCCTAAAACACTTCTGCGAGCAGGCCTTTCTAATCGACCTGGCCTGGGTATCCTTGAAGGATACTGACCTCATCCCATCAGTGGAGGATGCCTGGTAATTTCCTCACCATCTTAAATAAGCGTGCCCTTTAAAAAAATGTAGAACTAAGAACAGATCTAGCCCTGGTTCACTCCAGACCTGACTGCCCTCGACCAGCACAAAAACGTCCTCTGGCGTACTGCACTAGCATCGAATAGTCCCCACGATATGCAGCTTTTCAGGGAAGTCAGGAACCAATACACACAGTCAGTTAGGAAAGCAAAGGCTAGCTTTTTCAAACAGAAATTCACATCCTGTAGCTCTAACTCCAAAAAGTTCTGGGACACTGTAAAGTTCATGGAGAATAAGAGCACCTCCTCCCAGCTGCCCACTGCACTGAGGCTAGGAAACACTGTCACCACCAATAATCAAGAATTTCAAGAAGCATTTCTCTACGGCTGGCCATGCTTTCCTCCTGGATACCCCAACCCCGGCCAAAAGCTCCGCACCCCCCGCAGCTACTTGCCCAAGCCTCCCTAGCTTCTCCTTCACCTAAATCCAGATAGCAGATGTTATGAAAGAGCTGCAAAACCTGGACCCATACAAATCAGCTGGGCTATACAATCTGGACCCTCTCTTTCTAAAATTATCCGCTAACATTGTTGCAACCCTTATTACTAGTCTGTTCAACCTCTTTCGTATCGTCCGAGATTCCTAAAGATTGGAAAGCTGCCGCGGTCATCCCCCTCTTCAAAGGGGGTGACACTCTAGACCCAAACTGTTACAGCCCTATATCCATCCTGCCCTGCCTTTCTAAAGTCTTCGAAACCCAAGTTAACAAACAGATCACTGACCATTTTGAATCTCACCGTACCTTCTCCGCTGTGCAATCTGGTTTCCGAGCTGGTCATGGGTGCACCTCAGCCACACTCAAAGTACTAAATGATATCATAACCTCCATTGATAAAAGACAGTACTGTGGAAGCAGTCTTCCTCGACCTGGCCAAAGATTTCGACTCTGTCAGTCACCGTATTCTTATCGGCAGACTCTACAGCCTTGGTTTCTCAAATGACTGCCTCGCCTGGTTCACCAACTACTTCTCAGATAGAGTTCAGTGTGTCAAACCAGAGGGCCTGTTGTCCGGACCTCTGGCAGTCTATATGGGGGTACCACAGGGTTCAATTCTCGGGCCAAATCTTTTCTCTGTGTAAATCAATGATGTCGCTCTTGCTGCTGGTGATTCCTTGATCCATCTCTACTCAGACGACACCATTCTGTATACATCTGGCCATTCTTTGGACACTGTGTTAACAAACCTCCAAACGAGCTTCAATGCCATACAACACTCGTTCCATTCCCTCCAATCGCTCTTAAACTCTAGTAAAACTAAATGCATGCTCTTCAACCGATCACTGCCCGCACCTGCCCGACTAGCATCACTACTCTGGACGGTTCTGACTTAGAATATGTGGACAACTACAAATACCTAGGTGTCTGGCTAGACTGTAGACGCTCATTCCAGACTCACATTAAGCATCTCCAATCCAAAATTAAATCTATGATTGGCTTCCTATTTCGCAACAAAGCCTCCTTCACTCACGCTGCCAAACATACCCTCGTAAAACTGACTATCCTACCGATCCTCGACTTCGGTGATTTACAAAATAGCCTATAACACTCTACTCTGCAAACTGGATGCAGTCTATCACAGTGCCATCCGTTTTGTCACCAAAGCCCCATATACCACCCACCACTGTGATCTGTATGCTCTTGTCTCCAGGTCATCTATAAGTCTTTGCTAGGTAAATCCCCGCCTTATCTCAGCTCACTGGTCACCATAACAACACCCACCTGTAGCACGCGCTCCAGCAGGTATGTCTCACTGGTCATCCCCAAACCGAACACCTCCTTTGGCCACCTTTCTTTCCAGTTCTCTGCTGCCAATGACTGGAACGAATTGCAAAAATCACTGAAGTTGGAGACTTATATCTCCCTCACTAACTTTAAGCATCAGCTATCTGAGCAGCTTACCGATCGCTGCAGCTTTACATAGTCCGGCAATGCTTTGCTTTATCTTGGCCAGGTCGCAGTTGTAAATGAAAACTTGTTCTCATCTAGCCTACCTGGTTAAATAAAGGTTAAATAAAAAAATTAAATACAGGTCTATAGTATTTGACGTCAGAGGGGTCGAGTGTTGGTTTCTTGAGGAGGGGAGAGACTGTCTATCTTGAAGTGAGAATGGATGCAGCCAGTGGGATGAGTTGACGTGGGAAGTGAAGAATGGGAGAAGGTCTCCAGAGATGGTCTGGAGAAGGGAGGAGGGGATGGAGTCGAGCGGGCAGATTGTCGGGCGGCCGGACTGCACTTGTCGTAGGATTTCATCTGGAGAGAGAGAGGAGAAAGAGGTCAAGGTGTAGGGTAGTTCTGTGTGAGTGGGATCAGTGGACTCAATAGGCTGAGTGAATAAGTTTCTTCGATGTCTACATCACTAAGGAATTAACATGGTCCACACACACCAACACAGTCGTGAAGAGGGCACGACAATGCCTCTTTCCCCACAGGAGGCTGAAAAGATTTGACATGGTTCCTCAGATCCTCAAAAAGTTCTACAGCTTGACTGGCTGCATCACCGCCTGATACGGCAAATGCAAGACAGCAAAGCGCTATAGAGAGTGGTGAGTACGGTGAGTACGGCCCAGTACATAGTTGGGCCAAGCTTTCTGCCATCCAGGACCTCTACACCAGGCGGTGTCAGAGGAAAGCCCGAAAAATGTGCAAACTCCAGCCAACAGCGTCTACCCCCAAACCATGACTGTTAAAGTTTCAGGCCCATTTGTGTAACAGTCTTGCTAATTTGTGGGTGTGTTTTATTGTGTTTTCTTCATCAATACCATGCAATCAGCATTCAGTGCTGGGAGGTGTGTCTTTCCCCTCTGCTAGGCTATTAGTGCTAGACCTTCAGTCTCCTCTGTTTTGTCAAGCGGCGGTGTTGTCAAGCGGCGGTGTTGTCAAGCGACGGTGTTGTCAAGAGGCGGTGTTGTCAAGAGGCGGCGTTGTCAAGAGGCGGCGTTGTCAAGCGGCGGCGTTGTCAAGAGGCGGCGTTGTCAAGAGGCGGCGTTGTCAAGAGGCGGTGTTGTCAAGAGGCGGTGTTGTCAAGCGGCGGTGTTGTCAAGAGGCGGTGTTGTCAAGAGGCGGTGTTGTCAAGAGGCGGTGTTGTCAAGAGGCGGTGTTGTCAAGAGGCGGTGTTGTCAAGAGGAGGCGTTGTCAAGAGGAGGCGTTGTCAAGCGGCGGTGTTGTCAAGCGGCGGTGTTGTCAAGCGGCGGTGTTGTCAAGCGGCGGTGTTGTCAAGCGGCGGTGTTGTCAAGAGGCGGTGTTGTCAAGAGGCGGCGTTGTCAAGAGGCGGCGTTGTCAAGAGGCGGTGTTGTCAAGAGGCGGTGTTGTCAAGAGGCGGTGTTGTCAAGCGGCGGTGTTGTCAAGCGGCGGTGTTGTCAAGAGGCGGCGTTGTCAAGAGGCGGTGTTGTCAAGAGGCGGTGTTGTCAAGCGGCGGTGTTGTCAAGAGGCGGTGTTGTAGACAACAACAGTCACAAGTACTGACCAGTCAGACAGTTCAACTAGCACTTATTAAGTAGGTTACTAGGTCAAATATAGCATTTAAATTAAACTACAATACAATACCAACAGCTACTGTTGAATCAACTGCCCTAAAAGACAATACCAACAGCTACTGTTGAATCAACTGCCCTAAAAGACAATACCAACAGCTACTGTTGAATCAACTGCCCTACAAGACAATACCAACAAATACTATTGAATCAACTGCCCTACAAGACAATATACTGACAGATACTATTGAATACACAAATATACTTGCTGCTCTTGTAGGTGCAGAAATCCTTCCCAACTACAGATGATGTACACCTGCTGTGGGATGAGAACTGCGTCTTTGTATCATTCATATAAGCCACTGCCCCATAGGGAATTAGAGGCTACTTGTATTGATAATACAACGTTGTTTGTTCTGTATTATGTCTAAAAGGAAACAGTGAGAATTTGTGGGATGGGAAAGTGTTTTCTTTTGGTGTTTTGAGATGGGACTGTTTCACTTAATCAAAAGCAAGTAGAATGATTCTATAGAGAGGAAAGAGAAGTGGGAAACATCCACGCTGTCCATATGTTCACCAAACTGCTCAGAGCTAGCAGAGAGGGAGAAACATCCACGCTGTCCATCAAACTGTTCAGAGCTAGCAGAGAGAGGGAAACATCCACCCTGTCCATATGTCCACCAAACTGCTCAGAGCTAGGAGAGAGGGAAACATCCACCCTGTCCATATGTCCACCAAACTGTTCAGAGCTAGCAGAGAGAGGGAAACATCCACCCTGTCCATATGTCCACCAAACTGTTCAGAGCTAGCAGAGAGAGGGAAACATCCACCCTGTTCATATGTCCACCAAACTGCTCAGAGCTAGCAGAGAGGGGGAAACATCCACCCTGTCCATATGTCCACCAAACTGCTCAGAGCTAGGAGAGAGGGAAACATCCACCCTGTCCATATGTCCACCAAACTGCTCAGAGCTAGCAGAGAGAGGGAAACATCCACCCTGTCCATATGTCCACCAAACTGCTCAGAGCTAGCAGAGAGGGGGAAACATCCACCCTGTCCATATGTTCACCAAACTGCTCAGAGCTAGCAGAGAGAGGGAAACATCCACCCTGTCCATATGTCCACCAAACTGCTCAGAGCTAGCAGAGAGAGGGAAACATCCACCCTGTCCATATGCCCACCAAACTGCTCAGAGCTAGCAGCAGAATGTGGTCACATTTTATTGGAGGCTAAATGCAGATAATAAGTTAGGTGGTCAAAAGCAATTTTGTGAAGGATTGATTTTGAGTTTGTTTATTAAAGGTTTCAGGAAACCGAAATAACCCCAGGGGAAGGAGGAGGTTAGGATTAGTCCTTTGAAGAGGCAGATAGGCTTCAGTTGGATGGCCCTATATTTAGGATCCAGGGAATGACTTCACTCAGAGAAGTACAAGAACTAGCGTGAATAAACTAGCGTGAATAAACTCCTGACTTTTGACGTTTCAGTTCAAACAAACTAGACAAATAACTATTTAGAATCCTTTTGTAATTATGTCTCTTTCACTAGTCAGTTATGTAATGGCTATAATGTCACAGATTAGAGAGAGACTGTGTGTGTGTGTGTGTGTGTGTGTCTGACATTAAACAGGCAAGCCGAGGCATTACCTCACCAGCCCTTCAAAAAACCAAGTGCACAAGTCAACTTTTGAAGCTCTTCAAGAGGGCCCAGAATGCACCACAGTGGTGATTGAACAGCAAAACCCCTGACGTTCCGTTGGTCCCCAAAGGGCCGTTGACATAGTTTTGGCAAGAGGCGGAAACATGCCGTGGTAATTAACCAAAACACTCTTTGTATAATGATGTTATGTGATGCAATTCAATAAAACATTCTTAATGAATACAGCATTATACTGTCTTAACTAATAGTAAAGGAAGGTGTGCCTGGTTAAATAAAATAAAGACAAAGGCCTTGTTTACACCTGAGACAGGATCTTTTCCACGTACCCAGGTGGGAATGTTTTTGGATTTTTTTTTATTTTTATTTTTTTTTATTTTACTAGGCAAGTCAGTTAAGAACAAACTATTATTTTCAATGACGGCCTAGGAACTGCCTTGTTCAGGGGCAGAACGACAGAGTTGTACCTTGTTAGCTCGGGGATTTGAACTTGCAACCTTCCGGTTACTAGTCCAACGCTCTGACCACTAGGCTACCCTGCCGGGATAGGCCAATATGTTAAATCGCTCTGGATAAGAGCGACAGGAAGCTCACTGTGACTTCTCACTACCTTCAGCTACCTTTCTGCTGAAATCCCTGTACCCAATCACTATCTCCCGTCTATTTCTCTCTGGGCCGTTATCTCCGCTTTCCTCTAAATCTGATAGATCCAGAGTAGACCACCATGGAAGACCAAAGAGCCTGCAGGTCTAACTAGTGTCCTATCCTGTTACACATATATATATATATATACACCAAGACATTGTGAATTATATTCACATTGTGAATATCCATTGCGCTGCACACAGTTTAAACTGCCAAGACATACCAGAGATAAGGGACTGTTGATATTTTCAACCACAGAGCACATGGGTCCTATACTTTGCGGGGGCTGCGGGTGTGTCCGGAACGCCAGTGGAATAGAGTGCCATTTGTCACTCAGCAGATACTAGTTTCCTGTGGGATCAGGAAGGGCTTGTTCCAGCCAATCATCTTCAATCTCCGGCTCTAGTTACACTAGCTGAGTTAGGATAGTGATGAAGGAAGCGATTTGTTCTGATGAAGACCATGATGATGCCGCAACATTCTCAGAATATAAACTGAACAAAAAATATATATATAAACGCAACAGAGTTGTTTGCTGAAATAAAAGATACCAGAAATGTTCCATACGCACTAAAAAACCGTGTTTCTCTCAAATTTTGGTTGCGCAAATTTGTTTACATCCCTGTTAGTGAGCATTTCTCCTTTGCCAAGATAATACATCAACCTGACAGGTGAGGCATACCAAGAATCTGATTAAACAGCATGATCATTACACAGGTGCACCTTGTGCTGAGCTCGCTAAAATGTGCAGTTTGACACAATGCCACAAATGACTCAAGTTTTAGATGAAGTGTGCGATTGGCATGCTGACTGCAGGAATGTCCAATAAGGCTGTTATCAGTGAATTGATTGTTAATGTCTCTACCATAAGCCACGTCCAACATAATTTTAGAGAATTTGGCAGTACGTCCAACCGACCACGTGTAACCACTCCAGCCATGGACCTCCACATCCGGCTTCTTCACCTGCGGGATCGTCTGAGGAGGGGGAGGGTAGGGACTCCCCAGTGGGGGGGCTTGACTCCCAAGTGGGTGGGCCATGTTGATTCCAAAGCTTCACGCTCCCACAGTTGTGTCAAGTTGGCTGGATGTCCTTTGGGTGGTGGACAATTCTTGATACACACGGGAAACTGTTGACTGTGGAAAAACCCAGCAGCATTGCAGTTCTTGACACAAACGGGTGCGCCTGGCACCTACTACCATACCCTGTTCAAAGGCACTTAAATCTTATGTCTTGCCCAATCACCCTCTGAATGACACACATACACAATCCATGTCTTAATTGTCTCAAAGCTTAAAAATCCTTCTTTAACAACCGGTCTCCTCCCCTTCATCTACACTGATTGAAGTGGATTTAACAAGGGACATCAATAAGGAATCATAGCTTTGGTAAATCTAGCTTACAATTGGCTCATTCACCCCCCCTCCTCTCCCCTGTAACTATTCCCCATGTTGTTGCTGTCCCCATGTTGTTGCTGTCCCCATGTTGTTGCTGTCCCCATGTTGTTGCTGTCCCCATGTTGTTGCTGTCCCCAGGGTACGCTCAATGTCGTCGGGAGTATGCCTAATAAAAATGTGATTCACGTAAAAATTTTAAATATATAATTTTTTCCTTCACATGTTCAAATAGTCCATTTATATTGTCACATCTATACATCTGGGTGAGTTTCTTTTCCCCTCTCCTCAGTAGCCTCGTTTCACTGCCAAAAATAAAATGACACCATCTAGTGTTCAGCGAAATAACAACACAATGTCAATTACAGGTAGCCTGGTCAAATAATGAACATCCAATCACATTAACCCTTACTCATCCAATCACATTAACCGTTACTCATCCAATCACATTAACCGTTACTCTTCCAATCACATTAACCGTTACTCATCCAATCACATTAACCGTTACTCATCCAATCACATTAACCGTTACTCTCTCGCGGGAATTCCACTAACGGTATGGAGCCAAACGTAGCTGCTGCTCTTGCTGGTATCTGTACTGATGGCACAAAAGCCATGACAGGGAGACGTAGTGTGTCCTGTGTGAATTCAAGTATGCTCCCTCTAATTCTCTCTTTCTCCCTTTCTTTCTTTCTCTCTCTTGGAGGACCTGAGCCCTAGGACCATGCCTCAGGATTACCTGACATGATGACTCCTTGCTGTCCCCAGTCCACCTGGCCGTGCTGCTGCTCCAGTTTCAACTGTTCTGCCTGCGGCTATGGAACCCTGACCTGTTCACCGGACGAGCTACCTGTCCCAGACCTATTATTTGACCATGCTGGTCATCTATGAACATTTGAACATCTTGGCCATGTTCTGTTATAATCTTCACCCGGCACAGCCAGAAGAGGACTGGCCCCCCCTCATAGCCTGGTTCCTCTCTAGATTTCTTCCTAGGGAGTTTTTCCTAGCCACCGTGCTTCTACACCTGCATTGCTTGCTGTTTGGGGTTTTAGGCTGGGTTTCTGTACAGTACTTTGAGACATCAGCTGATGTAAGAAGGGCTATATGAATCAATTTGATTTGGCATATGGGTGAGGGGAGTTGGGGTGGGGTGTAGGGGTGAGGGGAGGTGGGGTGGGGTGGAGGGATGAGGGGAGTTGGGGTGGGCTGTAGTGGTGAGGGAAGTTGGGGTGGGGTGTAGGGGTGAGGGGAGTAGGGGTGGGGGTGTAGGGGTGAGGGGTGTAGGGGTGAGGGGAGTGGGGGTGTAGGGGTGAGGGGAGTAGGGGTGGGGGTGTAGGGGTGAGTGGAGTAGGGGTGGGGTGTAGGGGTGAGGGGAGTAGGGGTGGGGTGTAGGGGTGAGGGGAGTAGGGGTGGGGGTGTAGGGGTGAGGGGAGTAGGGGTGGGGTGTAGGGGTGAGGGGAGTAGGGGTGGGGTGTAGGGGTGAGGGGAGTTGGGGTGGGGTGTAGGGGTGAGGGGAGTTGGGGTGGGGGGTGGAGGTGAGGGGAGTTGGGGTGGGGGGTGGAGGTGAATGTTTCATGATTAACTACTCATGGAGTGATTGTGATAATATACAGAAACTCAAGTCCTTTTGTTCACCCGACCAAGAATACCTCACAATCAAATCCCAACTGCATTACCGCCCAAGAGAATTATCTTCGGTTATTGTCACAGCCATGTATATTCTCCCTCAAGCCGATACCACGAGGGCCCTCAAGGAACTACATTGGACTTTATGTGTAATGATCCTCTTCCTGTGAATGACTGGAACAAAGCGCAGCGTGGTACGTGTTCATGATATTTTATTAGATCAGAACACTTGAAAATAACAAAGAAGAAATCTAACAGTTCTGTAAGGAAACTAAACTATACAGAAAACAGCTACCCATGAAACACAGGTGGGAAAAGGCTGCCTAAGTATGATTCCCAATCAGAGACAACGATAGACAGCTGTCCCTGATTGAGAACCATACCCCAGCCAAAACACAAAAAACCTAAAAAACATAACATAGAATGCCCTCCCAAATCACACCCTGACCAAACCAAAATAGAGACATAAAAAGGCTCTCTCAGGTCAGGGCGTGACATTATGAACACTGGAAACCATATATCCTGAGGCTGCATTTATTGTAGCTGGGGAATTTAACAAAGCAAATTTGAGTAAAACACTGCCGATGTTCTACCAACACATTGACTACTCACTCGACCACTGCTCTCTTCCGGGATGCCTACAAGGCCCTCCCCCACCCTCCCTTCGGCCAATCAGATCACAACTCCATTTTGCTCCTCCCGTCCTATAGGCAGAGACTCAAACAGGAAACAGGAAGTACTCCTGCAAATGTCTATTCAACGCTGGTCTGACCAATCGGAATCCATGCATCAAGATTGTTTTGATCACGTGTATTGGGATATGTTCTGGTAGCCTCGGATAATAACATTGATGTATACACAGACACGGTGACTGAGTTCATCAGGAAGTGTAAAGGGAATGTTGTTCCCACTGTGACTATTAAAACCTACCCAAACCAGAAACGTGGGCAGATGGCAGCATTTGCACTAAATTGAAAGCACGAACCACCGCATTTAACCATGGCAAGGTGACTGGGAATATGGAAGAATAGAAACAGTGTAGTTATTCCCTCCGTAAGGCAAGAAAACAGACCAAACATCAGTACAGAGACGAAGTTGTCGGTCTAAGGACAAAGTGGAGTCGCAATTTAACGTCTCAAACACCAGACGTATGTGGCCTATCTACAGATAATCACGGACTACAAAGGTAAAACCAGCTACGTCGCTAAACACCTTCCTCGCCCGCTTTGAGGCTAACACAGTGCCATTGACACGGCCCGCTTCCAAGGACTGTGGGCTCTCGTTCTCCGTGGCCGATGTGAGTAAGATATTTAAGCGTGTTAACCCTCGCAAGGCTGCCGGCCCAGATGGCATCGCTAGCCAGATCTTCAGAGCATGAGCAGACAAACTTACTGGAGTGTTTTCGGACATATTTAAACTCTCCCTATTCCAGTCCACTGTTTCGCACTTGCTTCCAGCATTGTTCCTGTACCCAAGAAAGCAAAGGTAACTGAACTAAATTACTATAAACCCGTAGCACTCACTTCTGTCATCATAAAGTGCTTTGAGAGGCTAGTTAAGGATTATATTACCTTACCTGACACCCTAGACCCACTCCAATTTGCATACCGCCCCAATAGATCCACAGATGATGCAATTGCCTATGCCCTACACACTGCCCTATCCCATCTGGACAAGAGGAATACCTATGTAAGAATGTTGTTCATTGTCTATGGCTCAGGCTTCAACGCCATAGTACCCTCCAAGCTCATCATCAAGCTCGGGGCCCTGGGTCTGAACCCCGCCCTGTGCAACTGGGTCCTGGACTTCCTGACAGGCCGCCCCCAGGTGGTGAAGGTAGGAAACAACACCTCCACTTCACTGATCATCAACACAGGGGCCACACAAGGGTGTGTACTCAGTCCCCTCCCGTACTTCCTTTCAACTATGACTGCATGGCTATGCACACCTCCAAATCAATCATCAAGTGTGCAGACGACACATCAGTATTGTGATGATTACCAACAATGATGAGAATGTGTACAGGGAGGAGGTGAGGGCCCTGGTGGAGTGGTGCCAGGAAAATAACCTCTCCCTCAACGTCAACAAAACGAAGAAGCTGATCGTGGACTACAGGAGACAACAGAGGGAGCACGCCCCCCATCCACATCGACAGGACCACAGTGGAGAAGGTGGAAAGCTTCAAGTTCCTCGGCATTCACATCACTGACAATCTGAAATGGTCCACACACACAGACAGTGTGGTGAAGAAGGTGCCTCAGGAGGCTAATGAAATTTGATTTGGCACCCAAGACCCTCACAAACTTTTACAGATGCACAATTGAGAGCATCCTGTCGGGCTGTATCACCGTCTGGTGCAGCAATTGCGCCGCCCGCAACCGCAGGGCTCTCCAGAGTGTAGTGAGGTCTGCCCTCCAGAACACCTACAGCACCTGATGTCACAGGAAGGCCAAAAAGATCATCAACGACACCAACCACCCGAGCCACTGCCTGTTCATCCCGCTACAATCCAGAAGGTGAGGTCAGTACAGGTGCATCGAAGCAGTATGGTCAATTAGGAATGACATGCTTCCGTTTTCTCCTTTCAAGACATTACTAAACCCAGGGATATACTGGTAAATGTGTTATTCACTATCACTTCACCCTCTTTATATGCTGAGTACTTCTAGGCCCATATTTATGCAGATATTCTGTAAAAAATCTGCCGTTTCCAGCTACAGTAGTCCTTTACAACATTAACAATGTCTACACTGTATTTCTGATCAATTTGATGTTATGTTAATGGACAAGAAAAATGTGCTTTACTTTCAAAAACAAGGACATTTCTAAGTGACCCCAAACTTTTGAACGGTAGTGTATATTGCAAACACTTGTGAATTACTGAGGTTAACACATTGATATGCCTGAAAGAAAGTGTTGAATTAACAAGAAGCTCAAGACTTTCCCGACTACCGGCCATATCCTGACCTTTAAAATGTATTTATTTTTACATTTTACCCCCTTTTTCCTGGTATCCAATTGTTTTAGTAGCTACTATCTTGTCTCATCGCTACAACTCCCGTACGGGCTCGGGAGAGACGAAGGTCGAAAGCCATGCTTCCACCGAAACACAACCCAACCAAGCCTCACTGCTTCTTAACACAGCACGCATCCAACCCGGAAGCCAGCTGCACCAATGTGTCGGAGGAAACACTGTGCACCTGGCGACCTGGTTAGCGTGCACTGCACCCGGCCCGCCACAGGAGTCACTAGTGCACGATGAGACAAGGATATCCCTACCGGCCAAACCCTCCCTAACCCGGACGACGCTAGGCCAATTGTGTGTTGCCCCACGGACCTCCCTGTCGCGTTCGGCTGCGACAGAGCCTGGGCACGAACCTAGAGTCTCTGGTGGCACAGCTAGCACTGCGATGCAGACACTCTTATCCAGAGCGACTTCATACATTTTCATACTTTTTTTCGTACTGGTCCCCCGTGGGAATCGAACCCACAACGTTGGCATTGCAAGCACCATACCCTACCAACTAAGCTACACGTACTGTTAAATTCAACATTTACTGAACTGTTACTTCTATTGGAACAGCAGCCAACTGTCATGACTATCACCACTATCTGAAAACATGAATCTAGCCCACTGTAAAGCCCTCCTGTCTGAAAACATGAATCTAGCCCACTGTAAAGCCCTCCTGTCTGAAAACATGAATCTAGCCCACTGTAAAGCCCTCCTATCTGAAAACATACATCTAGCCCACTGTAAAGCCCTCCTATCTGAAAACATGAATCTAGCCCACTGTAAAGCCCTCCTATCTGAAAACATGAATCTAGCCCACTGTAAAGCCCTCCTGTCTTAAAAACATGCATCTAGCCCACTGTAAAGCCCTCCTGTCTGAAAACATACATCTAGCCCACTGTAAAGCCCTCCTGTCTGAAAACATACATCTAGCCCACTGTAAAGCCCTCCTATCTGAAAGCATGAATCTAGCCCACTGTAAAGCCCTCCTATCTGAAAACATGAATCTAGCCCACTGTAAAGCCCTCCTATCTGAAAACATGAATCTAGCCCACTGTAAAGCCCTCCTAAGCCATTCAAAGTACATATACAAAGCACATGTTAACAGGTCCCCTATCAAATAGCCAGTATTACATCTTAACAGGCCCCTATCAAATAGCCAGCATTACATCTTAACAGTCCCCTATCAAATAGCCAGTATTACATCTTAACAGGCCCCTATCAAATAGCCAGCATTACATCTTAACAGTCCCCTATCAAATAGCCAGTATTACATCTTAACAGTCCCTATCAAATAGCCAGTATTACATCTTAACAGTCCCTATCAAATAGCCAGTATTACATCTTAACAGTCCAAATCAAATAGCCAGTATTCCATCTTAACAGTCCCCTATCAAATAGCCTGTATTACATCTTAACAGTCCCTATCAAATAGCCAGTATTCCATCTTAACAGTCCCCTATCAAATAGCCTGTATTACATCTTAACAGTCCCCTATCAAATAGCCTGCATTACATCTTAACAGTCCCCTATCAAATAGCCTGTATTACATCTTAACAGTCCCCTATCAAATAGCCTGTATTACATCTTAACAGTCCCCTATCAAATAGCCTGTATTACATCTTAACAGTCCCCTATCAAATAGCCTGTATTACAGTACCAGTTTGGCATCTCCACGTACCGTGAATAAGTTACCTATTATTATCGGAGGTGGGTGTGCCAATTCTTAATGTTCCTGTTTTGCCTTGCTATGGAGATCATTAAAAACAAATAGGGTTATCAGCCCTCATCGTGACAACACCTTTACTGAAAATATACCAGAGCTGATAAAAGAAACCGTTTGTAGGAACGCCGATACCCCGATGTGAGGAATTCTGCAAAGTGTTTTACATACCTGTCCTTTCTTACAGACCGGGGACTTTCCCCTTCTTATATTGCTAATTGGATTTCTCTTAATTGTTGTCCAGCGATTGGAAAGGACCCTCTTGTGTAACGCCACTGTCAATGGAAATATGCATGAACAACTACAACGGCATACAACCCCTATCGATCACATTGAGATCATTTACTGCTTTTGTCTAGCTTGTCCTGTGCGTTAGCTCTGAGCTCAGCGTCTTCAAGAGGCTATTGTGCTAGTATCGAGTAACATCCTCAATATACTATCAATTTATTACCACTTCAATTTTTTGCCTTTGGTACCAAGTCTATTTCACATTCTCCATATCTGGCAGGTTGTGCTCTTGAACACTTGTTTTAATGCATTACAATGAGATTAAACTATGCAGAGAATTTGGCGTGTCTCAATTCCAGAAACCTGGAAGTTAAACTATGAGCTCAATCCATTGGCGTGTAGATGGAACTACAGTATGTCCACACGAGAGAGGGAGAGGGAGAGGAAGCGAGAGGGAGAGGGAGAGGGAGGGGGAGTGGGAGAGGGAGAGGGAGAGGAAGCGAGAGGGAGAGGGAGAGGAAGCGAGAGGGAGAGGGAGAGGAAGCGAGAGGGAGAGGAAGCGAGAGGGAGAGGGAGAGGAAGCGAGAGGGAGAGGGAGAGGAAGCGAGAGGGAGAGGGAGAGGAAGCGAGATGGAGATAATCACTGTTGGTGGTAAGCAGCTGGTCCGGTCTAACCAGAGATGAATCACTGTTGGTGGTAAGGAGCGGGTCCAGTCTAACCAGAGATGAATCACTGTTGGTGGTAAGCAGCTGGTCCGGTCTAACCAGAGATTGATCCCTGTTGGTGGTAAGCAGCTGGTCCGGTCTAACCAGAGATGAATCACTGTTGGTGGTAAGGAGCTGGTCCGGTCTAACCAGAGATGAATCCCTGTTGGTGGTAAGCAGCTGGTCCGGTCTAACCAGAGATGAATCCCTGTTGGTGGTAAGCAGCTGGTCCGGTCTAAACAGAGATGAATCACTGTTGGTGGTAAGCAGCTGGTCCGGTCTAACCAGAGATGAATCCCTGTTGGTGGTAAGGAGCTGGTCCGGTCTAACCAGAGATGAATCACTGTTGGTGGTAAGGAGCTGGTCCGGTCTAACCAGAGATTAATCACTGTTGGTGGTAAGGAGCTGGTCCGGTCTAACCAGAGATGAATCACTGTTGGTGGTAAGCAGCTGGTCCGGTCTAACCAGAGATGAATCACTGTTGGTGGTAAGCAGCTGGTCCGGTCTAACCAGAGATGAATCACTGTTGGTGGTATGCAGCTGGTCCGGTCTAACCAGAGATGAATCTGAAACATGCATTCCTGGACTTCCTCTCTGTTGGCAGAGTGCTGTGCTGGGCTGCTGTGGCTGTGTTATTTGTCGAAATTGAGTTATTGACATTAGTCTTGTTCTGTTTCATGTTCTCTACGTAAATAGTAGTATAAATACCCCAACTCTTGTTAAGTTCAAAATAATACAATATAAAATTAGCGGACACCATTAAAACCAATGAAAGGCAATTATCTCAGAATTATCATTTTGCAGATAAAAACTTACAGTCCCCAAGCTCTCAAAATGTCTGTGTTATTGGGCTGGGAATAGAGAGAGACAAGTCAGGTAGAGACAGGGCTGTGTTATTGGGCTGGGGATAGAGAGAGACAGGGCTGGTAGAGACAGGGCTGTGTTATTGGACTGACGATAGAGAGAGACAGGGCTGGTAGAGACAGGGCTGTGTTATTGGTCTGACGATAGAGAGAGACAAGTCGGGTAGAGACAGGGCTGTGTTATTGGGCTGGGAATAGAGAGAGACAGGGCTGGTAGAGAGAGGGCTGTGTTATTGGGCTGGGGATCGAGAGAGACAGGGCTGGTAGAGACAGGGCTGTGCTATTGGGCTGAGGATAGAGAGAGACAGGGCTGGTAGAGACAGGGCTGTGTTATTGGACTGGGGATATAGAGAGAAAGGGCTGTGTTATTGGGCTGGGGATAGGGAGAGACAGGGCTGGTAGAGACAAGGCTGTGTTATTGGTCTTGGTCAAAGGTAGTGCCCTATATAGGGAATAGGGTTCTATTTGGGAAGCAGCCAGAGTAGAGAGGGCTCAGAGAGAGACCTAGCTACCTCTTGGAGACATGTGCCTCTCTCTGCCCAGACCTAAGTGGGAGAGATGGCGCTCAGTATTTACTCAGGTGGAATAATACACAGTCAAGCTGGCCAGTTGTGTAGTGATAAAACAAAGACTATTCCAAAGAATGTGCTCCATGTGTTCCTGCGTGAGCATAAGCTGATTTCTCAGATCGAGTGGCGTAGGCTTTGACCAGAAAACATATTTGCTCACTCATGCTTTCAAGAAGCTCTTCCACAACCACACTGCATGTTTGTTTTTCATGCTCAATATGTACGCTAGCAAACTTTTATAAACATTCCCAGCTATCTGGTTTATACAGAACCCTGAATATGATCCTTCAGTACAGAATTCAGTCAGGTAAAGTATTCTTCACAAGTGATTATAGGCCTCCAAGTTGTTTCCGAATACTTCAAAAAAAGTTAGTTGAAACAACTCATCAATTGTGCGTTGAGAAATACCTTCCGGAGGTAGGTAATGTAAAATTACTTGGAATCAGGTCACTGGACCCTGACCTGACCACCGACCAGGCCTCCCCACTGACCTGGCCTCCCCAAAGCCCAGCATTGCTGTTGGGCAAACATTTGATTTAAGACTCCGTCAAAAGTGATTTCATGAGATCCATTTCTCCAGGTTGCATACCTCAAATAGCTAACACACACCCTGCTCAAATACATAGCTTTGTTTTGATAGCAGCAAGCTGGAAATACGGACCTGACATGGACAAAAACAAAAAGTCCTGGAGGGAGAGAACCGTCTAATTATTAAACGGAGGGAGAAATCAGCGGAGCTGCCTGGGTCTGTTGACACTAGTGGTATTTTGCTCTTGGTGCGATTCCACCTGCATCATTTGCTGACACAACGCATCTGCCAAACTCCAGCAACATGGTGGTCCAGTTTAGTTTACATTTCACAATATCAATTAAGTACCTCTGCTTGCTTTTCCCCCTCCTTGGCTGGCTGAGTTTTGTGGCAAAACAGGTCTTTCAGACTTCAGTTTTAAGTATCTATCCAGTGTTTCCAGATTTCTATGAAATGTGACCTATAATTAATTTAATTAATTACAATATGAGTGAAATCGTTTTCCTTCCAAAATATGGTAATTAAGTATGTTAAAAAAAAAACACCTTTCTGTGTTTGAACGATGCAGGCGTATATACCGGTCCTGAAAAATATTCATGATGATAGATCGCTGATTGGCCAACTGAGCCAACATGACGTCATGTTCTATGAGGAAATAGAAAGCGTTTTTGAAACGGCCTGTTTGAGATACAATTTTTAGGTGGGTTTTTTGAAGTGCATTTTCTCCAATTGATGCTTTGGCCAGATATGAGTACAGGATGATTCAACAACATTATATGGGTATGAGTTAGCAGAATACAAAACTTTTAAAAGTGAGTTTTTTTTACTAAACAGGTCATCACTCATATAGTTCCACTATGAGTTTAATTTCAGTTATTTTCTCCAGCATCACTTTCAAATCTAGCTCCAAAGATGACAGATATCAATTGGGGACTTATTTTCTGGTACCAGACTCATCACCTCTCCACGAAAACAAACAGACATAAACACTCAAGTAACTTGGTGCAAAGAAGGACTGGCAAGTCACACCTTGTCTTGTCTCAGAACGGCTGTGTGTGCTTCAAAAGGACGACCAGTTTCCCATTGACGTGAGCCTACCAGACGAGCTAAATGCCTTCTATGCCTGCTTCGAGGCAAGCAACACTGAACAAGAGATCCAGAAGACTGTGTGAAATGGAGCTGGAGGGAATAGCCGCTGTTTTACTGGCTTCTGAACAGGGGTTCTATTTTTGTGCTGATCGGAACTATTTTGTTTTTACATATTTCAACCAATGATCAAAAAAGAGCTTCTGGACAAAAAAAGAGCTTCTGGCCATCAGAACAGCTATCTTGATTTAGATGAGGACTTCAATGACTATGAATCGAAGGACATATTGATTATCCTAGACCAGGCCCCAATCCCCGACACTCAGAGAGGGAAGAGGCCGTGCTATTAGAGGCCTGATTGCGGGATACCTGACGAGACTAAGTCAGAGAGTGGATAAACCTCCTCTACTCTCCATTCTATTGGCGAACGTGCAATCACTGGAGATTAAACTGGACAAAATGGTCTACAGCTGATCATGAGGTATTCTAACTTATGCTAGCAAAACCTCGAGACTTCCTTAATATTATAGATCCTGCACCAGCTGTTGTTAACAAAGAGACAAAGAGGTTTTTCTATACATCGGCAGGACAAAACGGCAGTGTCAGAGAATCTCAGGGGAGGGGGTGTGTCTCTTTATTAACAACAGCTGGTGCGCAATCTTTAATATTATGAAAGTCTCAAGGTTCTGCTCGCCTGTAGGCCATTCTGTTTACCAAGAGGGTGTTAATCAATATTTATCGTAGTTTATTTGTCTATTTACCACGCACAAACTGGCACTAAGAACACACTCAACGAGCTGTATAGGGCCATGAGCAAACAAGAAAGTACTCACCCAGAGGCAACGTTCCTAGTGGCAGGTGATTTTAATGCACAAAAACTGAAATCCGTTTGACCTCATTTCTACCAGCATGTCACCTGTGCAACTAGAGGTGAAAAAAACTCTTGATCACCTTTACTCCACACACAGAAAGGCCTACAAATCTCTACCTCACCTTCCATTTGGCTAATATGACCATAACTCCATCCTCTTGATTCTTGCTTACAAGCAAAAACTCAAACAGGAAGTACCAGTGACTAGCTCAATATGGAAGTAGTCAGAAGAAGCGCATGCTAAGCTACAGGACTATTAGCACAGACTGGAAAATGTTCCGGGATTAATCCGATGGCATTGAGGAATTTACATCAGTCACCGGCTTCATTAATAAGTCTGTCGACGACGTTGCCCCCACATACATCCCAACCAGAAGCCATAGATTACAGGCAACATCTACACTGAGCTAAAGGCTAGAGCTAACACTAATCCGGAAGCTTATAAAAAATCCTGTCAAGTCCTCCAATGAACCATCAAACAGCCAAATCGTCAATACAGGACCAAGATCAAATCCTACTACATTGGCTCTGACGCTCGTCGGATATGGCAGGGCTTGCAAACTATCATGGGTTACAAAGGGAAACCCTGTAGCGAGTTGTCCAGTGATGCAAAGTAACCAGACGAGCTAAATACCTTCTAGTCTTGCTTCGAGGAAAACAACACTGAGCCATGCATGAGAGATCCAGTTGTTCTGGGCGACCGTGTGATCATGCTCTCTGTAGCGTGAGTAAGACCAATAAACAGGTTAACATTCACAAGGCCGCAGAGCCAGACATATTACCGGGACATGTACTCCGAGCATGCGCTGACCAACTGGCAAGTGTCTTTACTGACATTGTAAACATCTCCCTGATCCAGTCTGTAATACCTACATGTTTCAAGCAGACCACCATTGTCCCCGTGCCTAAGAACACCAAGGTAAGTTGTCTAAATGACTACTGCCCCGTAGCACTCACATCTGAAGCCATGAAATGCTTTGAAAGGCTGGTCAAACACCCACGACTGCATGGCCAAGCACAACTCCAACACCATCATTGTTTGCCAACAACACAACGGTGGTAGGCCTGATCACCGATGACAATGAGACAGCTTATAGGGAGGAGGTCAGAGACCTGGCAGTGTAGTGCCAAGACAACAATCTCTCCTTCAATGTCAGCAAGTGAAAGGAGCTGACCGTGGACTACAGGAAATGGAGGGCCGAGCACGCCCCCATCTACATCGACGGGGCTGCAAAGGAGCAGGTCAAGAGTTTTATGTTCCTCAGTCTCCACTTCACTGAGGACCTATAATGGTCCAAACACACCAACACAGTCTTGAAGAGGGCAAGACCATGCCTCTTCCCCCTCAGGAGGCTGAAAAGATTTGGCATGGGCCCTCAGATCCTCAAAAAGTTCTACAGCTGCACCATTGAGAGCATCTTGACTGGCGGCATCACTCGCTTGATATGGCAACTACTTGGCATCTGACCGCAAAGGCACTACAGAGGGTAATGTGTACGGCCCAGTACATCACTGGGGCCGAGTTACCTGTTATCCAGATCTTCTATACCAGGCAGTGTCAGAGGAAGGGCCTAAAAATGGTAAAATACTCCAGCCACCCAAGTCACAGACTGTTCTCTATGACCCCCCCAGCTTCTTCCACCAGGCACGAAGACTACTAAATAGTTAGTCCGGGTAGTGTTAAATAGTTAACCAATAGCTACCCGGACTATCTGCATTGACCCTCTTTCCACTAACTCTTTTGACTCATCACATACGCTGCTGCTACTGTTTATTATCTATCCTGTTGCCTAGTCACGTTATCTATACCTACATATACATATCTACCTCAATTACCTCGTACCCCTGCATATCGACTCAGTACTGGTACTCAGTGTATATAGCCAAGATATCGTTACTCATTGTGTATTTATTCCTTGTGTTTTAGTTTGGATATATTTTTCTCTCTGCATTGTGGGGAAGGCCAGTAAGTTAGCATTTAACTCTTAGTACACACCTGTTGTTTATGAAGCATTTCACTGTTAGTCTACACCTGTTGTTTACCAAGCATTTCCCTGTTAGTCTACACCTGTTGTTTACCAAGCATTTCCCTGTTAGTCTACACCTGTTGTTTACCAAGCATATCCCTGTTAGTCTACACCTGTTGTTTACGAAGCATGTGACAAACACAATTTGATTTCATTGATTTAAATAGAATTCACTTCTTTGCCTCCACATAAAATACAAAAAAAGGCTGCTCCCCAGCATGGCAGGTTCTTGTGAGAGACTGAGCCAGGAGCCGCTCGGTACTCTTCGACTACAGAGGAAAACACAGAGCTGCTCCCCAGCATGGCAGGTTAAATGGTTCCATAAGCGTAGAAGCACATGGGCCATGTGTCATCCTGACAAATGATGACTGTAGGAGCACATGGGCCATGTGTCATCCTGACAAATGATGACTGTAGGAGGGAGGGAGTCTGAGGAATAACAAGATCATGGCTGCATCCCAAACGGTACCCTATTCCCTATCTAGTGCACTACATTTGACCAGAGCCCCATAATGTAGCACACTAGATAGGGACTAGGGAACCATTTGAGAGGTAAGCCGTGATGTCCACCCTCCAACGGCCCGGCTTACCTTGGCAGATAAGCAGGCTCTGAAGCACTCAAGACTATTAAGTGGCTCCAGATGAAAGGAATGGAGGTAAATGACGTTTGATGGCAGCCAGGATGGATGACCTCAACCTCAGCAGCATCCCAGGTCTGGGGTATCTACTGTACCAACCTCAGTAGCATCCCAGGTCTGGGGTATCTACTGTACCAACCTCAGCAGCATCCCAGGTCTGGGGTATCTACTGTACCAACCTCAGCAGCATCCCAGGTCTGGGGTATCTACTGTACCAACCTCAGCAGCATCCCAGGTCTGGGGTATCTACTGTACCAACCTCAGCAGCATCCCAGGTCTGGGGTATCTACTGTACCAACCTCAGCAGCATCCCAGGTCTGGGGTATCTACTGTACCAACCTCAGCAGCATCCCAGGTCTGGGGTATCCACTGTACCAACCCCAGCAGCATCCCAGGTCTGGGGTATCCACTGTACCAACCCCAGCAGCATCCCAGGTCTGGGGTATCCACTGTACCAACCCCAGCAGCATCCCAGGTCTGGGGTATCTACTGTACCAACCCCAGCAGCATCCCAGGTCTGGGGTATCTACTGTACCAACCCCAGCAGCATCCCAGGTCTGGGGTATCTACTGTACCAACCCCAGCAGCATCCCAGGTCTGGGGTATCTACTGTACCAACCCCAGCAGCATCCCAGGTCTGGGGTATCTACTGTACCAACCCCAGCAGCATCCCAGGTCTGGGGTATCTACTGTACCAACCCCAGCAGCATCCCAGGTCTGGGGTATCTACTGTACCAACCCCAGCAGCATCCCAGGTCTGGGGTATCTACTGTACCAACCCCAGCAGCATCCCAGGTCTGGGGTATCTACTGTACCAACCCCAGCAGCATCCCAGGTCTGGGATATCTACTGTACCAACCCCAGCAGCATCCCAGGTCTGGGGTATCTACTGTACCAACCTCTGCAGCATCCCAGGTCTGGGGTATCTACTGGACCAACCCCAGCAGCATCCCAGGTCTGGGGTATCTATTGTACCAACCCCAGCAGCATCCCAGGTCTGGGGTATCTACTGTACTAACCTCTGCAGCATCCCAGGTCTGGGGTATCTACTGTACCAACCCCAGCAGCATCCCAGGTCTGGTTCTCTACTTTCTCTTCCAGAACCGTCTCGTCCTCTCCTTCAGAGAGCAGAGTTAACCACAACCTTTCTTAACTGACAAAATCCTTCTGATATAACATTTCCATGGGTCAGTCAGTTCATAGCAATCTGGCTGCTGGAGGGGTGCTCTCGCTCTCCAGTTGTTTAAGTCATTAGGACATCAGGCAGGACAAAGAGGCCCATTTATGTAAAGAGTTAAGATCAAGGCCTTAGCCTTGTGAATCCACACCAGTAGTGCTGTGGATTACATATCAGGTGATTTACCAGGGGTTTCTTAAAACCAGGGCCATTATCTGGCTGCTGGTGACAGTTCACACTGAGGTTCCACAGGCTCCGCAGACGACAAACAGCGGCAGGTAGCATAGTGGTTAGAGCATTGGGCCAGGAACCGAAAGGTTGCTGGATCGAATCCCTGAGCTGACAAGGTAAAAATCTGTCATTCTGCCCCTGAGCAAGGCAGTTAACCCACTGTTCCCCAGGTGCTGTGGATGTCGATTATGGCAGCCCCCCACACCTCTCTGATTCAGAGGGGTTAAATGGGGAAGACACAATTCAGTTGAATGCATTCAGTTGTACAACTGAGTAGGTATCCCCCTTTCCCAATCAGTCACAATGCCTGCTGGTATGTAGAGAGACCTGTAGGGCCTATTTGCACATCTCACTGTCATGGCCTATGAGTATGTACTAAATGTACCCCTGTCCCTATATAGTGCACACTACTTCAAAAGTAGTGGAGTATACAGGGTGCAATCTGGGATGCACACTGTCTGGCTGGCCTTCTAGGCAGAGTTGCAAAGAAAAAGCCATATCTCAGACTGGCCAATAAAAAGGAAAGATTAAGATGGGCAAAAGAACACAGGCACTGGACAGAGGAACTCTGCCTAGAAGGCCAGCATCCTGGAGTCGCCTCTTCACTGTTGACGTTGAGACTGGACAGAGGAACTCTGCATAGAAGGCCAGCATCCTGGAGTCGCCTCTTCACTGTTGACGTTGAGACTGGACAGAGGAACTCTGCCTAGAAGGCCAGCATCCTGGAGTCACCTCTTCACTGTTGACGTTGAGACTGGACAGAGGAACTCTGCATAGAAGGCCAGCATCCTGGAGTCGCCTCTTCACTGTTGACGTTGAGACTGGACAGAGGAACTCTGCCTAGAAGGCCAGCATCCTGGAGTCACCTCTTCACTGTTGACGTTGAGACTGGACAGAGGAACTCTGCATAGAAGGCCAGCATCCCAGAGTTGACGTTGAGACGGGTGTTTTGCGGGTACTATTTAATGAAGCTGCCAGTTGAGGACTTGTGAGGCGTCTTTATCTCAAACTAGACACTCTAATGTACTTGTCCTCTTGCTCAGTTGTGCACCGGGGCCTCCCACTCTTTTAATTCTGGTTAGAGCCAGTTTGCGCTGTTCTGTAGTACACAGCGTTGTACGAGATCTTCAGTTTCTTGGCAATTTCTCGCGTGGAATAGCCTTTATTTTTCTGAACAAGAATAGACTGATGAGTTTCAGAAAAAAGTTGTTTGTTTCTGGCCATTTTGAGCCTGTAATCGAACCCACAAATGCTGATGCTCCAGACAGATACTCAACTAGTCTAAAGAAGGCCAGTTGTATTGCTTCTTTAATCTGAACAACAGTTTTCAGTTGTGCTAACATAATTGCAAAGGGGTTTTCTTAAAATCAATTAGCCTTTGAAAATGATAAATTTGGATTATCTAACACATCTGTCGTTCTGCCCCTGAACAGGCAGTTAACCCAGTGTTCCTAGGCCGTCATTGAAAATAAGAATTTGTTCTTAACTGACTTGCCTAGTTAAATAAAGGTAAAAAAAAAAAAACGTGCCATTGGAACACAGGAGTGATGGTTGCTGATAATGGGTCTCTGTACGCCTATGCAGATATTCTGTAAAAAAATCAGCCGTTTCCAGCTACAATAGTCATTTACAACATTAACAATGTCTACACTGTATTTCTGATCAATTTGATATTATTTTAATGGACAAAAAAATGTGTTTTTCTTTCAAAAACAAGGACATTTCTAAGTGACCCCAAACATTTGAACGGTAGTGTATATATATTTATATTAGGGTTGAGCAATATTTGGGGAGACCTCATTTACGATATGCTACTCCAAATTTTGCACCGGTAACTGACTAATAATTCCAGCACTTTTTCTCCTTATTTACAATATTATAGTCACATTCTCATTAAGCAATGTTAGTATGGTGAAATGTATGCTTAGTTAAATTAATTTTGATTTAATTTTCAACATATTGATACAGCGTAACTGATAAAACTGCACAGTTTTCATTTTGTAAAGTTCAAATAGAGTAAAGTTCTTCAAATCACGATATATCGTCTTGTACTTCACGAAATATCGTCATTGTCACATATCACGATATTCAATTTAATAATTTATCGGCCCAACCCTAATATATACAGTATACATATTTTTGGTGGAACTCAGTCGGGGGTAACCAAATCTCACTTAGGGCGCCCAAAAGGCTAGAGCCGGTCCTGCCAGGTAGTCATCCCAAATGGCACCCCATTCCCTATATAGTACAGGCCCCGTAGGGTGCCATTTCAGCCTCAGTGGTCAAATGAAGAGGCAAGCAGTGCCACTAGCATTCCACTGGGCACCACTGCATCCCTCTGGGCACCACTGCATCCCACTGGGCACCACTGCAATCCTTCTGGGCACCACTGCATCCCACTGGGCACCACTGCAATCCTTCTGGGCACCACTGCAATCCTTCTGGGCACCACTGCATCCCACTGGGCACCACTGCATCCCACTGGGCACCACTGCAATCCACTGGGCACCACTGCATCCCACTGGGCACCACTGCAATCCTTCTGGGCACCACTGCATCCCACTGGGCACCACTGCATTCCACTGGGCACCACTGCATTCCACTAGGCACCACTGCATTCCACTGGGCACCACTGCATTCCACTGGGCACCACTGCATCCCACTGGGCACCACTGCATCCCACTGGGCACCACTGCATTCCACTGGGAACCACTGCATTCCACTGGGCACCACTGCATCCCGCTGGGCACCACTGCATCCCACTGGGCACCACTGCATCCCACTGGGCACCACTGCATTCCACTGGGCACCACTGCAATCCCACTGGGCACCACTGCATCCCACTGGGCACCACTGCATCCCACTGGGCACCACTGCATCCCACTGGGCACCACTGCATCCCACATCATTTTTACATGGATAATTGGGTAATATTCGGTTGAGATGTTGATCAACGAGATTACCACCTATATTCAACCATCTAAATGCACAACTAAATTCTAATGGAAAAACAATGTCTGTTTTTTTTGGTCTAGTTTGTCACCTAAATGTCTGTCAATGCTCTTTCAACCCTTTTAAAGGCACAGCAAAGGTCAAATGGGAATATTGTATTCAGTCAGATGTGTTGTTTGTTTATACAACAGATTAATGTGATGTCACTGGTCTTCGTCTAGTTGAGATTACATTAAAAAAGTACACGGTGCAAGTGATCAGTGCTGTCTGAGATTCTGACAGACTATTACAGGACATTGTGAATATCTCCTGGCGACAACCTGTGGCTTCCAATCTTCAACTTTACGTGATTTACACGAGAAGAAGTGTATAGTTACAGTAATGTGGCCATGGATGTGTTACTCATTATAAGGTTGAATGTTACATTAGTTTGTAAAAAACAGCCTTAACTTTAGGCTATTTACTGTATTACAAAATTAATGTTGAATTGTGTTTGGTTTACAACACAACCAAATATCAACATTTAAAAAAGGAGAGTTACTGCTTGGACAGTTTCATCTGAGCCATTAGCTTAATCACATTCTCATCTCATATGTATACACTGTATTCTATGCTACTATATTTTAGTCAATGCCAATCCGACATTGCTCATCTTAATATTTTATATATTTCTTAATTCCATTATTTTACTTTAAGATTTTAGTGAATTGTTAGATATTACTTTCGCTACATCCGCAATAACATCTGCTAAATATGTGACCATTAACATCTGTTAAATATGTGTATGTGACCAATAACATTTGATTTGAGCCTTTAACTTGAAATTTTGTTTGAGTTGGTGACTTGAATCCAACACATAATTGTTTAACTTGTCGTTAGATTGTCGCACAATCGTATTTAAAAGTGATGTCGAATTGTGTTTGGATGTCAACGCAACCAAATATAAGCATTTGAAGGAGATTTATCTTCTGCTTGGACAGTTTCATCTGAGCCACTGGCTTAGTGTGGGTTAACTTCCAGTTTGTTTACAAATTAATGATTGATATGTCTTCATTTCAACCAAAAATGAAAGTTAAAGATTAGGATTAAGATTAGGATTAAGACAGTGGGTAAAATGGAACTATCCAAGCAGTAGAAACATCTCCTTTAAAAGTTGACATTTGACACATTTATTTCAAGTTTAAAAAATAGGACTAAATCAAATCAAACTTTAAATGAAGTTTAGTCCTATTGTTTCATGAAGTTTAGTCCTATTCTTTCATGAAGTTTAGTCCTATTCTTTCATGAAGTTTAGTCCTATTCTTTAACGTTGATGTTTGGTTGAGATGGAGACGTGAATCATACACATAAAGTTATTAATTTGTAGACAAACTGGAATTAAAACCAGACTAAGTCAGTGAATTAAAAATACATTTCCTTCAATGTTAATATTTGGTTGTGTTGACAACAAAACACAATTCACTTTTACAGATGGAACTATGCAAGCAGAAGACACATCTCTTAAATGTTGACATCATGAAAAGGCTCGATTCAATCTGTATCGCTGAAGTTCCGCGTGATTGAAAATGTAAAGGCTGTGTTCCCGTGTTAGCCGAGACTGCATTCACGGTAAATGCTGCATACAAGTATGTCAGCGCAATCGGAAATTACTTTTAAATTTCAATGAGCAAAATCTGTAATGCTTCAGCGCTATAGATAGAATCGGGCCCTAAATATCATAACATTTGGCTTGGCCATACTGTACTGTCTATTTTTAGTTGAATTCTGGGTTGAATATGAAACCGTAGCTGTTGATGATTTTGCAGATGCTATGTAGGCCTAAATAGCATGACTGATATAGTATGGCGACATTTCATTTGCTCTGTTAATTTAATTTCCTACCTTTTAGAATGACTTTCGAGAGCCACGGTGAATCTATTTTGTTCTCAGGTGATCGATCTCTCAACGATCCTTCTCACAATAGCACATTGGTAATAGTCAGTGACAAATATCATAGCCTAGCAAGGCTGGGCTTGGTTAAGTAGGGCTGGGCTTGGTTAAGTAGGGCTGGGCTTGGTTAAGTAGGGCTTGGCTTGGTTAAGTAGGGCTGGGCTTGGTTAAGTAGGGCTGGGCTTGGTTAAGTAGGGCTGGGCTTGGTTAAGTAGGGCTGGGCATGGTTAAGTAGGGCTGGGCATGGTTAAGTAGGGCTGGGCTTGGTTAAGTAGGGCTGGGCTTGGTTAAGTAGTGCTGGGCTTGGTTAAGTAGGGCTGGGCATGGTTAAGTAGGGCTGGGCATGGTTAAGTAGGGCTGGGCTTGGTGAAGTAGGGCTGGGCTTGGTGAAGTAGGGCTGGGCTTGGTGAAGTAGGGCTGGGCTTGGTTAAGTAGGGCTGGGCTTGGTTAAGTAGGGCTGGGCTTGGTTAAGTAGGGCTGGGCTTGGTTAAGTAGGGCTGGGCTTGGTTAAGTAGGGCTGGGCTTGGTTAAGTAGGGCTGGGCTTGGTTAAGTAGGGCTGGGCTTGGTTAAGTAGGGCTGGGCTTGGTTAAGTAGGGCTGGGCTTGGTTAAGTAGGGCTGGGCTTGGTTAAGTAGGGCTGGGCTTGGTTAAGTAGGGCTGGGCTTGGTTAAGTAGTGCTGGGCTTGGTTAAGTAGGGCTGGGCTTGGTTAAGTAGGGCTGGGCTTGGTTAAGTAGGGCTGGGCTTGGTTAAGTAGTGCTGGGCTTGGTTAAAACCCTGGATGGGAGATTCTCCAGTAGGAGGCGGTTGCTCAGACTATTGTTGTTTTCTTCTGATAGTGGATATAACGTTGAAGATCTGATGCTGTTTTAAAGGTACAAATTGAATATATTTTATACAAGATTTGTCAATTGTAGGAATTAGGTTACCTTGACGACGTAACCCTGTGGTTGAAATTTCACCTTCAACACAACAGTTAATACATTCAATGTATTTTCCATGTTGACAAACTACGTTGAAACAACGTTGATTCAACCGGTTTGTGCCCAGTCGGATGCTGGGGCAGGGGGCTGCCAACACGTTTCCCAGGGGGCCTCTGTGTTTGTCATTCCAGTAGCTTAAAAGTGTACTTTAATTTGGGGTAATAGTACATGGGGAAAAACCTCCATGCAGGCCATTAATGACAGCTGGGACTTGAAGATGAAGCGTCGGCTAACTATGTCCGGCCCGTGGAGACATCACATTCTATTGAAAACAACGAAATCTAACTTTCTGTGGTCTTTTTCATCTTGTCCTTCCTTCCAAATCCAACAGATGTGGTACAGGCTGAGAGTGGGCACAGCTGCGATATCTACTTACTGGGCCATTTACTTTATGTTATTATTCTTATCTTGTATTATTTCTTATTGTTGTTGCCTTGTCCAGAAGGAGCCTGCAAGTAAGCATTTTTTGTTGGACGATGGTATGCCAATGCGTATCCCATACATACCACTAACAAAACTTGAAACCTGGCAACAACAACAAAAAAAACTTTGGCTAACGTTGAAATCCATTCTTGTAATAAGCCAATAAAAATATGTCAACATGAAATGTAATGGCTTCCTACGTACTAGTGCTGCATAGTGTGAGAAAATGGAGCAAGTGATATTACAACATGTTAATATCTAGTTACTCACAAAAGTTACAATTATATTGTTGACTAGTAAATCAATGTTATTATATTTTGAGTTCTCCAGACACATTTTCTTCATGCTCTTACACTAGCCCTAAATGGTGAATCTCAAAGTCAAAGAACGAAGTCAAAGAACGAACACCTTCAGTTCAAAGCCTTTAAAGTTCTCACACCATGACAACAGACTAAGGATATACATTCTAACACCATGACAACAGACTGAGGATATACATTCTAACACCATGACAACAGACTGAGGATATACATTCTAACACCATGACAACAGACTGAGGATATACATTCTAACACCATGACAACAGACTGAGGATATACATTCTAACGCCATGACAACAGACTGAGGATATACAATTTAACACCATGACAACAGACTGAGGATATACATTCTAACACCATGACAACAGACTGAGGATATACATTCTAACACCATGACAACAGATATACATTCTAACACCATGACAACAGACTGAGGATATACATTCTACACCATGACAACACACTGAGGATATACAATCTAACACCATGACAACACACTGAGGATATACAATCTAACACCATGACAACACACAGAGGATATACAATCTAACACCATGACAACACACAGAGGATATAAAATATAACACCATGACAACACACTGAGGATATAAAATATAACACCATGACAACACACTGAGGATATACAATCTAACACCATGACAACACACTGAGGATATACAATCTAACATCATGACAACACACTGAGGATATAAAATATAACACCATGACAACACACTGAGGATATACAATCTAACACCATGACAACACACTGAGGATATACAATCTAACATCATGACAACAGACTGAGGATATACATTCTAACACCATGACATGCTCTTTGTCTGTTTGATATATGGTGTCTATACCTGGAGGGTCTGGTTGATATATGGTGTCTATACATGGAGGGTCTGGTTGATATATGGTGTCTATACCTGGAGGGTCTGGTTGATATATGGTGCCTATACCTGGAGGGACCAGTTGATATATGGTGTCTCCCCTCCTGGGTCTGGTTGATAAATGGTGTCTACCTGGTGGGACTGGTTGATATATGGTGTCTACCTGGTGGGACTGGTTGATATATGGTGTCTACCTGGTGGGTCTGGTTAATATACAGTATAGTGTCTACCTGGTGGGTCTGGTTGATATATGGTGTCTACCTGGTGGGTCTGGTTGATATATGGTGTCTACCTGGTGGGTCTGGTTGATATATAGTGTCTACCTGGTGGGACTGGTCTGGTTGATTTATGGTGTCTACCTGGTGGGACTGGTTGATATATGGTGTCTACCTGGTGGGACTGGTTTGGTTGATATATAGTGTCTACCTGGTGGGGCTGGTCTGGTTGATATACGGTGTCTACCTGGTGGGACTCGTTTGGTTGATATATAGTGTCTACCTGGTGGGGCTGGTCTGGTTGATATACGGTGTCTACCTGGTGGGACTCGTTTGGTTGATATATAGTGTCTACCTGGTGGGGCTGGTCTGGTTGATATATGGTGTCTACCTGGTAGGTCTGGTTGATATATGATGTCTACCTCGTGGGTCTGGTTGATATATGGTGTCTACCTGGTGGGACTGGTTGATATACAGTATGGTTTCTACCTGGTGGGTCTGGTCTGGTTGATATATGGTGTCTACCTAGTAGAACTGGTCTGGTTGATATATGGTGTCTACCTAGTAGAACTGGTCTGGTTGATATATGGTGTCTACCTAGTAGAACTGGTCTGGTTGATATATTGTGTCTACCTGGTTGGACTGGTTGATATATGGTGTCTACGAGGAGGGAATTGCTGATATATGGTGTCTACCTGGTGGGTCTGGTCTGGTTGATATATGGTGTCTTACCTGGTGGGACTAGCCTGGTTGATAGATGGTGTCTACCTGGTGGGTCTGGTTGATATCTGGTGTCTATACCTGGTGGGTCTGGTTGATATATGGTGTCTACCTGGTGGGTCTGGTCTGGTTGATAGATGGGGTCTACCTGGTGGGTCTGGTTGATATATGGTGTCTACCTGTTGGGTCTGGTCTTGTTGATATATGGTGTCTACCTGGTGGGTCTGGTCTGGTCGATATATGGTGTCTATCTAGTAGAACTGGTCTGGTTGATAGATGGTGTCTACCTGGTGGGTCTGGTTGATATATGGTGCCTACCTGGTGGGTCTGGTCTGGTTGATATCTGGTGTCTATACCTGGTGGGTCTGGTTGATATATGGTGTCTACCTGGTGGGTCTGGTCTGGTTGATAGATGGGGTCTACCTGGTGGGTCTGGTTGATATATGGTGTCTACCAGGTGGGTCTGGTCTGGTTGATATATGGTGTCTATCTAGTAGAACTGGTCTGGTTGATAGATGGTGTCTACCTGGTGGGTCTGGTTGATATATGGTGTCTACCTGGTGGGTCTGGTCTTGTTGATATATGGTGTCTACCTGGTGGGTCTGGTCTGGTTGATATATGGTGTCTATCTAGTAGAACTGGTCTGGTTGATAGATGGTGTCTACCTGGTGGGTCTGGTTGATATATGGTGTCTACCTGGTGGGTCTGGTTGATAGATGGTGTCTACCTGGTGGGACTAGTCTTGTTGATATAGTGTCTACCTGGTGGGTCTGGTCTGGTTGATAGATGGTGTCTTCCTGGTGGGTCTAGTCTTGTTGATATCTGGTGTCTACCTGGTGGGTCTGGTTGATAGATGGTGTCTACCTGGTGGGACTGGTTGATACAGTATATGGTGTCTACCTGGTGGGACTAGTCTTGTTGATATATGGTGTCTACCTGGTGGGTCTGGTCTGGTTGATAGATGGTGTCTACCTGGTGGGACTAGTCTTGTTGATATATGGTGTCTACCTGGTGGGTCTGGTCTGGTTGATATATGGTGTCTACCTGGTGGGTCTGGTTGATAGATGGTGTCTACCTGGTGGGTCTGGTCTTGTTGATAGATGGTGTCTACCTGGTGGGTCTGGTCTGGTTGATATATAGTGTCTTCCTGGTGGGTCTGGGGCTGTATCCCCACCCATCTCCCCACAGCTCTGAACACCATTCAATTTGATCTCTGTGTCCCAAATGGCAACCTCAAGTCAAGGTCTCTCGTCAAAAGTATAGCGCTATGTAGGGTGCCATTAGGGACTCAGGCATGTGATTACCCTGCAGGCCTCTTCCCCTCCTCTCCTTTGTCTACCTGCCTGTCGCTTTGAAATCAACTGCCTATTGGTGTTTTACTGCCCATGACAGGGATAAAGGGGCTGGCCATTGGGACACACACACACACACACACACACACACACACACACACACACACACACACAGACATACACAAAGTGTAATGCAGTTGGACTGGGCAGCGGGACACCCACACGAGCACCCAGACTGTAACGCAATAGGGCTGGGAATTACTCTTTCATTTCAATGTTAAACTTGATCGCTGGGCTGCATGACTGACCACCTTATTAACGCTGCTATGCGGCAGGGCGGCGGGGTGCATGGGGGGGGCCTCGTCAATATATCGCTGGCTCTGGGGCCACAGACCAAATACAAACACTTCCTTTGTGTAGGGACGGGGACAGAGCAAAAACCAACCGGCTGACTGACTGACTGGCCTGCAAGGGTTGGGAGGGATACATAGAACCTCCAAACGGTCGAGGAGGGATACACAGAACCTCCAAAGGGTTGGGAGGGATACATAGAACCTCCAAACGGTCGAGGAGGGATACACAGAACCTCCAAACGGTCGAGGAGGGATACACAGAACCTCCAAAGGGTTGGGAGGGATACACAGAACCTCCAAAGGGTTGAGGAGGGATACATAGAACCTCCAACGGGTTGGGAGGGATACACAGAACCTCCAAAGGGCTGGGGAGGGATACATATAACCTCCAAAGGGTTGGGGAGGGATACATAGAACCTCCAAAGGGTTGGGAGGGATACACAGAACCTCCAACTGACACATTCATGAAATAAGGAAATATGGTTACATGGAAGATGGACTGCTGCGAGTCCTCACCTGAACTACAACTGTTAAATCTCTGTAGTGTAGGGTAGTGTAGGGTAGTGTAGGGTAGTGTAGTATAGTGTAGGGTAGTATAGGGTAGTATAGGGTAGTGTAGGGTAGTGTAGGGTAGTGTAGGGTAGTGTAGTATAGTGTAGGGTAGTGTAGGGTAGTGTAGGGTAGTGTAGGGTGTAGGGTAGGGTAGTGTAGGGTAGTGTAGGGTAGGGTAGTGTAGGGTAGTGTAGTATAGTGTAGGGTAGTGTAGGGTAGTGTAGTATAGTGTAGTATAGATTAGTAGTGTAGGGTAGTGTAGGGTAGTGTAGGGTAGTGTATGGTAGTGTAGGGTAGTGTAGTATAGTGTAGTGTAGTGTAGTGTAGGGTAGTGTAGTGTAGGGTAGTGTAGGGTAGTGTAGTATAGTGTAGTATAGTGTAGTATAGATTAGTAGTGTAGGGTAGTGTAGGGTAGTGTAGTATAGTGTAGGGTAGTGTAGGGTAGTATAGTGTAGGGTAGTGTAGGGTAGTGTAGGGTAGTGTAGTATAGTGTAGGGTAGTGTAGGGTAGTGTAGTATAGTGTAGGGTAGTGTAGTATAGTGTAGTGTAGTGTAGGGTAGTGTAGGGTAGTTTAGTATAGTGTAGGGTAGTGTAGGGTAGTGTAGGGTAGTGTAGTATAGTGTAGGGTATTGTAGGGTAGTGTAGGGTAGTGTAGTATAGTGTAGGGTAGTGTAGTATAGTGTAGTATAGATTAGCAGTGTAGGGTAGTGTAGTATAGTGTAGTATAGTGTAGGGTAGTGTAGTATAGTGTAGGGTAGTGTAGGGTAGTGTAGTATAGTGTAGTATAGATTAGTAGTGTAGGGTAGTGTAGTAGTGTAGGGTAGTGTAGTATAGTGTAGGGTAGTGTAGTATAGTGTAGTATGGTGTAGTATAGAGTAGTAGTGTAGGGTAGTATAGTGTAGGGTAGTGAAGGGTAGTGTAGTATAGAGTAGTGTAGGGTAGTGTAGTATAGTGTAGGGTAGTGTAGTATAGTGTACGGTAGTGGAGGGTAGTGTAGTGTAGTGTAGTAGTGTAGGGTAGTGTAGTATAGTGTAGTAGTGTAGGGTAGGGTAGTGTAGGGTAGTGTAGTGTAGTGTAGTGTAGTAGTGTAGTATAGTGTAGTAGTGTAGGGTAGGGTAGGGTAGGGTAGCATAGTGTAGTATAGTGTAGTGTAGGGTAGTGTAGTATAGTATAGTATAGTGTAGTGTGGTGGATGCTAGTGTAGTATAGTGTAGTAGTGTAGGGTAGTGTAGTAGTGTAGGATAGTGTAGGATAGTGTAGTTATGGTAGTGTAGTATAGTGTAGTAGTGTGGGGTAGTGTAGTAGTGTAGTGTAGTGTGGTGTATGGTAGTGTACTATAGTGTAGTAGTGTAGTATAGTGTAGTAGTGTAGTGTGGTGTGGAGTATGGTAGTGTAGTATAGTAGTGTAGTGTAGTATAGTATGGTGTAGGGTAGTGTGGTGTGGAGTATGGTAGTGTAGTCTAGTGTTGTAGTGTAGTATAGTGTTGTAGTGTAGTATAGTATAGTGTGGTAGTGTAGTATAGTATAGTGTAGTAGTGTAGGGTGGTGTAGTATAGTGTAGTAGTGTTGGGGTGGGTTAGCATACCGTGAGATTTGGGTTGGGTTAGCATACCGTGAGATTTGGGTTGGGTTAGCGTACCGTGAGATTTTGGTTGGGTTAGCATACCGTGAGATTTGGGTTGGGTTAGCATACCGTGAGATTTGGGTTGGGTTAGAATACCGTGAGATTTGGGTTGGGTTAGCGTACCGTGAGATTTGGGTTGGGTTAGCATACCGTGAGATTTGGGTTGGGTTAGCGTACCGTGAGATTTGGGTTGGGTTAGCATACCGTGAGATTTGGGTTGGGTTAGCATACCGTGAGATTTGGGTTGGGTTAGCGTACCGTGAGATTTGGGTTGGGTTAGCGTACCGTGAGATTTGGGTTGGGTTAGCGTACCGTGAGATTTGGGTTGGGTTAGCATACCGTGAGATTTGGGTTGGGTTAGCATACCGTGAGATTTGGGTTGGGTTAGCATACCGTGAGATTTGGGTTGGGTTAGCGTACCGTGAGATTTGGGTTGGGTTAGTGTACCGTGAGATTTGGGTTGGGTTAGTGTACCGTGAGATTTGGGTTGGGTTAGTGTATCGTGAGAGCGGCAACACCAGATGAGATGAATAACACACATGGCAAAATCGAGCTTCTGATGGGATCGGAGCAAAAATGGCCTATATGAAAGCAAAGAGTGTCAAAGACATGAATGTTCGTAATTGAAGTGTCCTGGCTGGCATCAGTTCTAAAGAGAGATGACTGATTGAAGTGTCCTGGCTGGCATCAATTCTAAAGAGAGATGAGTGATTGAAGTGTCCTGGCTGGCATCAGTTCAAAAGAGAGATGAGTGATTGAAGTGTCCTGGCTGGCATCAGTTCTAAAGAGAGATGACTGATTGAAGTGTCCTGGCTGGCATCAGTTCTAAAGAGAGATGAGTGATTGAAGTGTCCTGGCTGGCATCAGTTCTAAAGAGAGATGACTGATTGAAGTGTCCTGGCTGGCATCAGTTCTAAAGAGAGATGAGTGATTGAAGTGTCCTGGCTGGCATCAGTTCAAAAGAGAGATGAGTGATTGAAGTGTCCTGGCTGGCATCAGTTCTAAAGAGAGATGAGTGATTGAAGTGTCTTGGCTGGCATCAGTTCTAAAGAGAGATGACTGATTGAAGTGTCCTGGCTGGCATCAGTTCTAAAGAGAGATGAGTGATTGAAGTGTCCTGGCTGGCATCAGTGATTGAAGTGTCCTGGCTGGCATCAGTTCTAAAGAGAGACGAGTGATTGAAGTGTCCTGGCTGGCATCAGTTCTAAAGAGAGACGAGTGATTGAAGTGTCCTGGCTGGCATCAGTTCTAAAGAGAGACGAGTGATTGAAGTGTCCTGGCTGGCATCAGTTCTAAAGAGAGACGAGTGATTGAAGTGACATCCTCGTAGCTGTGTGTGTGTGGGACAGTTGGTTTAACTCATTGAGGTCAAGCAGCATTAAATATTCTGCTAAGCCCTACATGCTCCTGATTGGACAAGACCGATGAGAAGGAGCGTCTTGTCAAATTGAAAATCCATTAGTCATACGTGGAATTTTCATCTCGTTACATTTTTTTGTCGACAAAAATGAAAAGTAGTTTGTTATACAGTAGTTATCGTTTCATTCAGGGCTTATTGTCTCGTCATCGTCATCAGTTTTCATTGGGAAAAATAGGGTGGTTATATTTTCTTTCGTCAGTTACTTTTGAAGAAATGCCAGGAGTGATCGTACAGTACAGATGTCCTCACAACTCTAAAAACGGACATCCAAACCAAAGAAACCCCACTGGTGGTATCATGGGCTGTGTTTCAGTCTGATGGAGCAACGCTACATCTGACAAACCCAAATACTCCCACCAACACCCACCAACACCCACCACAAACAACAAAAAATAAGGTTATGAGGTGGAGGGTTGTGGGTGGTGGTGGGGTGAGGGGTGCAGCAGGTGGGTAGTGAGAAACACCTTCAATTTCAGATGCGAGTCATTCCTCCTACCTCCAACAATGGAGTGCCTCAGGGACCCTGAGCAGGTGTGATCTGGATCTGATAAAGAAAACTGAACTTCTTCCCCAGGGTAAAAAAAAAAAAAAGCCAAAGCTGCCCAGGTGCACCTTTTGTTTGCGTGACTTTTGGCAGCAGAACAGCTTTCACAACATGGCCGGGAGATGAATAAAGATCACAATGCAGGTTAGGCTGAGAGAGAGAGAGAGAGAGAGAGAGAGAGAGCGCGAGGCTTTAGAGAGCTCTGCTGATGATTACAAAGATAATGCCAGGACTCGCGGTTCAACAGCCCAGAGGGTCGGCCTGGTGTCAATAATAAAAAGAAAGAAAGGAAAAAAAGAGAAGGACAAAATAGCTCTGTAGCCCTCTGGTGTAGAGTGGACATGTAGCCCTCTGGTGTAGAGTGGACATGTAGCCCTCTGGTGTAGAGTGGACATGTAGCCCTCTGGTGTAGAGTGGACATGTAGCCCTCTGGTGTAGAGTGGACATGTAGCCCTCTGGTGTAGAGTGGACATGTAGCCCTCTGGTGTAGAGTGGACATGTAGCCCTCTGGTGTAGAGTGGACATGTAGCCCTCTGGTGTAGAGTGGACATGTAGCCCTCTGGTGTAGAGTGGACATGTAGCCCTCTGGTGTAGAGTGGACATGTAGCCCTCTGGTGTAGAGTGGACATGTAGCCCTCTGGTGTAGAGTGGACATGTAGCCCTCTGGTGTAGAGTGGACATGTAGCCCTCTGGTGTAGAGTGGACATGTAGCCCTCTGGTGTAGAGTGGACATGTAGCCCTCTGGTGTAGAGTGGACATGTAGCCCTCTGGTGTAGAGTGGACATGTAGCCCTCTGGTGTAGAGTGGACATGTAGCCCTCTGGTGTAGAGTGGACATGTAGCCCTCTGGTGTAGAGTGGACATGTAGCCCTCTGGTGTAGAGTGGACATGTAGCCCTCTGGTGTAGAGTGGACATGTAGCCCTCTGGTGTAGAGTGGACATGTAGCCCTCTGGTGTAGAGTGGACATGTAGCCCTCTGGTGTAGAGTGGACATGTAGCCCTCTGGTGTAGAGTGGACATGTAGCCCTCTGGTGTAGAGTGGACATGTAGCCCTCTGGTGTAGAGTGGACATGTAGCCCTCTGGTGTAGAGTGGACATGTAGCCCTCTGGTGTAGAGTGGACATGTAGCCCTCTGGTGTAGAGTGGACATGTAGCCCTCTGGTGTAGAGTGGACATGTAGCCCTCTGGTGTAGAGTGGACATGTAGCCCTCTGGTGTAGAGTGGACATGTTGCCCTCTGGTGTAGAGTGGACATGTAGCCCTCTGGTGTAGAGTGGACATGTAGCCCTCTGGTGTAGAGTGGACATGTAGCCCTCTGGTGTAGAGTGGACATGTAGCCCTCTGGTGTAGAGTGGACATGTAGCCCTCTGGTGTAGAGTGGACATGTAGCCCTCTGGTGTAGAGTGGACATGTAGCCCTCTGGTGTAGAGTGGACATGTAGCCCTCTGGTGTAGAGTGGACATGTAGCCCTCTGGTGTAGAGTGGACATGTAGCCCTCTGGTGTAGAGTGGACATGTAGCCCTCTGGTGTAGAGTGGACATGTAGCCCTCTGGTGTAGAGTGGACATGTTGCCCTCTGGTGTAGAGTGGACATGTTGCCCTCTGGTGTAGAGTGGACATGTAGCCCTCTGGTGTAGAGTGGACATGTAGCCCTCTGGTGTAGAGTGGACATGTAGCCCTCTGGTGTAGAGTGGACATGTAGCCCTCTGGTGTAGAGTGGACATGTAGCCCTCTGGTGTAGAGTGGACATGTAGCCCTCTGGTGTAGAGTGGACATGTAGCCCTCTGGTATAGAGTGGACATGTAGCCCTCTGGTGTAGAGTGGACATGTAGCCCTCTGGTGTAGAGTGGACATGTAGCCCTCTGGCCTGGTGTAGAGTGGACATGTAGCCCTCATGAATAGAGTGGACATGTAGCCCTCTGGTGTAGAGTGGACATGTAGCCCTCTGGCCTGGTGTAGAGTGGACATGTAGCCCTCTGGTATAGAGTGGACATGTAGCCCTCTGGTGTAGAGTGGACATGTAGCCCTCTGGTGTAGAGTGGACATGTAGCCCTCTGGTGTAGAGTGGACATGTAGCCCTCTGGTGTAGAGTGGACATGTAGCCCTCTGGTGTAGAGTGGACATGTAGCCCTCTGGTGTAGAGTGGACATGTAGCCCTCTGGTGTAGAGTGGGCATGTAGCCCTCTGGTATAGAGTGGACATGTAGCCCTCTGGCCTGGTGTAGAGTGGACATGTAGCCATCTGGCCTAGAGTAGAGTGGACATGTAGCCATCTGGCCTGGAGTAGAGTGGACATGTAGCCATCTGGCCTGGAGTAGAGTGGACATGTAGCCATCTGGCCTGGAGTAGAGTGGACATGTAGCCCTCTGGTGTAGAGTGGACATGTAGCCCTCTGGTGTAGAGTGGACATGTAGCCCTCTGGTGTAGAGTGGACATGTAGCCCTCTGGTGTAGAGTGGACATGTAGCCATCTGGAGTAGAGTGGACATGTAGCCATCTGGCCTGGAGTAGAGTGGACATGTAGCCCTTTGGCCTGGTGTAGAGTGGACATGTAGCCCTCTGGTGTAGAGTGGACATGTAGCCCTCTGGTGTAGAGTGGACATGTAGCCCTCTGGTGTAGAGTGGACATGTAGCCCTCTGGTGTAGAGTGGACATGTAGCCCTCTGGTGTAGAGTGAACATGTAGCCCTCTGGTGTAGAGTGAACATGTAGCCCTCTGGAGTAGAGTGGACATGTAGCCCTCTGGAGTAGAGTGGACATGTAGCCATCTGGAGTAGAGAGGACATGTAGCCATCTGGAGTAGAGAGGACATGTAGCCATCTGGAGTAGAGAGGACATGTAGCCATCTGGAGTAGAGAGGACATGTAGCCATCTGGAGTAGAGAGGACATGTAGCCATCTGGCCTGGAGTAGAGTGGACATGTAGACCTCTGGCCTGGAGTAGAGTGGACATGTAGACCTCTGGCCTGGAGTAGAGTGGACATGTAGACCTCTGGCCTGGAGTAGAGTGGACATGTAGACCTCTGGCCTGGAGTACAGTGAACATGTAGTCCTCTGGCCTGGAGTAGAGTGGACATGTATCAATCTGGAGTAGAGTGGACATGTAGCCCTCTGGAGTAGAGTGGACATGTAGCCCTCTGGCCTGGTGTAGAGTGGACATGTAGCCTTCTGGCCTGGTGTAGCCTTCTGGCCTGGTGTAGAGTGGACGTGTAGCCCTCTGGCCCTGTGTAGCCCTCTGGCCCTGTGTAGCCCTCTGGCCCTGTGTAGCCCTCTGGCCCTGTGTAGCCCTCTGGCCCGGTGTAGCCCTCTGGCCCGGTGTAGCCCTCTGGCCCGGTGTAGCCCTCTGGCCCGGTGTAGCCCTCTGGCCCGGTGTAGCCCTCTGGCCCGGTGTCGCCCTCTGGCCCGGTGTCGCCCTCTGGCCCGGTGTCGCCCTCTGGCCCGGTGTCGCCCTCTGGCCCGGTGTCGCCCCCTGGCCCGGTGTCGCCCCCTGGCCCGGGGTCGCCCCCTGGCCCGGTGTCGCCCCCTGGCCCGGGGTCGCCCCCTGGCCCGGTGTCGCCCCCTGGCCCGGGGTCGCCCCCTGGCCCGGTGTCGCCCTCTGGCCCGGTGTCGCCCCCTGGCCCGGTGTCGCCCCCTGGCCCGTGGTAAACCCATATCTACTGTGAATCTCTGTAAGGCCTTCTTTAGAGACCGTGGAGGGACAGAAAGATGGAACCTGAAAGACTTCAGGTGACCATATAAGGACAGATAAAATGAATGACCCCTGATGAATGGAGGGAGGGGAATAACATAGAGGCAGTGTTACGGAGTAACTAATCAGAGACGTTACCAGCAAATATATTGTAATTACAAATTACAGATACTTTTGGAAAAACTAGATGATTACTTCTTGGATTACTTTTAAATTCAGAAAGGACGTTAGTGAGAAAAAAAATACATGATACCTTTCTGTTTTCTCAATGACATTCAAATCAGCATTGAAAATAGGCGCAAGTTTAAGTTTGTTCAACCTGAGCGAGTCTAACCACCAATCAGAGACCACTATGATGACACACCAAACGACGCCCCCCCCAATCAGAGACCACTATGATGACACACCAAATGACGCCCCCCCAATCAGAGACCACTATGATGACACACCAAATGATGACCCCACCCAATCAGAGACCACTATGATGACACACCAAATGATGACCCCCCAATCAGAGACCACTATGATGACACACCAAATGATGACCCCCCAATCAGACCACTATGATGACACACCAAATGATGAACCCACCCAATCAGAGACCACTATGATGACACACCAAATGATGACCCCAATCAGAGACCACTATGATGACACACCAAATGATGACCCCACCCAATCAGAGACCACTATGATGACACCAAATGATGACCCCCCCCCAATCTGATAGGATAGTCTGTGTACCAGGGAGAGGGTTATAGTGGATATCCTGTGTGCCAGGTAGAGTGTTATACTGGATATGGTTCACTGGATGTTACATTGAGCAGAATGGTGTAAATTCAACTGATACCAGGCGTATTTAACAGCTAAAATAACAGGGCCTGTTTTTATAATGAGGCTGGGAATAGTTGTGGTAAAAAACACTATCGTGGGTTTTAGCATGACGTCTGTGACTCATTTTCAGAACACCATGTTTTGTAACAGTGACTGGTTTTCCTGGGATATTTTCTTTTCTTAATAAAAAAATAATAATAGATCTACGTACATATACAGTACATCATGCCAGTACATGAAATAGTACACATTTCCACAGCTAGTGAACCCCCCCCCGACCAATCCATAATGAGAATGTATGGTCCTTTATGGAGCCACTTCCAGTTTATCTCCACGCTACGGGTAAGTAAACGACGGCTGGAATACATTAAGAGGTCAAATAAACATACAAGAGGGGTCAGGCATCATCCACCTGCGTTTAAAATGACCTGTTACTCAGGCAGTTTCCAAGAGGAGAGGTAGTAAGTGCTCAAATGTGGGTCTGATTTTAAAACAGAGAGGGTGGGGGTGGGGGTGGCGGAAAATAAACCTTTTCCCAACAACATTTTCATCAGAGGAAGCACTTCGGAGTGAGGAATTAGAAGGGGGGGGGGGGGGGGGGGGGGTCATGTCAGCATAATATTGTTGGGTATACAAAACACTATATTTTGTTCCATCACTCTTTTTATGCCCTCTCCCTCGTTTCTAAACACAGGAAGAGGTATATTAGACCCTACAGTGGTTTCTTTGAATATCTGTGAAAAGAGAGAGAGAGAGCGAGAGAGAGCGAGAGAGAGAGAGAGGGAGAGAGAGAGAGAGAGCGAGAGAGAGAGAGAGGGAGAGAGCGAGAGTGAGAGAGAGAGCGAGAGAGAGAGAGAGAGGGAGAGAGAGCGAGGAGAGAGAGAGCGAGGAGAGCGAGGAGAGCGAGGAGAGAGAGGAGAGCGAGGAGAGAGAGGAGAGCGAGGAGAGAGAGGAGAGAGAGAGAGAGAGAGAGAGAGAGAGAGAGAGAGAGAGAGAGCGAGAGAGAGAGAGAGAGAGAGAGAGAGAGGGAGAGAGAGAGAGAGAGATAGAGAGAAAAAAAAATCTCTGTAAAACAAAATAGGTTCAGTTGCCAGGAACGATACATCCCTCGGCCTAAACATCAGCACCACAGGTAACTTCCACAAAGCTGTGAACGATCTGAGAGACAAGGCAAGAAGAGCCTTCTATGCCATCAAAAGGAACATAAAATTCGACATACCAATTAGAATCTGTCTAAAAACACTTGAATCAGTCATAGAGCCCATTGCCCTTTATGGTTGTGAGGTCTGGGGTCCGCTCACCAACCAAGAATTCACAAAATGGGACAAACATCAAATTGAGACTCTGCCTGCAGAATTCTGCACAGAAGGTGCAGAAGGTAGAAGGTTATAGAAGGTTATACTGGATATTCTGTGTGCAAGGGAGAGGGGGTTATAATGGATATTCTGTGTGTCAGGTAGAGGGTTATACTGGATATTCTGTGTGCCAGGGCGAGGGGGTTATACTGGATATTCTGTGTGCCAGGTAGAGGGTTATACTGGATATTCGGTGTGCCAGGGAGAGGGGGTTATACTGGATATTCTGTGTGTCAGGTAGAGGGTTATACTGGATATTCTGTGTGCCAGGGCGAGGGGGTTATACCAAATCAAATCAATGTTATTGGTCACATACACATGGTTAGCAGATGTTAATGTGAGTGTAGCGAAATGCTTGTGCTTCTAGTTCCGACAATGCAGTAATAACCAACGAGTAATCTAACTAACAATTCCAAAACTACTACTTTATACACACAAGTGTAAAGGGATAAAGAATATGTACATAAAGATATATGAATGAGTGATGGTACAGAGTGGCATAGGCAAGATACAGTAGATTGTATCGAGTACAGTATATACATATGAGATGAGTATGTAAACAAAGTGGCATAGTTAAAGTGGCTAGTGATACATGTATTACATAAGGATGCAGTCGATGATATAGAGTACAGTATATACGTATACATATGAGATGAATAATGTAGGGTATGTAAACATTATATTAGGTAGCATTGTTTAAAGTGGCTAGTGATATATTTTACATCAATTCCCATTATTAAAGTGGCTGGAGTTGAGTCAGTGCGTTGGCAGCAGCCACTCAATGTTAGTGGTGACTGTTTAACAGCCTGATGGCCTTGAGATAGAAGCTATTTTTCAGTCTCTCGGTCCCAGCTTTGATGCACCTGTACTGACCTCGCCTTCTGGATGATAGTGTGGTGAACAGGCAGTGGCTCGGGTGGTTGTTGTCCTTGATGATCTTTATGGCCTTCCTGTGACATCGGGTGGTGTAGGTGTACTGGAGGGCAGGTAGTTTTCCCCCGGTGATGCGTTGTGCAGACCTCACTAACCTCTGGAGAGCCTTACGGTTGTGGGCGGAGCAGTTGCCGTACCAGGCGGTGATACAGCCCGCCAGGATGCTCTCGATTGTGCATCTGTAGAAGTTTGTGAGTGCTTTTGGTGACAAGCCGAATTTCTTCAGCCTCCTGATGCTGTCTGTGTGGGTGGACCAATTCAGTTTGTCTGTGATGTGTACGCCGAGGAACTTAAAACTTACTACCCTCTCCACTACTGTTCCATCGATGTGGATAAGGGGGTGTTCCCTCTGCTGTTTCCTGAAGTCCACAATCATCTCCTTAGTTTTGTTGACGTTGAGTGTGAGGTTATTTTCCTGACACCACACTCCGAGGGCCCTCACCTCCTCCCTGTAGGCCGTCTCGTCGTTGTTGGTAATCAAGCCTACCACTGTTGTGTCGTCCGCAAACTTGATGATTGAGTTGGAGGCGTGCGTGGCCACGCAGTCGTGGGTGAACAGGGAGTACAGGAGAGGGCTCAGAACGCACCCTTGTGGGGCCTCAGTGTTGAGGATCAGCGGGGTGGAGATGTTGTTACCTACCCTCACCACCTGGGGGCGGCCCGTCAGGAAGTCCATTACCCAGTTGCACAGGGCGGGGTCGAGACCCAGGGTCTCGAGCTTGATGGCGAGTATGGAGGGTACTATAGTGTTAAATGCTGAGCTGTAGTCGATGAACAGCATTCTCACATAGGTATTCCTCTTGTCCAGATGGGTTAGGGCAGTGTGCAGTGTGGTTGAGACCTATTTGGGCGGTAAGCAAATTGGAGTGGGTCTAGGGTGTCAGGTAGGGTGGAGGTGATATGGTCCTTGACTAGTCTCTCAAAGCACTTCATGATGACGGAAGTGAGTGCTACGGGGCGGTAGTCGTTTAGCTCAGTTACCTTAGCTTTCTTGGGAACAGGAACAATGGTGGCCCTCTTGAAGCATGTGGGAACAGCAGACTGGGATAGGGATTGATTGAATATGTCCGTAAACACACCAGCCAGCTGGTCTGCGCATGCTCTGAGGGCGCGGCTGGGGATGCCGTCTGGGCCTGCAGGTAGAGGGGGTTATACTGGATATTCTGTGTGCCAGGGAGAGGGGGTTATACTGGATATTCTGTGTGCCAGGTAGGGGGTTATACTGGATATTCTGTGTGCCAGGTAGAGGGTTAATACTGGATATTCTGTGTGTATGATCTGTGCAGTAAAATTATTTATATCTCAGAGCCATTTGCCTAATGTTAGCTAGCTAACATTGAACCTGGTTGGTTAGCTACCTGCAGATTCCCTCAGGGTAGTAACATCATGAGTTGGGATTATGGTTCATTATTTACCTAGCTAGCTAGCTGCATGTTTCAAGTAACCATTTCAATAGAATGTTTATGACGTCACTATGACAACTGTCGATAGACGTAGCTGGTAAATTATCTCTGGTTATCTACGCTGATATCAGAGCACTCTCATCTCAGTGTGCCAGAGCACAGAATAACTGATGAATTTACAAAACGCTCAACACCCGTTGAATATGGCCGGTGTCAGTAAACGTTGGCAAAAAAGCTGGGAAAAAGGCTGTTTTCATGTTATCCAGAGCGTTGGTGACTGCAACTGTGCTGCTGGCAACAATTTTAATTATGCTGTTTTTGCCGACGTTTACTGACATCGGACATATTCAACGGATGTTGAGCGTTCGTAAAGTGCGCTCTGGCACACTCAGATGAGAGTGCTCTGAAATCAGAGTAGATAGCCAGAGTGAATTTACCAATGCACCCTGTGTCTGGAAGTAGCTAGCCAAGGGGGAGAGAGAGAAAGAGATTGCTTACATAGTCAACAAGCAGTTGGAAAAATGAGTATCTGGTGGTTCTGGCCCTCCCTCCCTCCCTCCCTCCCTCGCTCTCTCCCTCGCTCTCTCCCTCTCTCCCCCTCATGTAAATGCTATAATTGGGTCTGCCACAGGGGAAGGTAGAGAGAGGTCAGACCCAACCTTTCCTCTTCTAGGAGACTAGAGGGGATTCATTCACTAATCTATCACAGCCCCCATAGCCAACCAACCCCCTGATAACTAACCTATCACCACCCTGTTAGCCAACCAACCCCCTGACAACTAACCTAACACCACCCCCTTAGCCAACCAACCCCCTGATAACTAACCTATCACCACCCCCTTAGCCAACCAACCCCCTGATAACTAACCTATCACCACCCTGTTAGCCAACCAACCCCCTGATAACTAACCTCTCACGACCCACTTAGCCAACCAACCCCCTGATAACTAACCTATCACCCCCTATTAGCCAACCAACCCCCTGATAACTAACCTATCACCACCCCCTTAGCCAACCAACCCCCTGATAACTAACCTATCACAACCCTGTTAGCCAACCAACCCCCTGAAAACTAACCTATCACCACCCTGCTAGCCAACCAACCCCCTGATAACTAACCTATCACGACCGACTTAGCCAACCAACCCCCTGATAACTAACCTATCACGACCCACTTAGCCAACCAACCCCCTGATAACTAACCTATCACGACCCACTTAGCCAACCAACCCCCTGATAACTAACCTATCACGACCCACTTAGCCAACCAACCCCCTGACAAAAATGTCAAACACTGTCCCCTCCCTCCCTTCTTTTAAACCATTTTTCCTCCTATTCCACATTTCATTATGGAGAAGCGATCGTATTCTAACCATGGCTGGAGCTGTGAAAGGTAACGCTAGTCTAGCTGTCATAAAAAACAGCCATCCTCTAGAGCAGGGGTACTCCAGAACTATTTGAGAAGGTCTGGTCACACACATTTCCTAGGTGGCAAATGTCTGGTTGGATATCTAGAATAGATTTACATTACTAGATTATCTTTAGATTACTAGATTATCTTTACGTTCCTAGATTATCTTTAGATTACAAGATTATCTTTACGTTACTAGATTGTTTTTAGATTACTAGATTATCTTTAGATTACTAGATTATCTTTACGTTCCTAGATCATCTTTAGATTACTAGATTATCTTTAGATTACAAGATTATCTTTACGTTACTAGATTGTTTTTAGATTACTAGATTATCTTTAGATTACTAGATTATCTTTAGATGATCTTTAGATCTTTAGAAACACTTCTCAAAACACATTGTCCTCTCCTGTTTCAGGCCAGCGGTACGTGGGAATCTGAGGTAGATACAGTGCCTTGCGAAAGTATTCGGCCCCCTTGAACTTCTTCACAACAGTAGCTCGGACCTGCCTGGTGTGTTCCTTGTTCTTCATGATGCTCTCTGCGCTTTTAACGGACCTCTGAGACTATCACAGTGCACGTGCATTTATACGGAGACTTGATTACACACAGGTGGATTGTATTTATCATCATTAGTCATTTAGGTCAACATTGGATCATTCAGAGATCCTCACTGAACTTCTGGAGAGAGTTTGCTGCACTGAAAGTAAAGGGGCTGAATAATTTTGCACGCCCAATTTCTCAGTTTTTGATTTGTTAAAAAAGTTTGAAATATCCAATAAATGTCGTTCCACTTCATGATTGTGTCCCACTTGTTGTTGATTCTTCACAAAAAAATACAGTTTTATATCTTTATGTTTGAAGCCTGAAATGTGGCAAAAGGTCGCAAAGTTCAAGGGGGCCGAATACTTTCGCAAGGCACTGTACACTCTGAGGTGGGTACAGTCTGAGGTAGATACACTCTGAGGTGGGTACACTCTGAGGTGGGTACACTGAGGTGGGTACACTCTGAGGTGGGTACACTGAGGTGGGTACACTCTGAGGTGGGTACACTCTGAGGTGGGTACACTCTGAGGTAGATACACTCTGAGGTAGATACACTCTGAGGTGGGTGCAGTCTGAGGTGGGTGCAGTCTGAGGTAGATACACTGAGGTGGGTACAGTCTGAGGTGGGTACAGTCTGAGGTAGATACACTCTGAGGTGGGTACAGTCTGAGGTGGGTGCAGTCTGAGGTTGATACACTCTGAGGTGGGTACAGTCTGAGGTGGGTACAGTCTGAGGTAGATACACTGAGGTGGGTACAGTCTGAGGTGGGTACAGTCTGAGGTAGATACACTCTGAGGTGGGTACAGTCTGGATACACAGACATTCCTCAGAACCCCAGGTTTTGACATAGTTCACAGTGGAGCAAGTCAAAGTGTGATGATACACAGCTGGCTTGTATTACACTGCAAGATTACATCAACAACGGTGGAATGTCCATCGGGGTGTCTCTTTCAGTTCATTTGTGCTTCCTTGTTGAATTAGCCCGGGAGGGAGCAGGTGTGAGGAGCTGGGAATGGAGGACCAGTAGGACCAGTTATTACTGCTGGCCGGGGGAAAACATCAGGGTGTTGGGCTGGTCAGAGAGGTCAGGTTGTTGCTCAAACATCCTTTTGAACCAGGACAAAACAGTCCCGGCCTGGCAGTAACTGGAGAGGGGTCAAACCTGTCAGTGTACATCCTCTTTCGATGAACCCACCTAGATTTGAGTCTCTCTTCAATAAACTCCCAGAGATACCTTTTAAAGGGAAAGGTCTATTAGGGAAACTGTAGGTGCGTTCAACAAGATGTACAGTTTGTGAACGCTAGATAAAGTTATCAAACACATTCCATTTGTTTAATGCAGGTATTTAAAAACAAAACATTAAAACATGGGGTTAGGTGGTGGCCGTGGCAGGGGGGCGTAGATACGGTCAGCAGCAGAATATTTGTGAACATTTTCTCTACACAATGACAGCTTGTTTTGTCAACTGAACTGAAATTAGGCGAAATATTCATGTTTTTTGCAACCAGGAAATGGCTGAGCGATTACTGCCGATTTCCTGCAATGTAAACATTTTCTCCATGGAGCTGAGAGAAATGTTTAGACTTTTTAAAGATAATTTCCTGCAATTCTTAGTTTTTTTTTGCCACTGTCTATCTTTTATTTTGGTGATTGTTAGTTCTCAAGGTTGTATGATGTAAAACTATATAGGTATATTTTATTTTCTACATACGTTATCTGGTTTTAGGCATTTCAATTTACACTGAAAGCCTTTTTCCAACCCAAAAATGTATGTCCCATTTATTTATTTTTTAACATTTTAGGTGACCCGCCAAGGATTACAACAGCAAAACAACCCGTGTTATGTTGGTCATAAACCTTCTGTAATGCAAGCTAACAGTCAAACAAGGTAGCGCGCAGCGATGCGAACTTAAGTGTCTGTTTCCTATGGCATTTTGAGCCAATGGAAAGGCTCAGGGGCAAAGCCATGTCAAGAGGCAACAGATATGAGTTGTTAAGGAGGTAAGACCTTACTTCCTGTGTACTCAAGACTCAAGGGAACTGCTCCGAGTCAAGACACACACTGAACTGTTACTGAGCGTACCAATACTGTAGTTGCTTTCTGTTGCTATATCTCGTTCATTCACGAGTAGTACAGATAGAATTACTACATCTGTGTGGTGTTTAGAGTCGGATGCATAAGAGTGTCAAACAGATGTGATTTAATTGGCACACACTACTCCAGTGGCCAGATGGGATGCCACAGAAAAACATATCTGGACCTTTACAAATGTGTTTGTAACAGTCCTAACACGGGTATTCAATTCAGTTAGTGCCTGAAGTGGTTGGAAGCATTGGTGATGCAGACGGTATTACTGTTGTCTATAATGTCCCCTTTAAGGCCTTTATTTAGTGGAGAAGGAGTAGAACAGTAAACAGTCTAATGATGATGTTTTCAGGCCTTTATTTAGTGGAGTCCAGCCCACAGCAGAGCCCAGCCCATAGCACGAAGTAATTACAGCAGAGCCCAGCCCATAGCACGAAGTAATCACAGCAGAGCCCAGCCCACAGCACTAAGTAATCACAGCAGAGCCCATCCCACAGCAGAGCCCAGCCCACAGCAGAGCCCAGCCCACAGCAGAGCCCAGCCCACAGCAGAGCCCAGCCCACAGCAGAGCCCAGCCCACAGCAGAGCCCAGCCCACAGCAGAGCCCATCCCACAGCAGAGCCCAGCCCACAGCAGAGCCCAGCCCACAGCAGAGCCCAGCCCACAGCAGAGCCCAGCCCACAGCAGAGCCCAGCCCACAGCAGAGCCCAGCCCACAGCACTAAGTAATCACAGCAGGGAGATAATAAAGAACAGCTTTTATCAGAATGGATTTTACAGCAGTTAAACAACCGCTCACAATCTGATATGTGTTATATGGACACTGGCTAACTCCCAAATGGCACTCTATTCCCTCTGTAGCTCACCCATTTAGACCAGGGCCCGATGTAGCTCACCCATTTAGACCAGGGCCCGATGTAGCGGCTGGGAGGGAGCTCACTGTGAAGGATGGCGGCTGGGAGGGAGCTCACTGTGAAGGATGGCAGCTGGGAGGGAGCTCACTGTGAAGGATTGCTGCTGGGTCATGGAGGCCTCAAAGTAAACACAGGTGTTGAGGAAGCAAGTGACTGGGGTTACCCCCATCCAGTAGCTAGAGAAACACTCAAGTCACACTTGGAGATGGGAGTAATACCTCAGACGAATTACACAGACAGAGATGAGAGTGTTTAAGTCTCCCTCCATCGATAAATCTCTTATCGAGGATTAACAAGCCCTCTGCCATTAGGTAGGGCTGTGGGTATTAGGACTAAATGATGGGGCCTCAAACTACACACTTATATAATAAAATAAAAGGTGCTATCTAGAACCTCAAAGGGTTGTTCGGCTGTCCCCATAGGAGAACCTTTGGAGGGACCCTTTTTGGTTCCAGGTAAAATAATTCTACAAAGGGTTCTACATGGAACCCAAAAGGGTTTTGCCTAGGGATGGGCATTTGAAATGTTTAGACTGCATGTGTACTCGCATGGAAAACTATATGGTTTTAAGAAAACAAGGCCCGCATTGGGAAAGAATATATGTGCATTTATCTATATATACCACCGGTGCGCAACAATTCCTAAATCATCATTACCAATACAGATAACAAATCCTACTTGTTAAATTGCCTCATATATATTTAATGTGTGGCCTACGTTTTTAGAGGCATTACAGGCATTTAGTTCTGTCTTGTGTTGGTCTGATGCTGAGCTCTACAGCCTCCAACATTCAGTCAGGGAACGATCAGAGCTCTACAGCCTTCAACATTCAGTCAGGAAACGATCAGAGCTCTACAGCCTCCAACATTCAGTCAGGAAACGATCAGAGCTCTACAGCCTCCAACATTCAGTCAGGGAACGATCAGAGCTCTACAGCCTCCAACATTCAGTCAGGGAACGATCAGAGCTCTACAGCCTCCAACATTCAGTCAGGGAACGATCAGAGCTCTACAGCCTCCAACATTCAGTCAGGGAACGATCAGAGCTCTACAGCCTCCAACATTCAGTCAGGGAACGATCAGAGCTCTACAGCCTCCAACATTCAGTCAGGAAACGATCAGAGCTCGACAGCCTCCAACATTCAGTCAGGGAACGATCAGAGCTCTACAGCCTCCAACATTCAGTCAGGAAACGATCAGAGCTCTACAGCCTCCAACATTCAGTCAGGAAATGATCAGAGCTCTACAGCCTCCAACATTCAGTCAGGGAACGATCAGAGCTCTACAGCCTCCAACATTCAGTCAGGAAACGATCAGAGCTCTACAGCCTCCAACATTCAGTCAGGGAACAATCAGAGCTCTACAGCCTCCAACATTCAGTCAGGGAACGATCAGAGCTCTACAGCCTCCAACATTCAGTCAGGGAACGATCAGAGCTCTACAGCCTCCAACATTCAGTCAGGAAACGATCAGAGCTCGACAGCCTCCAACATTCAGTCAGGAAACGATCAGAAAAATGATAGTGGGACAAATGCTTATCATCTGGCTTCATTAGAAGAACAAACCGTGAAACATCGGTTTTCAAATGTGACAGAATGCACACATATGCAGTCACAGGCAGTAGACCACCAGCTCACACTTAGAGAGGTGAGGGAGGTGGATTCGGGGCTCTGCAAGAAGGAGAAAAAGGCAAGTGTCTCGATAACCAGGAGTGGAATGATCATTGAGGTGAGCTCAGAGCAGAGCTGGTGGTAAAGCAGAGTGAAACAGATTGAAACAGCTACTGGGGGTGAAGTAGAGTGAAGCAGAGTGAAGCAGATAATGGGAGTGAAGCAGAGTGAAGCAGATAATGGGAGTGAAGCAGAGTGAAACAGATAATGGGGGTGAAGCAGAGTGAAGCAGATAATGGGAGTGAAGCAGAGTGAAACAGATAATGGGGGCGAAGCAGAGTGAAGCAGATAATGGGAGTGAAGCAGAGTGAAGCAGATAATGGGAGTGAAGCAGAGTGAAGCAGAGTGAAGCAGATAATGGGAGTGAAGAAGAGTGAAGCAGATAATGGGAGCGAAGCAGAGTGAAACAGCTACTGGGGGTGAAGCAGAGTGAAGCAGATAATGGGAGTGAAGCAGAGTGATGCAGATAATGGGAGTGAAGCAGAGTGAAGCAGATAATGGGAGTGAAGCAGAGTGAAGCAGCTACTGGGGGTGAAGCAGAGTGAATCAGAGTGAAGCAGATAATGGGGGTGAAGCAGAGTGAAGCAGATAATGGGGGTGAAGTAGAGTGAAGCAGAGTGAAGCAGATAATGGGGGTGAAGCAGAGTGAAGCAGATAATGGGGGTGAAGCAGAGTGAAGCAGATAATGGGGGTGAAGTAGAGTGAAACAGCTGTCAGTGCTGAGTCTCTCCACTAGCTCTCTCTCCTGCAGTGTGTTTACAGCCATTATAAACACTGCATTAGTATGAAGGATGCTGAGTTCTCTCACCACCACCTGATCCAAGGGGACCCGGTCGGTCGTTAGACCTTATTCTCGCCCCCCCGGAAATATCTTCTGTCAAACAATTTATTAAGCAAATGGCTTCAGCATCTCTCTGGTGACTCATAGCCTACACTCCGCTAAGACTCAACAAGGCCTGTGGCAGTTGTTTTGAAAAACCATCTACACGTCTTCTTTTTTCTTCTACGGCGAAAGCAAACCATGCTGTTATCTGAGGATAGCACCCCATCAAACACACACATGACAATCATAATTCAGCCCGCCAGGCGCGACACAAAACACAGAAATAACGATATAATTCGTGCCTTACCTTTGAAGAGCTTCTTCTGTTGGCACTCCAATATGTCCCATAAACATCACAAATGGTCCTTTTGTTCGATTAATTCCGTCGTTATATCGCGAAAATATCCATTTATTTGGAGCGTTTGATTCAGAAAAACACCGGTTCCAACTCACCCAACATGACGACAAAGTATCTAATAAGTTACATGTAATCTTGATCCAAACATTTCAAACAACTTTCCCAATCTAACTTTACGTATTTTAAAAGGTAAATAATCTATAAAATTTAAGACAGGATAAACTGTGTTCAGTAGCAGATAAAATGGTGGAGCGAGGTCCAGGTCACGTGCCCCAAACAAAACAGTCCACTTGGCTATACACCCAGAAAGGAAAGGGATACTTCTTCATTACTCAAAGGAAAAACATCAACCGATTTCTAAAGACTGTTGACATCTAGTGGAAGCCATAGGAAGTGCAAGCATATTTCTATTAAAACGGACTTGCCATAGAAAGCTTATGGAAAACAGATTGACCTCAAAAAAAAGATTCCCTGGATGGATTGTGCTCGGGGTTTCGCCTGCCAAATCAGTTCTGTTATACTCACAGACATTATTCAAACAGTTTTCGAAACTTCAAAGTGTTTTCCATCCACATCTACTAATAATATGCATATCCTAGCTTCTGGGCTTGAGTAGCAGGCAGTTTACTTTGGGCACGCTTTTCAGGAGAAGAGAACAGAACACAGCTCTTTTAGAGAAGAGAAGAGAAGAGAAGAGAACAGAACAGAACAGAACACAGCTCTTTTAGAGAAGAGAAGAGAAGAGAACAGAACACAGCTCTTTTAGAAAAGAGAAGAGAAGAGAACAGAACACAGCTCTTTTAGAGAAGAGAAGAGAACAGAACAGAACAGAAGAGAACAGAACACAGCTCTTTTAGAGAAGAGAAGAGAACAGAACACAGCTCTTTTAGAGAAGAGAAGAGAACAGAACACAGCTCTTTTAGAGAAGAGAACAGAACACAGCTCTTAGAAAAGAGAAGAGAAGAGAACAGAACACAGCTCTTTTAGAGAAGAGAAGAGAACAGAACACAGCTCTTTTAGAGAAGAGAAGAGAAGAGAACAGAACAGAACACAGCTCTTTTAGAGAAGAGAAGAGAACAGAACACAGCTCTTTTAGAGAAGAGAAGAGAACAGAACACAGCTCTTTTAGAGAAGAGAAGAGAAGAGAGGAGAGGAGAGGAGAGGAGAGGAGAGGAGAGGAGAGAAGCACAGATCCTTTAGAGAGGAGAGGAGAGAAGAGATTCTTTAGAGAAGAGAGGAGAGCTCCTTTTGTTTGTCCTCTTTGTGATGTGTTGGTGTGCGAGGACCTGTCCTCCTCTCCTCTCCTCTCTTCCCCTCTCCCAGCTTCAGTCACAGCTGTCGGGGAGGACAGGACTAGCAGAGGGAGCTGAATGTTATCCTCCAGTCAGAATAGAAGGAACCAGCAGGGTAAAAACAAAATAGGGCAACATCTGATTAACGTTGGCAGTGATATCCCCACTCCGTTGGTATTTTATTACCACAGCTGCAGGGGCAGGCATTGATCAGATGCACGCTAAGCTGCAAAGGGTAGAGGCAGGGTTCGAGGTTAGAGACATGAAAACAGCTCTGTTTCTACACCTGTAAGGCACTAAAGGTCTCAGAGACGGCGGAGCACGGGAGGATGAAAAGACCCCTGACAAAGAAAGAAAGAGAAACACAGAGCCGTGACAGTGTGATGCCTTTACAGGACCAACAGAAAGGCTGTCTCTGCAGGTGCCAAATGCCCTGCTCACACTAAGCATTCAGGCCAGATCAGGCGCTCCCATTGAGGGACGAGACAAGAGGCCATCAGCAGCTGTGTTCTCCTCTCTTGTCATGACATACAGGGTTACATTGCATTAGTAGGCCTACGTGGTTATTAGAAAACTCAAATGTATCTGTATCAGTATAGTCCTGCAGCCTATAGCTGTCTTCTCAACAAGCTGATCAGGCCTGCTTCACAGAACTAGTCAGTCGTGTTGTTGACTCAACAGCAGAAGTCAGTCGTGTTGTTGACTCAACAGCAGAAGTCAGTCATGTTGTTGACTCAACAGCAGAAGTCAGTCGTGTTGTTGACTCAACGTCAGAAGTCAGTCGTGTTGTTGACTCAACAGCAGAACTAGTCAGGCATGTTGTTGACTCAACAGCAGAACAAGACAGTCATGTTGTTGACTCAACAGCAGAACAAGTCAGTCAGTCAGTCATGTTGTTGACTCAACAGCAGAACAAGTCAGTCAGTCAGTCATGTTGTTGACTCAACAGCAGAACTAGTCAGTCATGTTGTTGACTCAACAGCAGAACAAGACAGTCATGTTGTTGACTCAACAGCAGAACAAGTCAGTCAGTCAGTCATGTTGTTGACTCAACAGCAGAACAAGTCAGTCAGTCAGTCATGTTGTTGACTCAACAGCAGAACAAGTCAGTCAGTCAGTCGTGTTGTTGACTCAACAGCAGAAGTCAGTCATGTTGTTGACTCAACAGCAGAACAAGTCAGTCGTGTTGTTGACTCAACAGCAGTACAAGTCAGTCGTGTTGTTGACTCAACAGCAGAAGTCAGTCATGTTGTTGACTCAACAGCAGAACAAGACAGTCATGTTATTGACTCAACAGCAGAACAAGTCAGTCATGTTGTTGACTCAACAGCAGAACAAGACAGTCAGTCAGTCATGTTGTTGACTCAACAGCAGAACAAGACAGTCAGTCAGTATTGTTGTTGACTCAACAGCAGAACTAGTCAGTCAGTCAGTCAGTCGTGTTGTTGACTCAACAGCAGGACAAGTCAGTCGTGTTGTTGACTCAACAGCAGAAGTCAGTCATGTTGTTTACTCAACAGCAGAACAAGTCAGTCATGTTGTTGACTCAACAGCAGAACAAATCAGTCGTGTTGTTGACTCAACAGCAGAACAAGTCAGTCATGTTGTTGAATCAACAGCAGAACAAGTCAGTCAGTCAGTCGTGTTGTTGACTCAACATCAGAACAAGTCAGTCAGTCAGTCATGTTGTTGACTCAACAGCTGAACAAGTCAGTCGTGTTGTTGACTCAACAGCAGAACAAGTCAGTCAGTCAGTTGTGTTGTTGACTCAACATCAGAACAAGTCAGTCAGTCAGTCATGTTGTTGACTCAACAGCAGAACAAGTCAGTCGTGTTGTTGACTCAACAGCAGAACAAGTCAGTCAGTCAGTCATGTTGTTGACTCAACAGCAGAACAAGTCAGTCAGTCAGTCATGTTGTTGACTCAACATAAGAACAAGTCAGTCATGTTGTTGACTCAACAGCAGAACAAGTCAGTCAGTCAGTCAGTCATGTTGTTGACTCAACAGCAGAACAAGTCAGTCATGTTGTTGACTCAACAGCAGAACAAGTCAGTCAGTCAGTCGTGTTGTTGACTCAACATCAGAACAAGTCAGTCGTGTTGTTGACTCAACAGCAGAACAAGTCAGTCGTGTGGTTGACTCAACAGCAGAACAAGACAGTCAGTCAGTCGTGTTGTTGACTCAACAGCAGAACAAGTCAGTCAGTCAGTCATGTTGTAGACTCAACAGCAGAACAAGTCAGTCAGTCAGTCATGTTGTTGACTCAACAGCAGAACAAGTCAGTCAGTCAGTCATGTTGTTGACTCAACAGCAGAACAAGTCAGTCAGTCAGTCAGTCATGTTGTTGACTCAACAGCTGAACAAGACAGTCAGTCAGTCAGTCATGTTGTTGACTCAACAGCAGAACAAGTCAGTCAGTCAGTCGTGTTGTTGACTCAAAAGCAGAACAAGTCAGTCGTGTTGTTGACTCAACAGCAGAACAAGTCAGTCGTGTTGTTGACTCAACAGCAGAACAAGTCAGTCGTGTTGTTGACAAAAGAGCAAAACAAGTCAGTCATGTTGTTGACTCAACAGCAGAACTAGCCAGTCATGTTTTTGACTCAACAGCAGAACAAGTCAGTCAGTCAGTCATGTTGTTGACTCAACAGCAGAACAAGTCATTCATGTTGTTGACTAAACAGCAGAACAAGTCAGTCAGTGTTGTTGACTCAACATCAGAACAAGTCAGTCAGTCAGTCAGTCAGTCATGTTGTTGACTCAACAGCAGAACAAGTCAGTCATGTTGTTGACTCAACAGCAGAACAAGTCAGTCAGTCAGTCGTGTTGTTGACTCAACAGCAGAACAAGTCAGTCAGTCAGTCAGTCAGTCATGTTGTTGACTCAACAGCAGAACAAGTCAGTCATGTTGTTGACTCAACAGCAGAACAAGTCAGTCAGTCAGTCGTGTTGTTGACTCAACAGCAGAACTAGTTAGTCATGTTGTTGACTCAACAGCAGAACTAGTCAGTCATGTTGTTGACTCAACAGCAGAACAAGTCAGTCATGTTGTTGACTCAAACGCAGAACTAGTCAGTCATGTTGTTGACTCAACAGCAGAACTAGTCAGTCAGTCAGTCAGTCATGTTGTTGACTCAACAGCAGAACAAGTCAGTCATGTTGTTGACTCAACAGCAGAACTAGTCAGTCATGTTGTTGACTCAACAGCAGAACTAGTCAGTCATGTTGTTGACTCAACAGAAGAAGAAGTCAGTCAGTCAGTCAGTCATGTTGTTGACTCAACAGCAGAACAAGTCAGTCATGTTGTTGACTCAACCGCAGAACTAGTCAGTCATGTTGTTGACTCAACAGCAGAACTAGTCAGTCAGTCAGTCAGTCATGTTGTTGACTCAACAGCAGAACAAGTCAGTCATGTTGTTGACTCAACAGCAGAACTAGTCAGTCATGTTGTTGACTCAACATCAGAACAAGTCAGTCATGTTGTTGACTCAACCGCAGAACTAGTCAGTCATGTTGTTGACTCAACAGCAGAACTAGAAAGTCATGTTGTTGACTCAACAGCAGAACTAGAAAGTCATGTTGTTGACTCAACAGCAGAACTAGTCAGTCATGTTGTTGACTCAACCGCAGAACAAGACAGTCAGTCAGTCATGTTGTTGACTCAACAGCAGAAGTCAGTCATGTTGTTGACTCAACAGCAGAAGTCAGTCGTGTTGTTGACTCAACAGCAGAACAAGTCAGTCGTGTTGTTGACTCAACAGCAGAACAAGTCAGTCGTGTTGTTGACTCTACAGCAGAACAAGTCAGTCGTGTTGTTGACAAAACAGCAAAACAAGTCAGTCATGTTGTTGACTCAACAGCAGAACTAGTCAGTCATGTTTTTGACTCAACAGCAGAACAAGTCAGTCAGTCAGTCATGTTGTTGACTCAACAGCAGAACAAGTCAGTCAGTCAGTCGTGTTGTTGACTCAACATCAGAACAAGTCAATCATGTTGTTGACTCAACAGCAGAACAAGTCAGTCAGTCAGTCGTGTTGTTGACTCAACAGCAGAACAAGTCAGTCATGTTGTTGACTCAACAGCAGAACAAGTCAGTCAGTCAGTCGTGTTGTTGACTCAACATCAGAACAAGTCAATCATGTTGTTGACTCAACAGCAGAACAAGTCAGTCAGTCAGTCAGTCATGTTGTTGACTCAATTTAGGTAGCCTGTTTTCCTTTGTGTTTTGTGGGTGGTTATTTTCAGTCTTTGTGTGTCTGCACCAGACAGATCTGTTTCGGTTGTCACTTTGTTGTTTTGTATTTTTGAAGTGTTCAGTTTCTTATTAAAAAGATGAACACTAACCACGCTGCGCTTTGGTCCTCTCCTTCCACCTCCGAATGCAGTTACACTATGGACTCTGGTCAGTAGTAATGTATTCAATAGGGAATAGGACTCTGGTCAGTAGTAATGTATTCTATAGGCAATAGGACTCTGGTCAGTAGTAATGTATTCTATAGGCAATAGGACTCTGGTCAGTAGTAATGTATTCTATAGGCAATAGGACTCTGGTCAGTAGTAATGTATTCTATAGGGAATAGGACTCTGGTCAGTAGTAATGTATTCTATAGGGAATAGGACTCTGGTCAGTAGTAATGTATTCTATAGGGAATAGGACTCTGGTCAGTAGTAATGTATTCTATAGGCAATAGGACTCTGGTCAGTAGTAATGTATTCTATAGGCAATAGGACTCTGGTCAGTAGTAATGTATTCTATAGGCAATAGGACTCTGGTCAGTAGTAATGTATTCTATAGGGAATAGGACTCTGGTCAGTAGTAATGTATTCTATAGGCAATAGGACTCTGGTCAGTAGTAATGTATTCTATAGGCAATATGACTCTGGTCAGTAGTAATGTATTCTATTCTCTCAGGTGACATAAAAAATGGCTTAACCACCATATGTCTACAGGGTAGTACTAACACAGGGTAGTACTTATACAGGGTAGGACTAATACAGGGTAGTACTCATACATGGTAGTACTAACGCAGGGTAGTACTAACACAGGGTAGTACTAATACAGGGTAGTACTAATACAGGGTAGTACTAATACAGGGTAGTACTCATACAGGGTAGTACTAACACAGGGTAGTACTCATACAGGGTAGCAGTAACACAGGGTAGTAGTAATACAGGGTAGTAGTAACACAGGGTAGTACTAACACAGGGTAGACCTAATACAGGGTAGTACTAACACAGGGTAGTACTAAGACAGGGAAGTACTAACACAGGGTAGTACTCATACAGGGTAGTACTAATACAGGGTGGTAGAAGTAACACAGGGTAGTAGTAACACAGGGTAGTAGTAACACTGGGTATCAGAAATACAGGGTAGTACTAACACAGGGTAGTAGTAACACAGGGTAGTAGTAACACAGGGTAGTAGTAACACAGGGCATTGGTAACACTGGGTATCAGAAATACAGGGTATAGTAACACAGGGTAGTAGTAACACAGGGCATTGGTAACACAGGGTAGTAGTAACACAGGGTAGTAACACAGGGTAGTAGTAACACAGGGTAGTTGTGGGGGGGGGGTAGTAGTAACACAGGGTAGTTGTGGGGGGGTAGTAGTAACACAGGGTAGTGGTAACACAGGGTAGTAGTAACACAGGGTAGTAACACAGGGTAGTAGTAACACAGGGTAGTTGTGGGGGGTAGTAGTAACACAGGGTAGTGGTAACACAGGGTAGTTGTGGGGGGGTAGTAGTAACACAGGGTAGTAACACAGGATAGTGGTAACACAGGGTAGTAGTAACACAGGGTAGTAGTAACACAGGGTGGTGCTAACACAGGGTAGTAGTAACACAGGGTAGTAGTAACACAGAGTAGTAGTAACACAGTGTAGTAGTAACACAGGGTAGTTGTGGGGGGGTTGTAGTAACACAGGGTAGTTGTGGGGGGGTAGTAGTAACACAGGGTAGTGGTAACACAGGGTAGTAGTAACACAGGGTAGTAACACAGGGTAGTAGTAACACAGGGTAGTAGTAACACAGTGTAGTAGTAACACAGGGTAGTGGTAACACAGGGTACTGGTGGGGTGGGGGGGTAGTAGTAACACAGGGCAGTGGTAACACAGGGTAGTGGTAACACAGGGTGGTAGTAGTAACACAGGTTAGTGGTAACACAGGGTAGTGGTAACACAGGGTGGTAGTAGTAACACAGGGTAGTAGTAACACAGGGTAGTGGTAACACAGGGTAGTGGTAACACAGGGTAGTGGTAACACAGGCTGGTAGTAACAACACAGCGTGGTAGTAGTAACACAGGGTTGTAGTAACACAGGGTGGTAGTAGTAACACAGGGTAGTAGTAGTAACACAGGGTGGTAGTAGTAACACAGGGTGGTAGGAACAACACAGCGTGGTAGTAGTAACACAGGGTGGTAGTAGTAACACAGGGTGTTAGTAGTAACACAGGGTGGTAGTAGTAACACAGGGTAGTAGTAACACAGGCTGGTAGTAACAACACAGTGTGGTAGTAGTAACACAGGGTAGTAGTAACACAGGGTGGTAGTAGTAACACAGGGTAGTAGTAACACAAGGTGGTGGTAGTAACACAGGGTGGTAGTAGTAACACAGGGTAGTAACACAGGGTGGTAGTAGTAACACAGGGTGGTAGTAGTAACACAGGGTAGTAGTAACACAGGGTGGTAGTAGTAACACAGGGTAGTAGTAACACAAGGTGGTGGTAGTAGCACAGGGTGGTAGTAGTAACACAGGGTAGTAACACAGGGTGGTAGTAGTAACACAGGGTGGTAGTAGTAACACAGGGTAGTAGTAACACAGCGTGGTAGTAGTAACACAGGGTGGTAGTAGTAACACAGGGTGGTAGTAGTAACACAGGGTGGTAGTAGTTACACAGGGTGGTAGTAGTAACACAGGGTGGTAGTAGTAACACAGGGTAGTAGTAGTAACACAGGGTGGTAGTAGTAACACAGGGTGGTAGTAGTAACACAGGGTAGTAGTAACACAAGGTGGTGGTAGTAACACAGGGTGGTAGTAGTAACACAGGGTAGTAACACAGGGTGGTAGTAGTAACACAGGGTGGTAGTAGTTACACAGGGTGGTAGTAGTTACACAGGGTAGTAGTAGTAACACAGGGTGGTAGTAGTAACACAGGGTGGTAGTAGTAACACAGCGTAGTAGTAACACAAGGTGGTGGTAGTAACACAGGGTGGTAGTAGTAACACAGGGTGGTAACACAGGGTGGTAGTAATAACACAGGGTGGTAGTAGTTACACAGGGTGGTAGTAGTAACACAGGGTGGTAGTAGTAACACAGGGTGGTAGTAATAACACAGGGTGGTAGTAGTTACACAGGGTGGTAGTAGTTACACAGGGTAGTAGTAACACAGGGTAGTAGTAACACAGGGTGGTAGTAGTTACACAGGGTAGTAGTAACACAAGGTGGTAGTAGTAACACAGGGTGGTAGTAGTAACACAGGGTAGTAACACAGGGTGGTAGTAGTAACACAGGGTGGTAGTAGTAACACAGGGTGGTAGTAATAACACAGGGTGGTAGTAACAACACCGCGTGGTAGTAGTAACACAGGGTGGTAGTAATAACACAGGGTGGTAGTAACAACACAGGGTGGTAGTAGTAACACAGGGTGGTAGTAATAACACAGGGTGGTAGTAGTAACACAGGGTGGTAGTAGTAACACAGGGTGGTAGTAGTAACACAGGGTGGTAGTAATAACACAGGGTGGTAGTAGTAACACAGGGTGGTAGTAGTAACACAGGGTGTTAACACAGGGTGGTAGTAGTAACACAGGGTGGTAGTAGTAACACAGGGTGGTAGTAATAACACAGGGTGGTAGTAGTAACACAGGGTGGTAGTAGTAACACAGGGTGGTAGTAATAACACAGGGTGGTAGTAGTAACACAGGGTGGTAGTAGTAACACAGGGTGTTAACACAGGGTGGTAGTAGTAACACAGGGTGGTAGTAGTAACACAGGGTGGTAGTAGTAACACAGGGTGGTAGTAATAACACAGGGTGGTAGTAACAACACAGCGTGGTAGTAGTAACACAGGGTGGTAGTAGTAACACTGTGTACTTTTAACACTGGGTAGTATTAACACTGGGTAGTATTAACACTGGGTAGTATTAACACTGGGTAGTGGTGGTAAAACTAATTGAAGTAATACTAAACTTAGAGTGTGCCTGTAGCAGCGTTTCCCAATCTTGGTCCTCGGGACCCCAAGGGATACACATTTTAGTTTGTTGCCCTAACACCACAGAGCTGATTCAAAATATCAAATATTGATGATTAGTTGAATATTTCAATCAGCTGTGTAGTGTTATGGCAAAATGTCACCCTTTTGGGTCCCGAGGAACAAGTTTGGGCGACCCTGGCCTATAGTGAAAAGCATACAAGGGTAATGTCCTCCATGTGGACACGCTTTAATATTATAGTGGACAAAGACGAGAAGAAAGTTGGCTTGGCCAAATGCAGGCTACTCTGCAACTCTATTCAGGTAGGATGACCTGACCTGTTGCGGGACAACTTCCGGTGAAACTGGAGGACGCGCAATTCAGATAAATAATCATACAAATTATGGATATTAAACATTTAGGTACATACAAGTGTCTTATATCGGTTTAAAGCTTTAAATTCTTGTGAATCTAACTTCACTGTCCGATTTACAGTAGCCATTGCAGCGAAAACATTGTTTGAGGACGGCGCCCCACATCAAATATTTTTCCACCGGCACAGGTTTCATAAATTCACAAATAGAGATTAAATATTCACTTACTTGTTGAAAATCATCCTCTGATTTGTCATCCAAAGGGTCCCAGCTATAACATGTAGTGTCGTTTTGTTAGATAAAATCCTTCTTTATAACCCAAAAAGTCTGTTTAGTTGGCGCCATCGATTTGAGTAATCCACTCGTTCAATCTGCAGAGAAAGGAATCTGAAAATCTACCCCTAAACTTTGTTTCAACAAGTCAAAATACATTCCTATTTAGTCCTCAGATACCCTAAAATGTAATCAAACTATAATAATTCTTATTGAAGTATGTTCAATAGGAAACCGATTTTAGCAGGTGCGTCCTGTCTTCATGGCGTGTGCAAACACGAATTTCCAAGACTGTGTCCCTGTACTAAAACTGATATTCCTTATTCATTTTTGAAGTTACAAGCCTGAAACCTTGAACATAGACTGTTGACACCCTGTGGAAGCCATAGGAATTACATTCAGGGAGCTAATGTTCAATATGACCTTATACTTGCCATTCTAAAAGGATAGTCTCTAAAAAAAAAAAATCTGGTTGGTTTTAATTTGTATTTTCTCCTACCATATGTATTGTGTTATATTCTCCTACATTATTTTACCATGTCTACAAACGTCAAAGTGTTTTCTTTACAATGGTACAGATTATATGCATATCCTGGCTTCAGGGCCTGAGCAACAGGCAGTTTACTTTGGGCACATCGTTCAGGCGGAAATTGAGAAAAAAGGGGCCTAGCCCTTAAATATGCAAAATGTGTTTAGTTGAATTCTATTGAGACATTTTCGTTTAAGATTGGTCATAAGTAATCCTGTTGTAAAATAAATATCATCCTTTTGCTGTCATTTTTTGGGTATGCCAGCTTTTCTTGGTAATTGCTGCAATATTGCCTGTTCAAACTTTTGTAAAAGTTTAAACCCATTCGCAAGTGTTTTGTTTCATTCTGTTGAGCCATTTTCTTTGGCCAAAATTAAGTTCCAACTGCAATGTTTTGTTTGCCGCAATATAATATCCTGCTCGTAATTTCCCTAAAAACAATGGCTTTATAAACAAATATATTCTGATGTAAAAATGTACCTCCTTCTGAATCTGTAGAGTAGCCTATCTGACTAGGATAAAGAAATGCATGAATCTGTACTCAGTTCTGTATTGTGCAGCCGTCTTCATCCACCAGGCCAAGGCTTTCGACTCTGTCAATCACCGCCTTCTTAACGGCAGACTCAACAGCCTTGGTTTCTCAAATGACTGCCTCGCCTGGTTCACCAACTACTTCTCAGATAGAGTTCAGTGTGCCAAATCGGAGGGCCTGTTGTCTGGATCTCTGGCAGACTCTATGGGGGTGCCACAGAGTTCAATTCTCGGGCTGACTCTTTTCTGTGTATATATCAATGATGCCGCTCTTGCTGCTGGTGATTATCTGATCCACCTCTACGCAGACGACACCATTCTGTATACTTCTGGCCCTTCTTTGGACACTGTGTTAGCAAACCTCCAAACGAACTTCAATGCCATACAACTCTCCTTCCGTGGCCTCCCACTGCTCTTAAATGCTAGTAAAACTAATTGCATGCTCTTCAACCGATCGCTGCTCGCACCCATCCGCCCGACTAGCATCACTACTCTGGACGGTTCTGACCTAGAATATGTGGAGAACTATAAATACCTAGGTGTCTAGTTAGACTGTAAACTCTCCTTCCAGACTCACAAAAAGCATCTCCAATCCAAAATTAACTCTAGAATCAGCTTCCTATTTCACAACAAAGCCTCCTTCACTCATGCTGCCAAACTTACCCTTGTAAAACTGACCATCCTACTGATCCTTGACTTCGGCGATGTCATTTACAAAATAGCCTCCAACACTCAACTCATCAAACTGGATGCAGTCTATCACAGTCCCATGCGTTTTGTCACCCAAGCCCCACATACTACCCACCACTGCGACCTGTATGCTCTCGTTGGCTGGTCCTTGCTACATATTCGTCGCCAAACCCACTGGCTCCAGGTTATCTATAAGTCTTTGTTAGGTAAAGCCCTGCCTTATCTCAGCGCACTGGTCACCATAGCAACACCCACCCGTAGCACGCACTCCTGCAGGCCCCAAAGCCAACACTGCCTTTGGCCGCCTTTCCTTCCAGTTCTCTGCTGCCAATGACTGAAACGAATTGCAAAAATGACTGAAGCTGGAGTCTTATATCTCCCTCTCTAACTTTAAGCATCAGCTGTCAGAGCAGCTTACCGATCACTGTACCTGTACACAGCCCATCTGTAAATAGCCCACCCAACTACCTCATCCCCATATTGTTATTTATACTCTTGCTCTTTTGCACCTCTTCTGCTCATCTATCACTCCAGTGTTAATGCTAAATTGTAATTATTTCGCCTCAATGACCTATTTATTGCCTTACCTCCTTACTCTTCTACATTCACATACTTTTCTATTGTGTTTTTCTACTGTATTATTGACTGTATGTTTTGTTTTTTGTCGCACTGCTTTGCTTTATCTTGGTCAGGGTCGCAGTTGTAAATGAGAACTTGTTCTCAACTGGCCTACCTGGTTAAATAAAGGTGAAATAAAATGAATTAATTAATCTCTTTCAGATTCTCTAGGGCCTTCTCTTCCTTGTATATATATGTTTTTAATTATTAATATCATAAAATGGAGGCCAAAGTCTAAAGGCCTGATGCATTTTGTGCAGCACAGGGCTTTAGATGGTTTCACTTCATCTCCTCCAGCACAGGGCTGGTCCTACATCTGTTTTTTTTTTTTGGGGGGGGGGGGGGGGGTCTGATAAAAAATAGTTTGAGGGGCCAAAACTTACTGATACCGATATCTGCTGATATATTGTTTCACAGTGGTGAAACTAAAAGTGACAATTTTCCACACAGTTCTCAGAATTACACAAGAGCAATTGTCCAAGATAGATGATTCAAATGTCGATTTCTTTCATTGTGATACTAACGAGATCATAATGGACGTATGTTTTCAAATAGCATGAGATTTCCTTATTTTCATTGTTGAAACGATATATATCGGTCAGGCTGTAAACAAGAGAACACAAACAGATCTGGGCTCCAGGCTTCTCCATAACATGCCCACTGCGATAGACTTTTAAGACAAAATATCCCAGACAACGTTCACAGAGGTTGCGACCCTAAACGCTTCTGATGTCGGATCAAGTTGAAATCGCCTCATTTTACTTTCTACAATGAAGTCAGTCAACTCTAGGGCTGTAAACACCAAGCACACCCCAGACAGACAATGCCTTGCCCTTGGAGGGAGAGCACCATGGCCACTCGTTAACCGACAGACAGGTAGTGAAGCTAACGGACAAACTTCTGCTGGCTCCTCATGGAGAGCCTGGTGGCTTCTGCAGCTGGTTTCCTGGTCTCAAATTCCTCCCTCTTCAGGACCTCTCCGCTGCCCCTGTAGCCCAGTTCCACCAGCTGGCGAGCCAAATCCTCATCCTAGTGGAGCAATGAAAAGAGATCTGGTCAGAGAGACATAACCATCCCAAATCCTCATCCTGCAGAAATAATGAAGAGATATCTCTGAGCTGTTTCCCAAAACCATCGTTATTAACGTTGCACTTGAAAACGCTCGTAAATCTAACGCCTGCCTCAGACAACTAACATGTGCGCAATGACGTACCAAATATGTGATTTTGTGCATTTCTATTGGGCAAGCATTATAATAAGCCGCCTCAATAATATTTGCAGCTGTAGGTTGTAATCTATCTCTCGAGGAGCTGATCCGCCGTCAGTATTGTGAAATAATTATAATGTTAAGGAAAGATTTGAATTGAGAAAACTGACCCGAGATCAGTGTTCCCTTTCTTTTCGATTCCATCAGTATCGACACGATGCTCCGACGACGTACTTATCGACTGTTCTCTCTGAGTGGTGTTGTGGGAAACGCATGTTACAGTCTTCAGTCTTTTCTTTAGGAAAGATGCATCGTTGAAACAGTCGTAAGCCTATCGGGGAAATCCGGCCCTGGTCAGACAGAGAGGGTAAGGGAGTAGACCGCTGAATAACTCCCACCACTATACACATACATAAGGACATAAGCTTGATATACAGTGGGGAAAAAAAAGTATTTAGTCAGCCACCAATTGTGCAAGTTCTCCCACTTAAAAAAATCAGAGAGGCCTGTAATTTTCATCATAGGTACACTTAAACTATGACAGCCAATCCAGAAAATCACATTGTAGGATTTTTTATGAATTTATTTGCAAATTATGGTGGAAAATAAGTATTTGGTCAATAACAAAAGTTTATCTCAATACTTTGTTATATACCCTTTGTTGGCAATGACAGAGGTCTGTACATACCATACTGTACATACCATCATGACCAGTGATCTTAACAGAGCTATCCTGTCAACCCCGACCGGGCCTGTGGCTGGATGGCTTGTAGGACCAAAAGATTGTGCCACATATCATTCTAGACTACAACCCAACCCAAGCCAAACCCAGTCAGTCCTCATCCAGCCATCCCAGCTAGCCTAATGCCTCAGCGTTCCTCACCCAGCCATCCCAGCTAGCCCTAATGCCTCAGCGTCCCTCATCCAGCCATCCCAGCTAGCCCTAATGCCTCAGCGTCCCTCACCCAGCCATCCCAGCTAGCCCTAAGGCCTCAGCGTCCCTCACCCAGCCATCCCAGCTAGCCCTAATGCCTCAGCGTCCCTCACCCAGCCATCCCAGCTAGTCCTAATGCCTCAGCGTCCCTCACCCAGCCATCCCAGCTAGCCCTAATGCCTCAGCGTCCCTCACCCAGCCATCCCAGCTAGCCCTAATGCCTCAGCGTCCATCACCCAGCCATCCCAGCTAGTCCTAATGCCTCAGCGTCCCTCACCCAGCCATCCCAGCTAGCCCTAATGCCTCAGCGTCCCTCACCCAGCCATCCCAGCTAGCCCTAATGCCTCAGCGTCCGGACAAGTCAAAGAAAGTTCAATTTCCTTCACCTTTCATGTGGCGAACTATTCCAAGGAAATGAGTGTCTTCGTTCTGCTATTGGTTCCAAATTAGAACTCAGTGGTGTGACGATCGCAATCTTAATACGTCGTCAAAGCTCATTGGACTAAACTCATTTGACTGCTCTGAGTTCTGCAAATCACAGATTTTGTTGCTAAATGAGGCCGAACACAAATATTTGTTTTTGTTTGTTTGTATAACTTTTTTTTAAACTGGTTGTTAGTTTCCTGTAGGATGCTGGGCCTTAGAGTCAGATATCCATGAATTTAGCTGACACTTAACGAGCCTAAATGCTAGTATCTATCAAACAAGAGTGTAAATTCAGTGTCCGTTTAGATTCAGTTCATCAGTAGAAAAAACCATTGGCAACAAAACACTTGATCAACATCCAACATGCCTGGTTAGTCTAGTAGATCTGGGTTGACTGCAGGGTGTCCACACCTGACCGGCCCGCTGAGGGAGGTGTCTGACCGGCCCGCTGAGGGAGGTGTCTGACCGGCCCGCTGAGGGAGATGCCTGACCGGCCAGCTGAGGGAGGTGTCTGACCGGCCAGCTGAGGGAGGTGTCTGACCGACCAGCTGAGGGAGGTGTCTGACCGGCCCGCTGAGGGAGGTGTCTGACCAAACAGCTGAGGGAGGTGTCTGACCAACCAGCTGAGGGAGGTGTCTGACCGGCCAGCTGAGGGAGGTGTCTGACCAACCAGCTGAGGGAGGTGTCTGACCAACCAGCTGAGGGAGGTATCTGATATTATATTGTGGCTTAATGACCTAAAGTATACCTAGCGGCAGACTTGTTTATAAACCTCATCTCTTCAACACCACATTAACACATCATCAACGTCAACAAAAGTAAGAAAGCAGTCACATAATACAAGTCAGGGTCCATAGGGAGCCACAGTCACACTGTTTGTTTATGGGAGTCAATCAGCTTGGTTTGAACACAGCAAAAAACAGTGTTAGCACACTACTGTCTTTAGTGTTAGCACACTACTGTCTTTGGTGTTAGCACACTACTGTCTTTGGTGTTAGCACACTACTGTCTTTGTTGTTAGCACACTACTGTCTTTAGTGTTAGCACACTACTGTCTTTGGTGTTAGCACACTACTGTCTTTGTTGTTAGCACACTACTGTCTTTAGTGTTAGCACACTACTGTCTTTGGTGTTAGCACACTACTGTCTTTGTTGTTAGCACACTACTGTCTTTAGTGTTAGCACACTACTGTCTTTGGTGTTAGCACACTACTGTCTTTGGTGTTAGCACACTACTGTCTTTGGTGTTAGCACACTACTGTCTTTGGTGTTAGCACACTACTGTCTTTGTTGTTAGCACACTACTGTCTTTGGTGTTAGCACACTACTGTCTTTGTTGTTAGCACACTACTGTATTTGGTGTTAGCACACTACTGTATTTGGTGTTAGAACACTACTGTCTTTGGTGTTAGATCACTACTGTCTTTGGTGTTAGCACACTACTGTCTTTGGTGTTAGCACACTACTGTCTTTGGTGTTAGAACACTACTGCCTTTGGTGTTAGAACACTACTGTCTTTGGTGTTAGAACACTACTGTCTTTGGTGTTAGCACACTACTGTCTTTGGTGTTAGAACATTACTGTCTTTGGTGTTAGCACACTACTGCCTTTGGTGTTAGCTCTTTGATCAAGACATTAGTTATAGCCTATTTCCGGGATGAACACACCCCGGAAATGTGTCAGACAGTGCAGGGCTAGAACAAAAATGTGTAATTTGAGTATTTCTGGATGATATTATGCTCTGTCAAAGATGTTCTCTTTGACTCAGTTAGTAGCTGCAGCTCTGTTGATTCCCTGAAGTAAAGGCCAACACTGCCACCTAGTGCCTGACAATTCATATCAACTACCACAACATGGCCCAAAGTAGATGAGTACACAGAACTTTCGTATGGAGCTTTAGTAAAGGCACAAGGTGGAACAAAACTGTCAACCCAGCCTGGTCTCATAGACTAGACGTAACATAGTACATGTAAATCCGGGACACTCACATTTGCATCATATGTTACAACTGGTTACATAAGACAGAAGGTTATTAGGGTGGTTGGTCATATAACACGAATGTCTAGCAACCCAAAGGATCCGTGTTTGAACGTCCTCACAGAAATCTTTAGAATTTTAACTGATTAGCGACTTTGCAACTACTTAGCATAGCTAACCCTTCCCCTTTAAAACCTAACTCCTAGCCTAGCTAACTAACTAGCTAGCCGCCTAGCTAACATTAGCCACCTAGCCACCAGGGCATTTGCATTAGGAAAATGTGGTGGTGGATATTTAACCAGCAACATTTGAATTTACAGATGTGTGACCTTATTAGGGCGTCCACCCACGGTGCTCAGAAAGACAGAAATCACATTTAGAATCACATTTAGAATATGGTCATTCAAATGAACAGAACAATGCAAGTGTAACCAGGTCGCAGTTGTAAATGGGAACTTGGCCTACCTGGTTAAATAAAGGTGAAATCAAATTTAAAAAAACAAACGATGTAATTAAATTATTAAATTCCTGCATAAAATGGGTATTATTCCACCTCCTGGTAGATTAGTGTGTTTACATTGTCTAATACATTTAGTGATAAACGTATGGGATTCTGGGTAATCCACAGCAGATTTGTGGAGAATTACTGTGGTTGAGGTGAAAATGAAATGGTCCCGGGAAATGTATAAAGTTCACAGTACATCATAACATACACCTTTTACATTGTACATTAGCGATTTATGTTATTAGTAACTTCTGTTGTTGGTTTGCCATCAAGTCAGCCTCTCTTTATATGTTATTTGTCAAATCTCTGTTTTCCATGTGGGATTTATGCTACAGTTCCCTCTTTGAAGTTGGTCGCTAACTGGAAAATGCATCTGCTTTAGGAGTGCTGTTCATATCCCATCGACTACTGACCATTCATCCATACTGTGTGTGTCCCATCATTGCAGGTAATTTTATGACAAATGTATAAAGTATATGTTTTATAAACTCATGAGCACCAGCCAGTGTATTATCCCGGGTTTGTTAGTTTAGGAAAATATGTGGTACATTCTAGGTTTATTATATTTCTTCACCACCAGAGGGGGACATTGAGTCATTTTTCAGGTTAGTTTGACATTTTGAACAGTAAAATGGATGATGGTTTATTTTGATGTTGTAAATATGAGATTATACATGGAAACAATGCATTTATTTTTATTATTAGAAATTGTTAAATCCACTATATGATCACAATGACTTTGATATACATTTCGATTGTTTCTTTTGTTAGTATATTATAGGGCAGATTTATGGAGAATTGCTGTGGGAGTGGTATTTATATCGCGTCGACTACTGATCATTCATCCTTCCTGTGTTGACTCACTGACTTGAGGGACGGAACCAGGAAGGTCTCATAAAGTGGAGAATGCAATGATGAGGTCCTTCTTACCCGAATTCTGATGTGCACTTTGAAAGATGTTAAAATAACTGTCCGCGTTTACTTTTCCTCAGCCAACAAGACCAGTAACTAACAGCGAAATCACTAGCCTTTGTCAATCTACTATAGAAAAAAAAAAGTTTAGGCTACCTGTTGTTGAGAATGAAATAGTCTATTCCAAACAGACTCTGGGACAGTTGTGAGATGATCGATCCCAAATTCATACAACCAGTAGGCAGGCGTAAATACGTTTTTTTATTCAACGTAAAAAAGCAATGAGTCTGATGTAACAGATCAGAACGTTTAGCTTAAAATGTGGATAAACTATTATTTCTTCACATTATAAAGCACTGCAATGCACACAAGCAGTGCGCTTTATGCAAATGTTTGCAATTAGCAGGAAAATACCTGTTGTCAAAAGGCCACTTTCTTATGACAGTTTCACGTGACAGAGATTTCCATTAGTAATTTAGAGGAGATCTAATTGGCTTTTTACATTTATTTTTTATTTAACTTTTATTTAACTAGTCAAGTCTGTTAATAAAAACAAATTATTATTTTACAATGATGGTCTACCCCGCCCAAACCCTCCCCTAATCCGGACGATGCTGGGCCAATTGTGCACCATCACGGCCGGTTGTGATACAGCCCTTGATCGAACCAGGGTCTGTAGAGACTCCTCTAGCACTAAGATGCAGCTCTCCTGCTGTCGGACATATTTTCCAGTCAAAGGCTCTGTATCTGTATGCTGTACATGTGTGATAAGATACATAAACGAATATACTGTACACAAGTGCCAATTTATTTCCACTAAATTATTCAAATTAACCTATAGACCGATAAGCATGACCAGTCAAATGCATTGGCTGTTATTTACATCAATGAACAGGCTAAAAAAACAACATTATTTCACAATGGGATTTATTTTTTTCCGGAATTAATCTACAAAACATATTATACTAATTGCTGTGTCTCGGATTTACATTTAATATATCAAGTCTTCCTCTGAGTCCAGCGGTAGTCTAGCAACACAAAGGGTGCATTTTCAAATGTCATCATGGACAACTTTAGCATTTTAGCTAATTAGCAACTACTTTTTAGCTACTTTGTAACTACTTAGCATGCTAGCTAACCCTTCCACTAACTCTAGCCGTTTAACCTTACTCCTAAACCTAAGCCCTAGCATGCTAGCTAACCCTTCCCCTAACTCTAGCCGTTTAACCTTACTCCTAAACCTAAGCCCTAGCATGCTAGCTAACCCTTCCCCTAACTCTAGCCGTTTAATCTTACTCCTAAACCTAACCCCTAGCATGCTAGCTAACCCTTCCACTAACTCTAGCCGTTTAACCTTACTCCTAAACCTAACCCCTAGCATGCTAGCTAACCCTTCCCCTAACTCTAGCCGTTTAACCTTACTCCTAAACCTAACCCCTAGCACCTAGCTAACCCTTCCCCTAACTCTAGCCGTTTAACCTTACTCCTAAACCTAAGCCCTAGCATGCTAGCTAACCCTTCCCCTAACTCTAGCCGTTTAACCTTACTCCTAAACCTAAGCCCTAGCATGCTAGCTAACCCTTCCCCTAACTCTAGCCGTTTAACCTTACTCCTAAACCTAACCCCTAGCATGCCATCTAACCCTTCCCCTAACTCTAGCCGTTTAACTTTAATCCTAAACCTAACCCCTAGCATGCTAGCTAACCCTTCCCCTAACTCTAGCCGTTTAACCTTACTCCTAAACCTAGCTAACGTTAGCCACAATAAATTGGAGTTCGTAACATATCAGACAAAATTAATGAAGGACATCCACAAATTAATACATACCATATGAAACATAACATATCATATTATACTGAACAAAAATGTCAACGCAACATGCAACAATTTCAAAGATTTGACTGATTTACAGTTCTTATAAGGAAATCAGTCCATTTAAATGAATTAATTATGCCCTATTCTATGACTTTCACATGACTGGACAAGGGTGCAGCCATTCGGTGGGCCCTCAGACGTTCCCGCAGGTGAAGAAGCAGGATGTGGAGATCCTGATTTGCACGTGGTCTGCGGTTGTGAGGCTGGTTGGATGTACTGCCAAATTCTCTAAAACGACTTTGGAGGTGGCTTATGGTAGAGAAATGAACATTACATTTTCTGGCAACAGCTCTGGCGGACATTCCTGCAGTCAGCATGCCAATATGCACGTGTCCTCAAAATTTGAAACATCTGTGGGATTTGTGTTGTGTGACAAAACTGCGCATTTTAAAGTGGCCTTTTATTGTCCCCCGCACAAGGTACACCTGTGTAATGAGCATGCTGTTTAATCAGCTTCTTGATATGCCACAACTGTAAAGTGGATGGATTATCTTGGCAATGGAGAAATGCTCACTAACAAGGATTTAAACAAATTTGTGCAAAACATTTTAGAGAAATATGGAACATATCGGGGATCTTTTATTTCAGCTCACGAAACATGGGACCAACACTTTACATCTTGCGTTTATATTTTTTGTTCAGTTGTAGAAGCCAAAATATTAAATATTCTGTCCCCTTGCACATCTCTGAGAGTCTAACATGCTGCATAGACTAGATCAGTAACGACAAAAAAATCTCTGCTAATATCCCTTTTAAAAATTCAGTTCGGGTCCATATGACACTTCGTGACATATTCCACATGACTTCCAGAGTGCCGGCTGTCGCAGAGTTTAACCAAGACCAGTGCGTCATAGTCTCTCTTTCCCTCTAGCACCCCGAAAGAGAGGAACAACCGGCTGAGGCTGGGGATATAAAGAACCGCTATCATGGTAAGTCTATATAACATGTTTTGACAAATTACAGCCATTAACAATGTTTGTCTTTCTTCTAAAAGCGACGGTTTTCAAATTAATATCCTTTTTAGTATAATTGTCGATGACGTATGCAGAATTTTAACAAATGGTTATCAAAAATGAAACAGAATGTATTCATTGCTTATTAGTCTAATAAGGATGCTGTGATTATTGAAAGCATGTCATACCGTTAACAAAATGTGTTATTCGTTCTACAAATCGAAGTAAAGCATGACCTATGTAATGTGACTGGGCTTATGTATCAACAAGACAATAAAGTCATCTGTGGAACTTGAATTAGTTGCTGCAGGCTAACTGAATACATTTGCTGTAAACGACACCTCGTCTCGTGGTGTTTCTTTTGAATTTAAATAGTGTTCTTTTCGGTAGGCTTCGGGCCTAATGTGCGTGCCAATGCAGGGGTACAGTCAGACAGAATACCATTACCCCCGGCCCCGTGTTATAAATAGCACAAGCACGCCGTTCCCTGAGATGGCCGTATTAAAGTTTCACGTGCTCACATTGGGCAACGCTGCCTGCCCCTGTAGGCTAGACCCAGGCCCAGTTTACTACATGGGCTACAGGTAAGAACCGGTGTTGTCATTGTAAACAAATGCACCTGTTACAATGAAAACATGCAGGTGTACAAGCTGAGGTTATAGTGTCCTCTCTTAGATGCGTCATAGCCTATAGGTTACTGCAGCAAATGATTAGGCTATTGGCTTTGGAATTCATTTAACAATCCCCACCCCTCACCAGGTCAATTTTACAGTAGACCAGATCTTTCTCCTCACCAGGTCAATTTTACAGTAGACCAGATCTTTCTCCTCCCCAGGTACATTTTACAGTAGACCAGATCTTTCTCCTCCCCAGGTACATTTCACAGTAGACCAGATCTCACCTCCCCTTTCCAGGTGAATTTTACAATAGACCAGATCTCACCTCCCCTTTCCAGGTAAATTTTTACAGTAGACCAGATCTCACCTCCCCTTTTCAGGTGAATTTTACAATAGACCAGATCACCTCCCCTTTCCAGGTAAATTTTACAAAAGACCAGATCTCACCTCCCATTTCCAGGTGCATTTTACAGTAGACCAGATCTCACCTCCCCTTTCCAGGTGAATTTTACAATAGACCAGATCTTACCTCCCCTTTCCAGGTGAATTTTACAGTAGACCAGACCACCTCCCCTTTCCAGGTGAATTTTACAGTAGACCAGATCTCACCTCCCCTTTCCAGGTGAATTTTACAGTAGACCAGATCTTACCTCCCCTTTCCAGGTTAATTTTTACAAAAGACCAGATCTCACCTCCCCTTTCCAGGTTAATTTTACAGTAGACCAGATCCGTGCGATCATGGACAAGAAGTCCAACATCAGGAACATGTCTGTGATCGCCCATGTGGACCATGGGAAGTCCACTCTCACAGACTCCCTGGTGTGCAAGGCTGGCATCATCGCTGGCGCCCGGGCTGGCGAGACGCGTTTCACAGACACCAGGAAAGACGAGCAGGAGAGGTGCATCACCATCAAGTCAACGTATGTGTTTCCCTCAAGACAATATACCTTGTCCTCCTCAGAGAGTGTAATATACAAATGTTTTTAATTTTTTTTACAACAATATGTCCCTTTTTCTACTATAAGTGTGTAACCCTGTAAGGGTATTATTCTCTTTGGGAATCTGAGGTAGACCTACAAAACTAAGTTGTTCTACAATCAACCTGCATTTGAATTATTATTGACCACACCACAAATGATCTAAAATCCTATTCATTCATGAACCTAAAAGACCAAACTGAATTCGAGATCAGCACTCCTACTTAGAGATGCTTGACCTTATCCCTGGTATCCTGTACCCTAATATACCACTGTGTGAGAGTGATTGAGAGACAGACATTAAATGTACGATGGTCACAATGGTTACATGTCTCTTCCTTCCTCCCTCTCTTCCTCCCTCCCTCCCGCTCTTCCTCCCTCCCGCTCTTCCTCCCTCCCTCTCTTCCTCCCTCCCTCTCTTCCTCCCTCCCTCCCCCCCTCTCTTCCTCACTCCCTCCCTGCAGAGCCATCTCTCTGTACTATGAATTGGCTGAGAATGACTTGGCCTTCATCAAACAGTGCAAGGATGGCTCTGGCTTCCTCATTAACCTCATAGACTCTCCCGGTCACGTGGACTTCTCCTCCGAGGTGACGGCTGCTCTCCGCGTCACTGACGGGGCACTAGTTGTAGTAGACTGCGTCTCAGGTATGACAAGGAAGGGGCTGATTTCTGCTTGTGTCCAATATCCGAACAACTTTACGAGGCTCTGATCAGAAGTAGTGACCTGTGATATGGGGACTAGGGTGCTGTTTTGGACACAGTCTTGTAGTGTCCTGGCTGTAATGCATCCAATGCTTGGCTCGCTCACACCCCAGTAACAGCCCATGATGCTTAAAGTTCAAGGTTATTTGGCCTTTATACATACATTAGAAATCTTATTCGCAAAGATTCTCACATTGACATATTATTAAAGAACTACAAATAGTGTGCACGTAGTGTAACGGTATACAACTAAAGATCTACAAATAGTGTGCACGTACTGTGACGGTATACAACTAAAGAACTACAAAGTGTGCACGTACTGTAACGGTATACAACTAAATAACTACAAATAGTGTGCACGTACTGTAACGGTATACAACTAAAGAACTACAAATAGTGTGCACGTACTGTAACGGTATACAACTAAAGAACTACAAATAGTGTGCACGTACTGTAACGGTATACAACTAAAGAACTACAAATAGTGTGCACGTACTGTAACGGAATACAACTAAAGATCTACAAATAGTGTGCACGTACTGTAACGGTATACAACTAACAAACTACAAATGGTGTGCACGTACTGTAATGGTATACAACTAAAGAACTACAAATAGTGTGCACGTACTGTAATGGTATACAACTAAAGAACTACAAATAGTGTGCACGTACTGTAATGGTATACAACTAAAGAACTACAAATAGTGTGCACGTACTGTAATGGTATACAACTAAAGAACTACAAATAGTGTGCACGTACTGTAATGGTATACAACTAAAGAACTACAAATAGTTTGCACGTACTGTAATGGCATACAACTAAAGAACTACAAATAGTGTGCACGTACTGTAATGGTATACAACTAAAGAACTACAAATAGTGTGCACGTACTGTAATGGTATACAACTAAAGAACTACAATTAGTGTGCACGTACTGTAATGGTATACAACTAAAGAACTACAAATAGTGTGCTGGAGGACCTCGGATACGAACAGGTCAGGAATTGGAGGTCGCTCCGAACACTAAAATATTTGTAACTTTGAAATAATACTTCTTTTAAAACGCACATGTATTTTCTAACTATATTTATTTTCTAACCATTTAGTCAAATATTGTTTTCAGATTATAAAAACGACATTTACGTTGCTAGTTATTCTGGACGGTAAGCAAAAGGATTATACCACATTTGTCAACAACAATTATTTCACTTTTTTTAATTTTTTTTTTATATAGTATGACTTTGCTTATTACTGGTTTGTGACATTTTTATTTATTGTGCTTTTGAATACTTTACAAATGCCAAATAAAGCCTTTATAAGTTGTGGTTTGTTTAGAGTAGGATCCCAGTTAGTAAACAACAATAGGTAGTACAACAGTCAACCATGATAGTCCTTAGGCCTTTAAACATCATACTGTGGGTCCTTGAAAAGAGCTATATTAAATACCATTATTAAATAGTATAGCAATATTATAATTTATTATACACGTGTATCATGACAGATTTGAACACTGACAAACTATACAACAAAAAATCTACTCCTTTACAGTTTCTGCCTACGGCCTTGTTGCAACGTGCAAGCACCTTGATGAACTAATGCCCTTCTAAGGTGGTGCTGTACCAACCTCTCCCCTCCGTCGCAGGTGTGTGTGTTCAGACCGAGACAGTGTTGCGACAGGCCATCGCAGAGCGGATAAAGCCTGTTCTGATGATGAACAAGATGGACCGGGCGTTGCTGGAGCTGCAGCTGAAACCTGACGCACTTTTTGCCACCTTCCAGCGCATCGTAGAGAACGTCAACGTCATCATTGCCACCTACGGAGAGGACGAGGGCGGACCCATGGGCAGCATCATGGTCAGTGTGTAACAGGGTTAAGATGGTACGGTCAGACCACTCCACAGGGTTCAGATGGTACGGTCAGACCACAGGGTTCAGATGGTACAGTAAGACCACTCCACAGGGTTCAGATGGTACGGTCAGACCACTCCACAGGGTTCAGATGGTACGGTCAGACCACTCCACAGGGTTCAGATGGTACGGTAAGACCACTCCACAGGGTTCAGATGGTACGATAAGACCACTCCACAGAGTTCAGATGGTACGGTCAGACCACTCCACAGAGTTCAGATGGTACGGTCAGACCACTCCACAGGGTTCAGATGGTACGGCCAGACCACAGAGTTCAGATGGTACGATAAGACCACTCCACAGAGTTCAGATGGTACGGTCAGACCACTCCACAGGGTTCAGATGGTACGGTCAGACCACAGAGTTCAGATGGTATGATAAGACCACTCCACAGGGTTCAGATGGTACGGTCAGACCACTCCACAGGGTTCAGATGGTACGGTCAGACCACAGAGTTCAGATGATACGGTCAGACCACTCCACAGGGTTCAGATGGTACGGCCAGACCACAGAGTTCAGATGGTACGATAAGACCACTCCACAGGGTTCAGATGGTACAGTAAGACCACTCCACAGGGTTCAGATGGTACGGTAAGACCACTCCACAGGGTTCAGATGGTACGGTCAGACCACTCCACAGGGTTCAGATGGTACGGCCAGACCACAGAGTTCAGATGGTACGATAAGACCACTCCACAGGGTTCAGATGGTACAGTAAGACCACTCCACAGGGTTCAGATGGTACGGTCAGACCACTCCACAGGGTTAAGATGGTACGGTCAGACCACTCCACAGAGTTCAGATGGTACGGTAAGACCACTCCACAGGGTTCAGATGGTACGGTCAGACCACTCCACAGAGTTCAGATGGTACGGTAAGACCACTCTACAGGGTTCAGATGGTACGGTCAGACCACTCTACAGGGTTCAGATGGTACGGCCAGACCACTCCACAGGGTTCAGATGGTACGGTCAGACCACTCCACAGTGTTCAGATGGTACGGTCAGACCACTCCACAGGGTTCAGATGGTACGGTCAGACCACTCCACAGGATTAAGATGGTACGGTCAGACCACTCCACAGAGTTCAGATGGTACGGTCAGACCACTCCACAGGGTTCAGATGGTACGGTCAGACCACTCCACAGGGTTCAGATGGTACGGTCAGACCACTCTACAGGGTTAAGATGGTACGGTCAGACCACTCCACAGAGTTCAGATGGTACGGTCAGACCACTCCACAGAGTTCAGATGGTACGGTCAGACCACTCCACAGGGTTCAGATGGTACGGTCAGACCACTCCACAGGGTTCAGATGGTACGGTCAGACCACTCCACAGGGTTAAGATGGTACGGTCAGACCACAGGGTTCAGATGGTACGGTCAGACCACTCCACAGGGTTAAGATGGTACGGTCAGACCACTCCACAGGGTTCAGATGGTACGGTCAGACCACTCCACAGGGTTAAGATGGTTCACTTGGTCCCTGAAATGCTAAATAAATACTTGGTGTGGCAACTGGCTAGTATGTTAAGTGTATGTTAAAAGTGGGCAGTCACGTGTGTTTGCAAAGCAGAGGACCACTAGTTCGATCCCCATAATGCGTCTGTTCCGTGTTTCCCTGTGTAGGTGGACCCAATGGTGGGCACAGTGGGTTTCGGCTCGGGTCTCCACGGCTGGGCCTTCACTCTGAAGCAGTTTGCTGAGATGTACGTGGCCAAGTTCACAGCCAAGGGAGACCAAAAGACGGAGATGAACCCAGAGGAGCGCTGCAAGAAGGTGGAGGACATGATGAAGAAACTGTGGGGAGAAAAGTGAGTGGAGGAGAGAGGGAGGCGAGAAAGGAGGTGAGGAGAGAGAAGAGGAGGATAGGAGAGGGAGAGGAGGAGAGAGAGGAGGATAGGAGAGGGAGAAGGAGGAGAAAGAGGAGAGAGAAGGATAGGCGAGAGAGGGGGAGAGAAGGAGAGAAAGAGGAGAGGAGAGAGGGAGGAGTGTTGGAGAGCACTGTTCAGTGGATGATTCTGGGTCAGTTTTCCAGACACAGGTTAAGCCTGGTCCTGACTAAAAAGCCAATTCAATGGAGAATCTCCTTTGAAAAAGGACCCGGCTTAACCTGTGTCCAGCAATGACTCCAGAGGACAGTGCAGTTGATGATCACGTGTGTTTCTCCAGTTGATGATCACGTGTGTTTCTCCAGGTTCTTCGACCCGTCATGTGGCAAATTCAGTAAATCAGCCACTAACGCTGCGGGGGAAAAGCTCCCACGTACATTCTGCCAACTCGTCCTGGATCCCATCTTTAAGGTTTGTTTATGCCAAGGTTTGTTTATGTTTGTTTTTTCTCCGTTGGGTGTAGCACACACATCTGAAATAAATAATGTGACATTCACATCCTCTTGTTTTGACCAAAGGTGTTCGATGCCATCATGAATTTTAACAAAGAGACTGCCGACAAGCTGATTAAGAAACTGGATGTGAAGCTCGATGCTGATGACAAGGAGAAAGAGGGGAAACCACTGCTGAAGGTATGTCACCACTTCAGAAATGTTGTGTGGAGAAATTAGCCATTAAATCCCAGACTGACCAGGGTCGTGTTCAGTCGGAACGAAATTGGATAAAACTGAGTGAAACTGAGAGAGATACTAACTACCTAAACTTGTGTAATAAATTGTATATATATATTTTTGAAGACATTTTGTACCAGTGTACCCTACTGAGCATCCCTGGCATACCCTACTGAACATACCGGCATACCCTACTGAACATATCGGCTTACCCTACTGAACATCCCTGGTATACCCTACTGAACATACTGGTATATCCTACTCAACATACTGGTATACCCTACTGAACATACTGGTATACCCTACTGAACATACTGGTATACCCTACTGAACATACTGGTATACCCTACTGAACATACTGGTATACCCTACTGAGCATCCCTGGCATACCCTACTGAACATACCGGCATACCCTACTGAACATACCGGTATACCCTAATGAACATACCGGTATACCCTACTGAACATCCCTGGTATACCCTACTCAACATACTGGTATACCCTACTGAACATCCTGGTCCATAGAGATGCAGTATAATGTTGTATTTCATCGTCCCCCAGGCGGTGATGCGCCGCTGGCTGCCAGCGGGGGACGCTCTGCTCCAGATGATCACCATCCACCTGCCCTCCCCCGTTACGGCTCAGAGGTACCGCTGTGAGCTGCTCTACGAGGGGCCTGGCGACGACGAGGCCGCTATGGGTGAGTTTGTAGACTGGTGCGCCTGTCTAGCCTGGTGGTGGTGGTAGCAGCTGTAGTAGCAGTAGTGGTAGCAGTAGTACTAGTAGCAGTATCAGTAGTAGCAACAGTAGTAGTAGTAGTATCAGTAGTAGTATCAGAGGTAGCAGTAGTAGTAGCAGCAGCCGTAGTAGTAGTAGCAGCAACAGTAGTAGTAGAAGTAGTAGTAGTAGTAGTAGTAGTAGTAGTAGTAGTAGCAGTAGTAGTAGCAGTAGTAGTAGTCGCAGTAGCAGCAGTAGCTGTAGTAGCAGTAGTAGTAGTAGTAGTAGTAGTAGTAGTATCAGAGGTAGCAGTAGTAGTAGTAGTAGTAGTAGTAGTAGTAGTAGTAGTAGTAGTAGTAGTAGTATCAGAGGTAGCAGTAGTAGTAGCAGCAGCCGTAGTAGTAGTAGTAATAGTTGCAACAGTAGTAGTAGCAGCAGTAGCAGCAGTAGCTGTAGTAGTAGCAGTAGTAGTAGTAGCTGTAGCAGTAGCAGCAGTAGCTGTAGTAGTAGCAGTAGTAGTAGTAGCTGTAGCAGTAGTAGCAGCCGCAGTAGCTGTAGTAACAGCAGCAGTAGCTGTAGTAGTAGTAGTAGTAGTCGTAGCAGTAGTAGTAGTAGTAGTAGTAGTAGTAGTAGTAGCAGTAGAAGTAGTAGCAGTAGTAGTAGCTGTAGTAGTCGTAGCAGTAGTAGTAGTAGTAGTAGTAGTAGTAGTAGTAGTAGTAGTAGTCGCAGTAGTAGTAGTAGCAGCAGTAGTAGTAGTAGCAGTAGTAGTAGTCGCAGTAGTAGTAGTAGCAGCAGTAGTAGTAGTAGTAGTAGTAGTCGTAGTAGCAGTAGTAGTAGTAGTAGTAGTAGTAGTAGTAGTCGTAGTAGTAGTCGTAGTCGTAGTAGTAGTAGTAGTAGTAGTAGCAGTAGTCGTAGTAGTAGTAGTAGCAGTTGTCGTAGTAGTAGTAGTAGTAGTAGTAGTAGTAGCAGTAGTAGTAGTAGTAGTAGTAGTAGTAGCAGTTGTCGTAGTAGTAGTAGTAGTAGTAGTAGTAGTAGTAGCAGTAGTAGTAGTAGTAGTAGTAGTAGTAGTAGTAGCAGTAGTAGTAGTAGTAGTCGCAGTAGTAGTAGTAGCAGTAGTAGTAGTAGTAGTAGTAGCAGTAGTAGTAGTAGTAGTAGTAGTAGTAGCAGTAGTAGTAGTAGTAGCAGTAGTAGTAGTAGTAGCAGTAGTAGTAGTAGTAGTAGTAGTAGTAGCAGTTGTCGTAGTAGTAGTAGTAGTAGTAGTAGTAGTCGTAGTAGCAGTAGTAGTAGTAGTAGTAGTAGTAGCAGTAGTAGTAGTAGTAGTAGCAGTAGTAGTAGTAGTCGCAGTAGTAGTAGTAGTCGCAGTAGTAGTAGCAGTAGTATCAGCAGTAGTAGTAGTAGTAGTAGTAGCAGTAGTAGTAGTAGTAGCAGTAGTAGTAGTAGTAGCAGTAGTAGTAGTAGTAGTCGTAGTAGCAGTAGTAGCAGTAGTAGTAGTAGTAGTCGTAGTAGCAGTAGTAGTAGTAACTGGTGTTTCAGTCTGTTTGTTGTACTGGTCCCTGTGAACGACAAGTCCCCAATGGGTGAGTCAGTCCAGCCTGCTAGTAGTACTTCATTAGTATGAAGGGCCCAGGGACAAAGAGTCCACAATGGGCGAGTCAGAGTCTAGCCTGGTGTTTCAGTTCATTTGTACATTAGACAATTAACTCTCTTTGTTTGTTCTTCGTAATGCCAAAAGTCTTGCCAACAGCCAAACAGTAGAAGAGCTGGCTACACCACCAGACTAGGGTGAATCAGGGAGAGACTCTTAACTACCCAGATCCCAGTTCAGATTCTCATACATCCCCTGATCGCCCTCCCTCTTAACCCTCCCAGGCATTAAGAACTGCGACCCCAAAGCTCCCTTGATGATGTACATTTCCAAGATGGTGCCCACCAGCGACAAGGGTCGCTTCTACGCCTTCGGCCGCGTGTTCTCCGGCATGGTGGCCACGGGGCAGAAGGTTCGCATCATGGGACCCAACTACACTCCTGGGAAGAAGGAGGATCTGTATCTTAAACCCATTCAGAGGTACGCGGAGCTAGAATACATACATGTCCTATTTATCAGCTCAAATACAGGAGGGTTGCTCAACCAAATGAGGATCTTTTGTGTCCAAATTGATATTTTAAGTAGAAATTGTGCACCAATATTTGAATTTTAAAAGCATGAAGTGCCCTTTTAATAGAGACCAAATGGAAAATTAAATAAATCAGATATTTTTTGTATGAATAACCACTTGCTAAATTCTGCTTTTTTGGCATGTCCCTCTGTGACTTTTTAAAATCACTTTACCCCCACATTTCTCAGAGATTTCGCCATCATTGTAAAGCCCTACATATTGTGTTGCTTTGACAGTCATTTCTGGAGATTACTATTAATTTCATGTGATTTAGTGATGAATCTAATCACATGAAATGTCTGTCCCTCATTTTAAGGTCAACCCTGTTATGTGAAATTAACTCTCGTTTTAATATGGTGAAACTATATATATATAAAAACGATGAACATGGGTGGAGAACTGACCAGGACATGTCCTATGGAACACGACTGGAGACCAGTACATGTCCTATGGAACACGACTGGAGACCAGTACATGTCCTATGGAACACGACTGGAGACCAGTACATGTCCTATGGAACACGACTAGAGACCAGGACATGTCCTATGGAACACGACTAGAGACCAGTACATGTCCAATGGAACAATGACTGGAGACCAGGACGTGTCCTATGGAACACGACTGTAGACCAGTGCATGTCCTATGGAACACGACTAGAGACCAGGACATGTCCTATGGAACACGACTAGAGACCAGTACATGTCCTATGGAACAATGACTGGAGACCAGGACATGTCCTATGGAACAATGACTGGAGACCAGGACATGTCCAATGGAACACGACTAGAGACCAGTACATGTCCTATGGATTCACGACTGGAGACCAGGACATGTCCTATGGAACACGACTAGAGACCAGGACATGTCCTATGGAACACGACTAGAGACCAGTACATGTCCTATGGAACACGACTAGAGACCAGGACATGTCCTATGGAACAATGACTGGAGACCAGGACATGTCCTATGGAACACGACTAGAGACCAGGACATGTCCTATGGAACAATGACTGGAGACCAGGACATGTCCTATGGAACAATGACTGGAGACCAGTACATGTCATATGGAACACAACTAGAGACCAGGACATGTCCTATGGAACACGACTAGAGACCAGGACATGTCCTATGGAACACGACTAGAGACCAGGACATGTCCTATGGAACAATGACTGGAGACCAGGACATGTCCTATGGAACACGACTGGAGACCAGGACATGTCCTATGGAACACAACTAGAGACCAGGACATGTCCTATGGAACAATGACTAGAGACCAGGACATGTCCTATGGAACACGACTAGAGACCAGGACATGTCCTATGGAACACGACTAGAGACCAGGACATGTCCTATGGAACACGACTAGAGACCAGGACATGTCCTATGGAACAATGACTGGAGACCAGTACATGTCCTATGGAACAATGACTAGAGACCAGTACATGTCCTATGGAACAATGACTAGAGACCAGTACATGTCCTATGGAACACGACTGGAGACCAGGACATGTCCTATGGAACACGACTGGAGTGGTGTGTGTGTGTGACTGTCCTACGACAACTGTTTAGAGGTGAGGTCCTCTGACAAATTAAAAATATAACTGGTAGACCTCACTAAACTCTGCTGTGCTCCCTCTGACTCCCAGGACCATTCTGATGATGGGGCGCTACACAGAGCCCATTGAGGATGTGCCCTGCGGCAACATCGTGGGTCTGGTGGGAGTAGACCAATTCCTGGTGAAGACCGGGACCATCTCCACCTTCGAGCACGCCCACAACCTGAGGGTGATGAAGTTCAGCGTCAGTCCTGTGGTCAGGGTGGCGGTGGAGTGTAAGAACCCTGCTGACCTGCCCAAGCTGGTGGAGGGACTCAAACGCCTGGCCAAGTCTGACCCCATGGTCCAGGTATAATACTATACTAGTCTGACCCCATGGTCCAGGTACAATACTAGTCTGACCCCATGGTCCAGGTATAATACTAGTCTGACCCCATGGTCCAGGTATAATACTAGTCTGACCCCATGGTCCAGGTATAATACTAGTCTGACCCCATGGTCCAGGTACAATACTATACTAGTCTGACCCCATGGTCCAGGTACAATACAATACTAGTCTGACCCCATGGTCCAGGTATAATACTATACTAGTCTGACCCCATGGTCCAGGTACAATACTATACTAGTCTGACCCCATGGTCCAGGTACAATACTATACTAGTCTGACCCCATGGTCCAGGTACAATACTATACTAGTCTGACCCCATGGTCCAGGTACAAGACTATACTAGTCTGACCCCATGGTCCAGGTACAAGACTATACTAGTCTGACCCCATGGTCCAGGTACAAGACTATACTAGTCTGACCCCATGGTCCAGGTACAATACTATACTAGTCTGACCCCATGGTCCAGGTACAAGATTATACTAGTCTGACCCCATGGTCCAGGTACAATACTATACTAGTCTGACCCCATGGTCCAGGTACAATACTATACTAGTCTGACCCCATGGTCCAGGTACAATACTATACTAGTCTGACCCCATGGTCCAGGTACAAGATTATACTAGTCTGACCCCATGGTCCAGGTACAATACTATACTAGTCTGACCCCATGGTCCAGGTACAATACTATACTAGTCTGACCCCATGGTCCAGGTACAATACTAGTCTGACCCCATGGTCCAGGTACAATACTAGTCTGACCCCATGGTCCAGGTACAATACTAGTCTGACCCCATGGTCCAGGTACAATACTATACTAGTCTGACCCCATGGTCCAGGTACAATACTATACTAGTCTGACCCCATGGTCCAGGTACAATACTATACTAGTCTGACCCCATGGTCCAGGTACAATACTATACTAGTCTGACCCCATGGTCCAGGTATAATACTATACTAGTCTGACCCCATAGTCCAGGTATAATACTATACTAGTCTGACCCCATGGTCCAGGTACAATACTAGTCTGACCCCATGGTCCAGGTACAATACTAGTCTGACCCCATGGTCCAGGTACAATACTAGTCTGACCCCATGGTCCAGGTATAATAATAGTCTGACCCCATGGTCCAGGTACAATACTAGTCTGACCCTATGGTCCAGGTATAATACTATACTAGTCTGACCCCATGGTCCAGGTATAATACTATACTAGTCTGACCCCATGGTCCAGGTACAATACTATACTAGTCTGACCCCATGGTCCAGGTATAATACTATACTAGTCTGACCCCATGGTCCAGGTATAATACTAATCTGACCCCATGGTCCAGGTATAATACTAGTCTGACCCCATGGTCCAGGTATAATACTAGTCTGACCCCATGGTCCAGGTATAATACTAGTCTGACCCCATGGTCCAGGTATAATACTAGTCTGACCCCATGGTCCAGGTATAATACTAGTCTGACCCCATGGTCCAGGTATAATACTATACTAGTCTGACCCCATGGTCCAGGTACAATACTATACTAGTCTGACCCCATGGTCCAGGTACAATACTAATCTGACCCCATGGTCCAGGTATAATACTAGTCTGACCCCATGGTCCAGGTATAATACTAGTCTGACCCCATGGTCCAGGTATAATACTAGTCTGACCCCATGGTCCAGGTATAATACTATACTAGTCTGACCCCATGGTCCAGGTATAATACTATACTAGTCTGACCCCATGGTCCAGGTACAATACTAGTCTGACCCCATGGTCCAGGTATAATACTATACTAGTCTGACCCCATGGTCCAGGTACAATACTAGTCTGACCCCATGGTCCAGGTATAATACTAGTCTGTGTGAGATGCAGGGAAACAGTGCTGTTTATGTGTCTTTGTCCTGTCTCTCTGTGTGGCAGTGCATCATTGAGGAGTCTGGTACAATACTAGTCTGACCCCATGGTCCAGGTACAATACTAGTCTGACCCCATGGTCCAGGGACAAGACTAGTCTGTGTGAGATGCAGGGAAACAGTCCTGTTTATGTGTCTTTGTCCTGTCTCTCTGTGTGGCAGTGCATCATTGAGGAGTCTGGAGAACACATCGTAGCTGGAGCTGGGGAGCTTCATCTGGAGATCTGCCTGAAGGATCTGGAGGAGGACCATGCTGGGATCCCCCTAAAGGTTGGGAGGATATTGACTTACTGCATTGTACAGGAATGCTTTTCAAAAAGGATGAAATTAGCTTATTTTTGAAATCACATTTGTAACCTTTGAATATTGAGTGAAGATACTAAAAAACTGAATCCTCTTCATACTTCTCCCAGAAATCTGACCCTGTGGTGTCTTACCGCGAGACCGTAGCCGAGGATTCAGACCAGGTCTGCCTGTCCAAGTCCCCTAACAAACACAACCGTCTATACATGAAGGCCCGGCCCTTCCAGGATGGTCTGGCGGAGGATATCGATAAGGGGGACGTGAGCTCCAGACAGGAACTGAAGACCAGGGCTCGCTACCTGACTGAGAAGTACGAGTGGGAGGTGACAGAGGCCCGCAAGATCTGGTGTTTCGGCCCCGACGGGACGGGACCCAACATCCTGACGGACGTTACCAAGGGAGTGCAGTACCTCAACGAGATCAAGGACAGCGTGGTGGCAGGGTTCCAGTGGGCCTCCAAGGAGGTGAGCAGACGCCAGCAGGGCTGGGGGGGGTCAAGTCCCTTTAGCACCAACTTTTAGAACCAGAGAACCCCACCACCACTGACAGGCTCTGAGAACCAGAGAACCCCACCACCACTGACCGCCTCTCAGAACAAGAGAACCCCACCACCACTGACAAGCTCTGAGAACCCCACCACCACTGACAAGCTCTGAGAACCCCACCACCACTGACCGCCTCTCAGAACAAGAGAACCCCACCACCACTGACAAGCTCTGAGAACCCCACCACCACTGACCGCCTCTCAGAACAAGAGAACCCCACCACCACTGACAGGCTCTGAGAACCCCACCACCACTGACAGGCTCCGAGAACCCCACCACCACTGACAGGGTCTGAGAACCCCACCACCACTGACAAGCTCTGAGAACCCCACCACCACTGACCGCCTCTCAGAACAAGAGAACCCCACCACCACTGACAGGCTCTGAGAACCCCACCACCACTGACAGGCTCTGAGAACCCCACCACCACTGACAGGGTCTGAGAACCAGAGAACCCCACCACCACTGACAGGCTCTTAGAACCAGAGAACCCCACCACCACTGACAGGCTCTTAGAACCAGAGAACCCCACCACCACTGACATGCTCTTAGAACCAGAGAACCCCACCACCACTGACATGCTCTCAGAACCAGAGAACCCCACCACCACTGACAGGCTCTCAGAACCAGATAACCCCACCACCACTGACAGGCTCTCAGAACCAGATAACCCCACCACCACTGACAGGCTCTCAGAACCAGAGAACCCCACCACTAACTCTGAGAACCAGAAACTACAACACCATTCTCTTTCTCAGGGTGTCCTGTGTGAGGAGAACATGAGGGGGATACGTTTCGACGTCCATGATGTGACGCTGCATGCGGATGCCATCCACAGAGGGGGCGGGCAGATCATCCCCACGGCACGCCGAGTCATCTACGCCTCTCAGCTCACAGCTCAGCCACGGCTCATGGAGCCAGTCTACCTGGTCGAGATCCAGGTGAGTCATCTCCGCCTCTCAGCTCAGTCACGACTTATAGAACCAGTCTACCTGATCCAGGTGAGTCATCTACACCTCTCAGCTCAGTCACGACTTATAGAAACAGTCTACCTGATCCAGATCCAGGTGAGTCCACGTAGAACTCAGAGGTGAGATTCAAAATCAGAATCTTCTTTATACTCCCAAGTACATTTACCAGGAATTTGACCTGGTGAGATGGTGCTAACAACCACAATAGAATATACAGACAGAATAGTAAGGGATGTTCAACCTTTCCTGAGTCCTGAGGGGTATCCTATGAATCAAGCTAGATCTACTCTGGGTTTTCTAAAGCTAGCCGGTCTTCAGTTAGCTTCACATTCCAGCTCAGACTTCGACCGTACTACGACCGTGGATATTGATCGTCTGCCTGCCGCTAACTCCAGCAGGCCTTGTTACTGTGCATGACGCACGCCAAACTCTTCATTGAGACAATGCTGAATCAATTAAATGGGGAAATCAGTGACGTTTTCATTTGTGCCCGAAATCAAATTCAGTAGGCTATGGCGTGTAATAGGCTTTTACAGGTGTATTATTTTGGGACTCCCGAGTGGCACAGCGGTCTAAGGCACTGCAGGGCTTGATCCGTCACTACGGTCATATCTGTGTTCACAGTTATGCGAAATCCATAGATTAGAGCCAAATTCATTTATTTCAATTGACTGGGTTTCCTTTATATAAACTGTAAGTCAGTAAAATCTTAGAAATTGTTGCATGTTGTGTGTTTAAAAAAAAAAATTTTAGTTGAGTGTATTTCAACTTACCTAAACCGTTCTTCCTGCAGTGTCCAGAACACGTCGTTGGAGGGATCTACGGTGTGCTGAACAGAAAGAGAGGCATGGTATTTGAGGAGTCGCAGGTCGCTGGAACACCCATCTTCATCGTGAAGGCTTTCCTTCCAGTCAACGAATCGTTTGGTGAGTTCATCACGCTTTCCAACGGAACATTTCAACACTGAATGTAACACAGACCATTTTAAAAAGGATAGCCCAATCAATTAATAATTTGGTACGTTCATCACATCTTCCAACAATCCATTTCACCAAAACAATGAATGGAAACAACATTTAAAAAGAGAAACAATTCAAATGTACCTTTTCTAAAAAATATATATATATATATATTCTATAACTAAAGACTAATTTAGTAGGGCCAGGACAATACCACAATACTTGTTAGTAGTGTAACGACCCTGGGTTTATAAGCGCGGATATCGACTCTGCCGCTTGAGCATGCTCGATAGCGCGCTGGACTTTGGGGTCGAAGGTCGAGGGTTCGAGACCTGCTCCCTCTGCCTGTTTCGTCACAGTATCGCGGGCAAGGAAACAAAACACAAAGCGGATTTAACTTCTTTAGGAAAACAACCCCGACGTTGGAAACAACCATCCAGTCACGTATTTATTTTCCAAGCTATCACAAAATATTTTACATACAGCAGGTTTTTTTTTAAGGACCTAAAGAGTTTTCCATGGAAAAAATATCACTATACTGGTACAATCACAGCCTTTATGAAAAGGATTAGCTCTTTAACAAGTAAAACATTGTATTCGGTCAGGATAGGAGCGTAACATAGGAAATAAGAGTCAACCAACTAGTTACAGATAAGCATGACAAAACAACACAAACCTCTGGTTGTTTATGAATATTTTATTTTTGATTCCCCCCCCCCCCCCCCCTCCCCCCGGTGTCGTTAGGTTTCACAGCGGACCTGAGATCCAACACAGGTGGCCAGGCCTTCCCCCAGTGTGTGTTCGACCACTGGCAGATCCTGCCCGGGGACCCCTTCGACGAGACCAGTCGGCCATGGCAAGTAGTGGCAGACACCCGCAAACGCAAAGGCCTCAAAGAAGGCATCCCTACCCTGGACAACTTCCTGGATAAACTGTGATCGTCTGTGATTGGACTGCTGCTTCCTAGTGCAATTTAATGATCATAGCACCCTAATGTGGAAATGTATAAAATAAAAATAGCCAAACCACAATAACAACAACAATACACTGTATTATAACTAGAAAAGGTATGAGGGGGGAAAGTTGACTAATACAGGAATTTAAAAAAATGCCGCTTTATTGTTTTAAGTCTGAGATCCTGACAGCAAATAAAAAATGAGCACCTTGTTGTTTGTTTGTTTGTTTGTTTGTTTGCATCACGATGGCACAGCGAAACAAGAGCATCCTTTACCCATAGCGAAACAAGAGGAGCATCCTTTACCCATAGCAAAACCAGAGGAGCATCCTTTACCCATAGCGAAACAAGAGGAGCATCCTTTACCCATAGCGAAACAAGAGGAGCATCCTTTACCCATAGCGAAACCAGAGGAGCATCCTTTACCCATAGCAAAACCAGTGGAGCATCCTTTACCCACAGCGAAACAAGAGGAGCATCCTTTACCCATAGCGAAACAAGAGCATCCTTTACCCATAGCGAAACAAGAGGAGCATCCTTTACCCATAGCGAAACCAGAGGAGCATCCTTTACCCACAGCAAAACCAGAGGAGCATCCTTTACCCACAGCGAAACAAGAGGAGCATCCTTTACCCATAGCGAAACAAGAGCATCCTTTACCCATAGCGAAACAAGAGGAGCATCCTTTACCCATAGCGAAACCAGAGGAGCATCCTTTACCCACAGCAAAACCAGAGGAGCATCCTTTACCCACAGCGAAACAAGAGGAGCATCCTTTAACGACAATAAAATATTAAATATCTATTCCCTTAAATGTAAGTTTGGAAAATACTTCAGCTTCCATTTTAAAACATTAACCTAACTTAATGTAAATCCTAACATTTTAGTGGGTAGGTCCCCTTTCCCTAAGCAACTCATACAAGGTTGAGGGCCAACATATCATTCTACACTTTAAAAACTGCAGCACTAATTGCCTTAGCTAATTTATCTAGAGTTTTGTACATTAAATAAAATACACTATTTCAGGCCCTGATTGCTTTTTTTTTGCTACGTTCAACAAAGGCTCAATTGACAACTTCGCATTACATTTGGTTCCGTGAACATGTAGCTATGTATAACGGTGTGAAAACATCAAACCAACAAACTTAACATGTTCAAACCGTGGGACTCGTGGGGGACGGAAACCATTTGGGGACATTAACTCATATAAATGTTTACACACAGAACAAAAGGGGATCCTTCCCAAGAAGGCAAAAATAATTAGGATGGTACACACACAACAAGGTCCAACTAAATACAAAACAGATTTTCCAAAATGCTGAGAAAGATGGCATTTTATAAACACTCAACGCTCTAGTTTGTATCACTTTTGATAATTTGTACAAAAAACTAAATGGAACCTCCAATTCATGGATCCACCCCCCCCCACACACACAAATATCTAATTTCGAATGGTTCCATGTTTTAGATACACTTTCAACCGTGTACAGAGTCAGTAGATCTGGAAAACTATAGTATTATTGCTGTGACTGAAGGGGGAAACAAACCCCGCCCCCCATTGTCCCACTTCCTGCGGAATGCTTCCACGTCAACTCATCCAATTAAAAACAAATGTGAAGAACAGACTGGTAAAATCCCCTTCTCTTCCACAGGTCAGAATGTGTGTGGGGTGAGGCCAACTCAGTCAAAATAGGCTTTTGACTATTTTGGGGGGGTCCGTCCTCTCTCCTCTGTGACCCGGAAACCGATGAGTGGTCAAGGAGATGTCAATTCGTTAGTAGCTAAATGGAAGAGTTTCCCTCCTCTCCTTGATAGTCACCTTTACCTCGAGGAAGGTCATGTGTATCCTACCGGAGTCCTTCATGGAAGACTACTGAAACCTGCCAACCCCCCCTTTAAATCAGCTTTCGTTTTGTCGTCGGAGAAAAAGCATGAACATGTTTAAAATCTATCGTTGTAGCTAAAAAAAAAAAAAATGTCTTCCACAACTATCTTCATTCGTTTTTATCACCACATTTTGGGATCCAACCTGTAAACGTCCTTTCATACAAGCACATTTTCACCCACATTTACTCTCCTCGCCGCCTCTCTTCCAATCACCTTTGACCATTTTTCAAAAAGAGGCGGGAGAGGACGTAGGAGCTGAGCAAATCCAATTGAGAAAAGACTACGGGTCCAAGAGTCTCAACTATCTAAAAATGGCTTCCTCTCCTAGTTTTACTTTCCTTCAATCAGCACGGGCACGGTAGGGGGAAAAAAGCAAATGTGTCCTAACTTCACTGGCAGACAGACAAAGGAAAGGTGACAAGTTAGCCTAGCTCTGGGATCTCCCTGTCCCATGGTGGCCTGTGGACATCGTCCAGGTCCAAAATGGCACGATATTCCCTATATAGTGCACTACCTCAGTCCCCGGAGGCTTGTGTCGAATAGGAGGCTTAGTCCAATGAGCTCTCAGGGACCAGAAACTTAGTCCAATGAGCTCTCAGGGACCAGAGGCTTAATCCAATGAGCTCTCAGGGACCAGAAGATTAGTCCAATGAGATGATGTCTGAGATGATGTTGGACCCTCCTCCTCCCCCAGTGATAACCCCAGTCTCATGGGAGGATGAAGAGGCAGTGGTGTGGTGGGAACTGGTGTCGTATTGGCTAGAAGAGGACACCAGGCCGGCGCTAGTGGTGGCACCCTGCAGGCTGCTGGTCAGGCTATCCAGGAACATGGGAGCTCTGTAATGCTGCGGGTCACCTTGGATCAGCGAGAACAGATCCAGACCTAGGTGAGAGGGGGGCGGAAAGGATCATTTCACACTCCTCCTCTGAACTCACAAGCAACATTAAATCAATCAAATGTCTTTATAAAGCCCTTCTTACATCAGCTGATGTCACAAAGTGCTGTACAGAAACACAGCCTACATCACAGACATGGAGATTACCAGACAATTAGACAGAACATGTCATCGTTTTATTGGGACGTAGGGATGGTGACTTAATCTACATGTCTGTAGGGATGGTGACTTAATCTACATGTCTATAGGGATGGTGACAGGGTGACTTACTATACATGTCTATAGGGATGGTGACAGGGTGACTTAATCTACATGTCTGTAGGGATGGTGACAGGGTGACTTAATCTACATGTCTATAGGGATGGTGACTTAATCTACATGTCTATAGGGATGGTGACAGGGTGACTTAATCTACATGTCTATAGGGATGGTGACAGGGTGACTTAATCTACATGTCTATAGGGATGGTGACAGGGTGACTTACTCTACATGTCTGTAGGGATGGTGACTTAATCTACATGTCTATAGGGATGGTGACAGGGTGACTTAATCTACATGTCTATAGGGATGGTGACAGGGTGACTTAATCTACATGTCTATAGGGATGGTGACAGGGTGACTTACTCTACATGTCTGTAGGAATGGTGACAGGGTGACTTACTCTACATGTCTATAGAGATGGTGACTTAATCTACCTGTCTATAGAGATGGTGACTTAATCTACATGTCTATAGAGATGGTGACTTAATCTACATGTCTATAGAGATGGTGACTTAATCTACATGTCTATAGGAATGGTGACTTACTCTACATGTCTATAGAGATGGTGACTTAATCTACATGTCTATAGGGATGGTGACAGGGTGACTTAATCTACATGTCTATAGGGATGGTGACTTAATCTACATGTCTATAGGGATGGTGACAGGGTGACTTAATCTACATGTCTATAGGGATGGTGACAGGGTGACTTAATCTACATGTCTATAGGGATGGTGACAGGGTGACTTAATCTACATGTCTATAGGGATGGTGACTTAATCTACATGTCTATAGGATGGTGACAGGGTGACTTAATCTACATGTCTGTAGGGATGGTGACAGGGTGACTTAATCTACATGTCTGTAGGGATGGTGACTTAATCTACATGTCTATTGGAATGGTGACTTACTCTACATGTCTATAGAGATGGTGACTTAATCTACATGTATATAGGGATGGTGACAGGGTGACTTAATCTACATGTCTGTAGGGATGGTGACATGGTGACTTAATCTACATGTCTATAGGGATGGTGACAGGGTGACTTAATCTACATGTCTATAGGGATGGTGACAGGGTGACTTAATCTACATGTCTATAGGGATGGTGACTTAATCTACATGTCTATAGGGATGGTGACAGGGTGACTTAATCTACATGTCTATAGGGATGGTGACAGGGTGACTTAATCTACATGTCTGTAGGGATGGTGACAGGGTGACTAAATCTACATGTCTATAGGGATGGTGACAGGGTGACTTAATCTACATGTCTGTAGGGATGGTGACAGGGTGACTTAATCTACATGTCTATAGGGATGGTGACAGGGTGACTTAATCTACATGTCTGTAGGGATGGTGACAGGGTGACTTACTCTACATGTCTATAGAGATGGTGACTTAATCTACCTGTCTATAGAGATGGTGACTTAATCTACATGTCTATAGAGATGGTGACTTAATCTACATGTCTATAGAGGTGGTGACTTAATCTACATGTCTATAGAGATGGTGACTTAATCTACATGTCTATAGAGATGGTGACTTAATCTACATGTCTATAGAGATGGTGACTTAATCTACATGTCTATAGGAATGGTGACTTACTCTACATGTCTATAGAGATGGTGACTTAATCTACATGTCTATAGGAATGGTGACTTACTCTACATGTCTATAGAGATGGTGACTTAATCTACATGTCTATAGGGATGGTGACAGGGTGACTTAATCTACATGTCTATAGGGATGGTGACTTAATCTACATGTCTATAGTGATGGTGACAGGGTGACTTAATCTACATGTCTGTAGGGATGGTGACTTAATCTACATGTCTATAGGGATGGTGACTTAATCTACATGTCTATAGGGATGGTGACAGGGTGACTTAATCTACATGACTATAGGGATGGTGACAGGGTGACTTAATCTACATGCCTATAGGGATGGTGACAGGGTGACTTAATCTACATGTCTATAGGGATGGTGACAGGGTGACTTAATCTACATGGCTGTAGGGATGGTGACAGGGTGACTTAATCTACATGTCTATAGGGATGGTGACAGGGTGACTTAATCTACATGTCTATAGGGATGGTGACAGGGTGACTTAATCTACATGTCTGTAGGGATGGTGACTCACTCTACATGCCTATAGAGATGGTGACTTAATCTACATGTCTATAGGGATGGTGACAGGGTGACTTAATCTACATGTCTGTAGGGATGGTGACAGGGTGACTTAATCTACATGTCTATAGGGATGGTGACAGGGTGACTTAATCTACATGTCTATAGGGATGGTGACAGGGTGACTTAATCTACATGTCTATAGGGATGGTGACAGGGTGACTTAATCTACATGTCTATAGGGATGGTGACAGGGTGACTTAATCTACATGTCTATAGGGATGGTGACTTAATCTACATATCTATAGGGATGGTGACAGGGTGACTTAATCTACATGTCTATAGGGATGGTGACTTAATCTACATGTCTATAGGGATGGTGACAGGGTGACTTAATCTACATGTCTATAGGGATGGTGACAGGGTGACTTAATCTACATGTCTGTAGGGATGGTGACAGGGTGACTTAATCTACATGTCTATAGGGATGGTGACTTAATCTACATGTCTATAGGGATGGTGACTTAATCTACATGTCTATAGTGATGGTGACAGGGTGACTTAATCTACATGTCTGTAGGGATGGTGACTTAATCTACATGTCTATAGGGATGGTGACTTAATCTACATGTCTATAGGGATGGTGACAGGGTGACTTAATCTACATGTCTGTAGGGATGGTGACAGGGTGACTTAATCTACATGTCTATAGGATGGTGACAGGGTGACTTAATCTACATGTCTGTAGGGATGGTGACAGGGTGACTTAATCTACATGTCTGTAGGGATGGTGACAGGGTGACTTAATCTACATGTCTATAGGGATGGTGACAGGGTGACTTAATCTACATGCCTATAGGGATGGTGACAGGGTGACTTAATCTACATGTCTATAGGGATGGTGACAGGGTGACTTAATCTACATGTCTGTAGGGATGGTGACAGGGTGACTTAATCTACATGTCTATAGGGATGGTGACAGGGTGACTTAATCTACATGTCTATAGGGATGGTGACAGGGTGACTTAATCTACATGTCTGTAGGGATGGTGACTTAATCTACATGTCTATAGGGATGGTGACAGGGTGACTTAATATACATGTCTATAGAGATGGTGACTTAATCTACATGTCTATAGGAATGGTGACTTACTCTACATGTCTATAGAGATGGTGACTTAATCTACATGTCTATAGGGATGGTGACAGGGTGACTTAATCTACATGTCTATAGGGATGGTGACTTAATCTACATGTCTATAGTGATGGTGACAGGGTGACTTAATCTACATGTCTGTAGGGATGGTGACAGGTTGACTTAATCTACATGTCTGTAGGGATGGTGACTTAATCTACATGTCTATAGGGATGGTGACAGGGTGACTTAATATACATGTCTATAGAGATGGTGACTTAATCTACATGTCTATAGGAATGGTGACTTACTCTACATGTCTATAGAGATGGTGACTTAATCTACATGTCTATAGGGATGGTGACAGGGTGACTTAATCTACATGTCTATAGGGATGGTGACTTAATCTACATGTCTATAGTGATGGTGACAGGGTGACTTAATCTACATGTCTGTAGGGATGGTGACTTAATCTACATGTCTATAGGGATGGTGACTTAATCTACATGTCTATAGGGATGGTGACAGGGTGACTTAATCTACATGTCTGTAGGGATGGTGACAGGGTGACTTAATCTACATGTCTATAGGATGGTGACAGGGTGACTTAGGGTGTCTACATGTCTGTAGGGATGGTGACAGGGTGACTTAATCTACATGTCTGTAGGGATGGTGACAGGGTGACTTAATCTACATGTCTATAGGGATGGTGACAGGGTGACTTAATCTACATGCCTATAGGGATGGTGACATGGTGACTTAATCTACATGTCTATAGGGATGGTGACAGGGTGACTTAATCTACATGTCTGTAGGGATGGTGACAGGGTGACTTAATCTACATGTCTATAGGGATGGTGACAGGGTGACTTAATCTACATGTCTATAGGGATGGTGACAGGGTGACTTAATCTACATGTCTATAGTGATGGTGACAGGGTGACTTAATCTACATGTCTATAGGGATGGTGACAGGGTGACTTAATCTACATGTCTATAGGGATGGTGACAGGGTGACTTAATCTACATGTCTATAGGGATGGTGACTTAATCTACATGTCTATAGGGATGGTGACAGGGTGACTTAATCTACATGTCTATAGGGATGGTGACAGGGTGACTTAATCTACATGTCTGTAGGGATGGTGACAGGGTGACTTAATCTACATGTCTATAGGGATGGTGACTTAATCTACATGTCTATAGGGATGGTGACAGGGTGACTTAATCTACATGTCTGTAGGGATGGTGACAGGGTGACTTAATCTACATGTCTATAGGGATGGTGACTTAATCTACATGTCTATAGGGATGGTGACAGGGTGACTTAATCTACATGTCTGTAGGGATGGTGACAGGGTGACTTAATCTACATGTCTATAGGATGGTGACAGGGTGACTTAATCTACATGTCTGTAGGGATGGTGACAGGGTGACTTAATCTACATGTCTGTAGGGATGGTGACAGGGTGACTTAATCTACATGTCTATAGGGATGGTGACAGGGTGACTTAATCTACATGCCTATAGGGATGGTGACATGGTGACTTAATCTACATGTCTATAGGGATGGTGACAGGGTGACTTAATCTACATGTCTGTAGGGATGGTGACAGGGTGACTTAATCTACATGTCTATAGGGATGGTGACAGGGTGACTTAATCTACATGTCTATAGGGATGGTGACAGGGTGACTTAATCTACATGTCTATAGGGATGGTGACAGGGTGACTTAATCTACATGTCTATAGGGATGGTGACAGGGTGACTTAATCTACATGTCTATAGGGATGGTGACAGGGTGACTTAATCTACATGTCTATAGGGATGGTGACTTAATCTACATGTCTATAGGGATGGTGACAGGGTGACTTAATCTACATGTCTATAGGGATGGTGACAGGGTGACTTAATCTACATGTCTGTAGGGATGGTGACAGGGTGACTTAATCTACATGTCTATAGGGATGGTGACTTAATCTACATGTCTATAGGGATGGTGACAGGGTGACTTAATCTACATGTCTGTAGGGATGGTGACAGGGTGACTTAATCTACATGTCTATAGGGATGGTGACTTAATCTACATGTCTATAGGGATGGTGACAGGGTGACTTAATCTACATGTCTGTAGGGATGGTGACAGGGTGACTTACTCTACATGTCTATAGGGATGGTGACAGGGTGACTTAATCTACATGTCTATAGGGATGGTGACAGGGTGACTTAATCTACATGTCTGTAGGGATGGTGACTTAATCTACATGTCTATAGGGATGGTGACTTAATCTACATGTCTATAGGGATGGTGACAGGGTGACTTAATCTACATGTCTGTAGGGATGGTGACAGGGTGACTTAATCTACATGTCTATAGGGATGGTGACAGGGTGACTTAATCTACATGTCTGTAGGGATGGTGACAGGGTGACTTAATCTACATGTCTGTAGGGATGGTGACAGGGTGACTTACTCTACATGTCTATAGGGATGGTGACAGGGTGACTTAATCTACATGTCTATAGGGATGGTGACAGGGTGACTTAATCTACATGTCTATAGGGATGGTGACAGGGTGACTTACTCTACATGTCTGTAGGGATGGTGACTTCATCTACATGTCTATAGGGATGGTGACAGGTTGACTTAATCTACATGTCTGTAGGGATGGTGACTTAATCTACATGTCTATAGGGATGGTGACAGGGTGACTTAATATACATGTCTATAGAGATGGTGACTTAATCTACATGTCTATAGGGATGGTGACAGGGTGACTTAATCTACATGTCTGTAGGGATGGTGACAGGGTGACTTAATCTACATGTCTATAGAGATGGTGACTTAATCTACATGTCTATAGAGATGGTGACTTAATCTGCATGTCTATAGAGATGGTGACTTAATCTACATGTCTATAGAGATGGTGACTTAATCTACATGTCTATAGAGATGGTGACTTAATCTACATGTCTATAGGGATGGTGACAGGGTGACTTAATCTACATGTCTATAGGGATGGTGACAGGGTGACTTAATCTACATGTCTAGGGATGGTGACAGGGTGACTTAATCTACATGTCTATAGGGATGGTGACAGGGTGACTTACTCTACATGTCTATAGGGATGGTGACAGGGTGACTTACTCTACATGTCTATAGGGATGGTGACAGGGTGACTTAATCTACATGTCTATAGAGATGGTGACAGGGTGACTTACTCTACATGTCTATAGGGATGGTGACAGGGTGACTCACTCTACATGTCTATAGGGACGGTGACAGGGTGACTTACTCTACATGTCTGTAGGGATGGTGACAGGGTGACTTACTCTACATGTCTGTAGGGATGGTGACAGGGTGACTTACTCTACATGTCTATAGGGACGGTGACAGGGTGACTTACTCTGCATGTCTGTAGGGATGGTGACAGGGTGACTTACTCTGCATGTCTATAGGGACGGTGACAGGGTGATTTAATCTACATGTCTATAGGGATGGTGACTTAATCTACATGTCTGTAGGGATGGTGACTTACTCTGCATGTCTGTAGGGATGGTGACAGGGTGACTTACTCTACATGTCTGTAGGAATGGTGACAGGGTGACTTACTCTGCATGTCTGTAGGGATGGTGACTTACTCTACATGTCTGTAGGGATGGTGACAGGGTGACTTACTCTACATGTCTGTAGGGATGGTGACAGGGTGACTTACTCTGCATGTCTGTAGGGATGGTGGACAGGGTGGAGTGGTGGAAGGGGACTGTATAGTCTGCTAGTGAAGACATCAGGTATGGCGTGTCCAGGGCTGGTACATTTGGGAGGCGCCCTGTGGATGGCTGATACGTCAACACTCTGAGGGTTAGAGAAACACAGAGTAGAGTCAGCGACACAACAAAAGTAAACATCGTCAACAACAAATAGGACAGAGCACGGGTTTAATATGTATAGGAGTTGTTGTTGTCGTCACACAGCTATCACATTGCAGCAGAGTTTGGCAGAAGCCACGTGCACGGATGTTCGCAAGTTCAGCCTCTTTACGTGGCTCCTGTTCGATGTTATTTACACTGCTGCTTGTGGTCATATCGCTGAGTCTCAGTTTAAAAACCAGTCAAGTGAAGATGACCCCCTTGCCTGTCTTTGACACCTCATTAAGCACAAGAAAGATGCTGAAAAACGTTTATATTTAGAAACAGATAAGATTAGCTTTCTTGAAACATTATTTTGATGGAATGTAATTTGATCTCATGAGAAATTAAGCTAAATGATGCACACCCAAATGTGCTATTTTTTTAATTTTTTTTTTAAGATTCAATTTGATCTTCAATAAATATAGTACCAAACATCATTGCGTGTCAAAAAAAGATACAGTAGCACTGTCAAAGGCTGTACAAAACAGTCTGCAAACACCACGAACCATGTGTTTACAATACCGCGTTGGTAATAAAGCACAATTTGTCCCATAGAAATCCTGGTTGAGAAACGACTGAACAAATGGAACAACGAAACAGCACAGCAAGTAAGTGAAAGAAATCAGATGTGATGATGTTTTACTGGTAATGGGGACAAAATGCATTTTTGGTCAGTGTAAACGTAAATGACAACCAAGTAACTTTCTGGGTCAGTGTGGTGTGTGTGTGTGTATGTAACCTTTATTTAACCAGGCAAGTCAGTTAAGAACAAATTCTTAGTTACAATGACGGCCCGGACGACGCTGGGCCAACCTATGGGATTCCCAATCACGGCCGGATGTGATACAGCCTGGATTCGAACCACGGACTGTAGAAAAACAGATGGAGTCTGCAAAAGACCTGAGACTGGGACGGATATTTGTCTTCCAACAAGACAATGATCCAAAACATAAAGCAAAATCTACAATGGAATGGTTCAAAAATAAACATATCCAGGTGTTAGAATGGCCAAGTCAAAGTCCAGACCTGAATCCAATCGAGAATCTGTGGAAAGAACTGAAAACTGCTGTTCACAAATGCTCTCCATCCAACCTCACTGAGCTCGAGCTGTTTTGCAAGGAGGAATGGGAAAAAATGTCAGTCTCTCGATGTGCAAAACTGATAGAGACATACCCCAAGCGACTTACAGCTGTAATCGCAGCAAAAGGTGGCGCTTCAAAGTATTAACTTAAGGGGGCTGAATAATTTTGCACGCCCAATTTTTCAGTTTTTGATTTGTTAAAAAAGTTTGAAATATCCAATAAATGTCGTTCCACTTCATGATTGTGTCCCACTTGTTGTTGATTCTTCACAAAAAAATACAGTTTTATATCTTTATGTTTGAAGCCTGAAATTAGGCAAAAGGTCGCAAAGTTCAAGGGGGCCGAATACTTTCGCAAGGCACTGTACCAGTCATATTACCAGGGTTACAGGTTCTATTCATTCTATTTACCAGGGTTAGAGGTTCTATTCATTCTATTTACCAGTCATATGACCAGGGTTAGAGGTTCTATTAATTCTATTTACCAGTCATATTACCAGGGTTACAGGTTCTATTCATTCTATTTACCAGTCATATGACCAGGGTTAGAGGTTCTATTCATTCTATTTACCAGTCATATGACCAGGGTTACAGGTTCTATTCATTCTATTTACCAGGGTTAGAGGTTCTATTCATTCTATTTACCAGTCATATTACCAGGGTTACAGGTTCTATTCATTCTATTTACCAGTCATATTACCAGGGTTACAGGTTCTATTCATTCTATTTACCAGTCATATTACCAGGGTTAGAGGTTCTATTCATTCTATTTACCAGTCATATTACCAGGGTTAGAGGTTCTATTCATTCTATTTACCAGTCATATTACCAGGGTTACAGGTTCTATTCATTCTATTTACCAGTCATATGACCAGGGTTACAGGTTCTATTCATTCTATTTACCAGGGTTAGAGGTTCTATTCATTCTATTTACCAGTCATATTACCAGGGTTATAGGTTCTATTAATTCTATTTACCAGGGTTAGAGGTTCTATTCATTCTATTTACCAGTCATATTACCAGGGTTAGAGGTTCTATTCATTCTATTTACCAGGGTTAGAGGTTCTATTCATTCTATTTACCTGTCATATTACCAGGGTTAGAGGTTCTATTCATTCTATTTACCAGTCATATTACCAGGGTTACAGGTTCTATTCATTATATTTACCAGTCATATGACCAGGGTTAGAGGTTCCAAGTATGTTCTTGGAATGTATGTTCTTCTATCACCATCAGACTGTTGAACAGCTTATATTACCATCAGACTGTTGAACAGCACATTCAAGAAAATGTGAACCAGGAACAGATATAGCCCTTGGTTCACTCCAGAGCTGACTGCCCTTGACCATCACACAAATATCCTGTGGTGTACTGCATTAGCATCGAATAGCCCCCACAATATGTAACTTTTCAGGGAAGTTAGGAACCAATATACACAGGCAGTTAGGAAAGCAAAGGCTAGCTTTTTCAAACAGAAATTTGCATCCTGTAGCACAAACTCCAAAAAGTTCTGGGACACTGTAAAGTCCATGGAGAACAAGAGCACCTCCTCCCAGCTGCCCACTGCACTGAGGCTAGGAAACACTGTCACCACCGATAAATCCATGATAATTTTGAATTTCAATAAGCAGCTTTCTACGGCTGGCCTTGCTTTCCACCTGGCTACCCCTACCCCAGTCAACAGCCCTGCACCCCCCTCAGCATCTTTCCCAAGCCTCCCTCATTTCTCTTTCACCAAAATCCAGATAGCTGATGTTCTGAAAGAGCTGCAAAATCTGGACACCTACACATCAGCCGGGCTAGACAATCTGGACCCTATCTTTCTAAAATTATCCTCCGAAATTGTTGCAACCCCTATTACTAGCCTGTTAAACCTCTCTTTCGTATAGTCTGAGATCCCCTTAAGATTGGAAAGCTGCCGCGGTCATCCCCCTCTTCAAAGGGGGAGACACTCTAGACCCAAACTGCTACAGACCTATATCTTTCCTACCCTGCCTTTCTAAGGTCTTCGAAAGCCAAGTCAACAAACAGATCACTGACCATTTCGAATCCCACCGTACCTTCTCCGCTATGCAATCTGGTTTCAGAGCTGGTCATGGGTGCACCTCAGCCACGCTCAAGGTCCTAAACGATATCATAACCGGACCTCTGGCAGTCTCTATGGGGGTGCCACAGGGTTCAATTCTCGGGCCGACTCTCTTCTCTGTATACATCAATGATGTCGCTCTTGCTGCTGGTGATTCTCTGATCCCCCTCTACATAGACGACACCATTCTGTATACTTCTGGCCCTTTTTTGGATACTGTGTTAATATTAACTAACCTCCAGATGAGCTTCAATGCCATACAACTCTCCTTCCGTGGCCTCCAACTGCTCTTAAATGCTAGTAAAACTAAATGCATGCTCTTCAACCAATCGCTGCCCGCACCCGCCTGCCCGACTAGCATCACTACTCTGGACGGTTCTGACTTAGAATATGTGGACAACTACAGATACCTAGGTGTCTGGTTAGACTGTAAACTCTCCTTCCAGACTCACATTAACTTCTTCGATATAGGGGGCGCACTTTTAATTTTTGGATTAAAAAACGTTCCCGTTTTAAACAAGATATTTTGTCACGAAAAGATGCTCGACTATGCATATAATTGACAGCTTTGGAAAGAAAACACTCTGACGTTTCCAAAACTGCAAAGATATTATCTGTGAGTGCCACAGAACTGACGCTACAACGTTTGCCATGTTTCTGTCGATATTATGGAGTTAATTTGGAAAAAAGTTTGGCGTTGTAATGACTGAATTTTCGGGTTTTTTTTCTTAGCCAAACGTGATGAACAAAACGGAGCGATTTCTCCTACACAAATAATATTTTTGGAAAAACGGAACATTTGCTATCTAACTGGAGAGTCTCCTCATTGAAAACATCCGAAGTTCTTCAAAGGTAAATTATTTTATTTGAATGCTTTTCTTGTTTTTGTGAAAATGTTGCCTGCTGAATGCTACGCTAAATGCTATGCTAGCTATCAATACTCTTACACAAATGCTTGTGTAGCTATGGTTGAAAAGCATATTTTGAAAATCTGAGATGACAGTGTTGTTAACAAAAGGCTAAGCTTGTGAGCCAATATATTTATTTCATTTCATTTGCGATTTTCATGAATAGGAAACGTTGCGTTATGCTAATGAGCTTGAGGCTATACTTACGCTCCCGGATACGGGATTGCTCGACGCTAGAGGTTAAAAGACCGCTCAAATTTGAAATATCTGTATCGTTTTTTTTTTTCCCACAAGGAATATATCGGACATCGGTATCGGCCAAAAATGTCATATCGGTGCATCACGAGTGTATATTAAATGGCTTTGTCTACTTTCTAAATGTAGCTGTTCTAAAGGTCCCGGCTTGTATGAGTGGAAGCCAGGAGATGCTAAAAAGGCTTGTTAATTAACGGTCAATTACCGGGAGACAGGCAGATATTTGCATGTCAGTTACCGGCTGACAGAATGTCATGACCACTACAGCCCGAATAGCGACGATTTCAGTTATTATTATTATATATTTTTTTACTTTATTCAGTAAATATTTTCTTAACTCTATTTCTTGAACTGCGTTGTTGGTTAAGGACTTTAAGTAAAGCATTTCACTATAAGGTCTACCTACGCCTGTTGTATTCGGCGCATGTGACAAATCAAATTCGATTTGAACTCACCCCTTGGCGTGAACCTCTTCTGTCTTGGACATGTAGAGGCATCTCTTCTTCAGTGGCGGATCAGGCTCCTCTTCCTCCTCCTCTTCCTCTGATGAGCTCTCCAGGGTCAGGTCGATCACGTCTGCCTTCTTATTGGTTGAGCTGAGCTCGCTGTGGGAGGGGACCACGGCACATAGACGCGCTGAAGGAGGAGATGAGTATGAAGTGACCGATCAGTCAGTAGGTATACTATACATACAGTATTTATAGCAGAGACGGATGATGTCTACAGGAGGACTTACGTTCTATTTTTGGGATACAGGTTGAGGACACACTGAGGGCCTCTTTCCTTGGTCTGATGGGGCACCAGGTCCCGTCCTCCTGGAACTTGATCTCATCCACATCGGAACAGTCGTTCAGAATCTCCATGAACAACCTGAGAGACAGAGAGACAGACATGTTCCAACAACCTGACAGACAGACAGACAGACAGACATGTTCCAACAACCTGTCAGACAGAGGGGCAGACATGTTCCAACAACCTGACAGACAGAGGGACAGACATGTTCCAACAACCTGACAGACAGAGAGACAGACATGTTCCAACAACCTGTCAGATAGAGAGACAGACATGTTCCAACAACCTGTCAGAGAGAGACAGACATGTTCCAAAAACCTGTCAGACAGAGAGACAGACATGTTCCAACAACCTGACAGACAGAGAGACAGACATGTTCCAACAACCTGACAGACAGAGAGACAGACATGTTCCAACAACCTGACAGACAGAGAGACAGACATGTTCCAACAACCTGTCAGAGAGAGAGACAGACATGTTCCAACAACCTGACAGACAGAGAGACAGACATGTTCCAACAACCTGACAGACATGTTCCAACAACCTGACAGACAGAGAGACAGACATGTTCCAACAACCTGACAGACAGAGAGACAGACATGTTCCAACAACCTGACAGACAGAGAGACAGACATGTTCCAACAACCTGTCAGAGAGAGAGACAGACATGTTCCAACAACCTGACAGACAGAGAGACAGACATGTTCCAACAACCTGACAGACAGAGAGACAGACATGTTCCAACAACCTGACAGACAGAGAGACAGACATGTTCCAACAACCTGACAGACAGAGAGACAGACATGTTCCAACAACCTGACAGACAGAGAGACAGACATGTTCCAACAACCTGTCAGAGAGAGAGACAGACATGTTCCAACAACCTGTCAGAGAGAGAGACAGACATGTTCCAACAACCTGACAGACAGAGAGACAGACATGTTCCAACAACCTGTCAGAGAGAGAGACAGACATGTTCCAACAACCTGTCAGAGAGAGAGACAGACATGTTCCAACAACCTGACAGACAGAGAGACAGACATGTTCCAACAACCTGACAGACAGAGAGACAGACATGTTCCAACAACCTGACAGACATGTTCCAACAACCTGAGAGACAGAGAGACAGACATGTTCCAACAACCTGTCAGAGAGAGAGACAGACATGTTCCAACAACCTGAGAGACAGAGAGACAGACATGTTCCAACAACCTGACAGACAGAGAGACAGACATGTTCCAACAACCTGACAGACAGAGGGACAGACATGTTCCAACAACCTGACAGACAGAGAGACAGACATGTTCCAACAACCTGAGAGACAGAGAGACAGACATGTTCCAACAACCTGACAGACAGAGAGACAGACATGTTCCAACAACCTGACAGACAGAGAGACAGACATGTTCCAACAACCTGAGAGACAGAGAGACAGACATGTTCCAACAACCTGTCAGACAGAGAGACAGACATGTTCCAACAACCTGAGCGACAGAGGGACAGACATGTTCCAACAACCTGACAGACAGAGAGACAGACATGTTCCAACAACCTGACAGACAGAGGGACAGACATGTTCCAACAACCTGTCAGAGAGCGAGACAGACATGTTCCAATAACCTGACAGACAGAGAGACAGACATGTTCCAACAACCTGACAGAGACAGACATGTTCCAACAACCTGACAGAGAGACAGACATGTTCCAACAACCTGACAGAGAGACAGACATGTTCCAACAACCTGACAGACAGAGGGACAGACATGTTCCAACAACCTGACAGACAGAGAGACAGACATGTTCCAACAACCTGACAGACAGAGAGACAGACATGTTCCAACAACCTGACAGACAGAGAGACAGACATGTTCCAACAACGTTCCATTCATTCTTTAAAGTTCCATAGAACACTCTAGTATTCAGCGATGCTATTTATACCATCCAGGTCTATATTCTAATAAACTGGCTGTAAATAAAACGGTTTCTTATTTGACTAATAAATTATAACAGAGGTACCAACACCCATCGATGACGAGGCTCTCATAGGAAGCATTCTCACAGACAGGACATATCCAGGTGTTATTATCATCGTTGTCATTATCATTATTATCGTGATCATTATTGTCATCATAATGAGTGTCATTATAATCTTATCATCATCGTCGTCTGCAATATTATCGTCATTATTATCATCATCGTCGTCATTATTATCGTTACTAATCCTTGTCATTATTATTATCATCATCGTCGTCATTATTATCGTCACTAATCCTTGTCATTATTATCATCATCATCGTCGTCGTCAATATTATCGTCATTATTATCATCATCGTCGTCATTATTATTATCATCATCATCGTCGTCATTATTATCGTCACTAATCATTATTATTATCATTATTATTATTATTGTCATTATCATTATTATCATCATCATTAAGGGTTCAGCAGTGAAACCCTATTGCATTTTCTGCCATCGATTATGATTAACCTTCTGCTGAAAAAAAAAAGAGCAAATTTCCATAAGATGGAAAGGCCTAGGAAGTTGTAACCTTGCATTATGGTAAAAAAAAACAAGGGCCACACCCTCTCATCCAATACCATGCACTATTGGCAACATGGTGGAGCATTAACAAGCCATTAACAATGCAAACTTGGAAAGGTCACACGCGGCCCCTCACCCCGTGGGCCTACAGTCCTGAAATTCAGTACGTAGGTCCCTCTCCTGACAAGGAACACATTTGCCTCAAGGACCCATAAAGTCCACCGTGGACTTTATTTAGTTAAAAACACTTTTAAAACGCTACTCCCTCTAGCACAAAATGACCCATCTGTACAAAACGAGATATGTGGCATCTATGGACCAACCTCTCACAAATAATGTTTTTGCAGGATAGCATCTCAAACAACATGGCCGCTACTGACCTTTCGTGCGGGCGTGGTCTGGCACAGAAATGCATACAACTCCGACACGGATATTTTGTATTCTACCAAAACTTTGGTACATATGTTCCAAACATTGTCAAGACTCAACACATGCAAGCAGATTCATATTAACCACACGGTGGCGCTATAACGGGCACTTGGCCATAACTCTTGATCTGTTTGACTCAAAGTGATGAGTCGAGCTAACCTGTAAAATATGTTTCAGTTTGTCCACATGGTGGCACTGTTGGACAGGAAAAAAATAATTAATGCAAGTTCATTGGCTCATAGCGACAATATTGTTTAAGCAAGAGAGATGCAAATGTGGTAACCATCGGTCCAGCAGTTCTGTTGAAGAACAGAACACAACATTGAAAATGGTCCAAAAACATATATATATATATATATAAAAATAACATGCAACAAAGATTTTACTGAGTTACAGTTAATATGAGGAAATCAGTCAATTTAAATCAATTCATTAGGCCCTAATCTATGGATTTCACATGACTGAGAATACAGATATGCATTGGTTGGTCACAGAGACCTTAAAAGACAGGGCGTGGATCAGAAAACCAGTCCGTATCTGGTGCGACCACCATCATGCAGCGCACATCGAGTTGATCAGGCTGTTGATTGGTAGTCTGTCTAATGTTGTCCCACACCTCTTCAACGGATGTGTGAAGTTACTAGATATTGGCGGGAACTGGACCACGCTGTCGTACACGTTGATCCACAGCATCCCAAACATGCTCAATGGGTGACATGTCTGGTGAGTATGCAGGCCATGGAAGAACTGGGACATTTTCAGCTTCCGGGAATTGTGCACAGATCCTTGTGACATGGGGCCGTGCATTATCATGCTGAAACATGAGGTGTTGGCGGCGGATGAATGGCAGGACAATGGGCCTCAGGATCCCGTCACGGTATCTCTGTGCATTCAAATTGCCATCGATAAAATGCAATTGTGTTCGTTGTCCATAGCTTATGCCTGCCCATACCATAACCCCACCACCATGGGGCACGCTGTTCACAACGTTGACATCAGCAAACCGCTCGCCCACATGATGCCATACACATGGTCTGTGGTTGTGACATACTGCCAACCGTCTGCCACCATCCCAGTACAGTTCAACCAGGATTCATCCTTGAGGAGCACACTTCTCCAGCGAGGCCAGTGGCCATCGTAGGTGAGCATTTGCCCACTGAAGTTGGTTACAACGCCGAACTTCAGTCAGGTCAAGATCCTGGTGAGGACAACAAGCACGCAGATGAGCTTCCCAGAGACCGTTTCTGACAGTTCGTGCAGAAATTCTTCAGTTGTGCAAACCCACAGTTTCATCAGCAGTCTGGGTGGCTGGTCAACAAGTCCAGCAGTCATTTGAAAGATTAAGAACATTTCAGCAAGACATCTCAAATGCGAAATCCATTAAAGCGAAGATAGTGGAATTCATTGCCCTCAACAATCAATCGTTCTCTGTCGTGGGGAATGTTGGCTTTCGCCGACTGGTTGAACACCGGGTACACGCTACCAAGTGCGCTATTTTTCAGATGTTGCCCTACAGGAGTTAAACGGTAATAGCGTCACTGCTATTAGCTTCACGACTTACATACTATGGAACGCCGTTTGGGTCTTTACTTGTCAAAAAAGATAGTTGCACTGTCAAAGCTGAACAAAAAAGTCTGCAAACAAGCAGACACCGGCCACGAACAATCTGTTTTCAATACCGCATTGGTAATAAAGCATAATTTGTTCGACCGCAACTTCTGGGGTAGCTAGCTTTAGCTTGGTGCCTAGCTAGCTTTAGCTTGGTGCCTAGCTAGCTTTAGCTTGGTGCCTAGCTAGCTTTAGCTTGGTGCCTAGCTAGCTTTAGCTTGGTGCCTAGCTAGGTTTAGCTTGGTGCCTAGCTAGGTTTAGCTTGGTGCCTAGCTAGGTTTAGCTTGGTGCCTAGCTAGGTTTGGCTTGGTGCCTAGCTAGGTTTGGCTTGGTACCTAGCTAGGTTTGGCTTGGTACCTAGCTAGGTTTGGCTTGGTACCTAGCTAGGTTTGGCTTGGTACCTAGCTAGGTTTGGCTTGGTACCTAGCTAGGTTTGGCTTGGTACCTAGCTAGATTTAACTTGGTGCCTAGCTAGCTTTATCTTGGTGCCTAGCTAGCTTTAGCTTGGTGCCTAGCTAGCTTTAGCTTGGTGTCTAGCTAGCTTGGTGCCTAGCTAGCTTTAGCTTGGTGCCTAGCTAGCTTTAGCTTGGTGCCTAGCTAGCACCAATACAACCAGCCTGAAAACAACGACCAGTAAAAACTGCAGTCATTTTCATTATTCTTAGCAATAACTTAGGAATCCTTGTAAGTATTAGCAAGGTTGTCACTTGTTGTTCGTCTATTGAAATTGAACTTCAGTTCATGAAAATAAATAGCTAGCCAGGTACTTAACCCTGTTGCCCAAAGCTAACATTATAAGCAGCCAGCTAGCTTTATCTGGCTAGCGAGGCTCGACCGGACCGGGTTATGTGTTGTGAAGCTAGCCACAATAAGGATTAGGCACAATTGTGGAATTCGCAGTTTGCCTTCCAAATATAAGTATGTCATTGACTTTTATTTTGAAGGTTAACTGCAAAGTCCACTATTGTGGCTAATCCTTATTGTGGCTAGCTTCACAACACATAACCCGGTCCGGTCGAGCCTCGCTAGCCAGATAAAGCTAGCTGGCTGCTTATAATGTTAGCTTTGGGCAACAGGGTTAAGTACCTGGCTAGCTAGCTTTTATGACCAGCACTGTAGGTGCACTAGACAACTTTACCAGCATCACAGCATACGTGTCAATGAATCGTTGTGACATAGGAAATACGAGTTGATATTGTAATCAATCTGTAATAAGTACGTAAAAAATGTATGAGCGCGTTAAATTATTTAGTGACGTGCAGTCATATTCAGGTCCCGATTGGTCAACGTCAAATCGTGTTAAATAGTATATTTTTTTGACATGCTAAGACTCAAACAACGTTTCATAGAAATGCTGGTTGAGAATGAAACGACTGTACAAATGAACAACGAAAGAGCACGGCAAGTAAGTGAAAGAAATCAGATGTGATGATGTTTTACTGGTAAATGGGGAAATAGGTAAATGACAACCTTTATTTAACTAGGCAAGTCAGTTAAGAACAAATTCTTATTTACAGTAACGGCCTACCCCCAAAACCGGACGACGCCGGGCCAATTGTGCGCCGCCCTGTGGGCCTCCCAATCACGGCCGGATGTGATACAGCCTGGAATCGAACCAGGGACTGTAGCGACGCCTCTTGAGATGCAGTGCCTTATAGACCTCTGCGTCCATGTGTGTGTGTTACCTATTTAACTGAACTAGAAAGCGTAAAAGGCTGCTAAAATGTTTAATATCGGATATCGATATCGGTGCATCACTACTTTACATGCTGTGTTTCTATTTTTGTTCAGTGTTTTATAGAACGGTACCAACCTGTCGATGATCAGGCTCTCGTAGGGGGCCTTCTTGTCACAGATAGGACAGACCCAGGTATTATTATAGAGAGGGGTACCAACCCGTCGATGATGAGGCTCTCGTAGGGGGCCTTCTTGTCACAGACAGAACAGACCCAGGTATTATTATAGAGAGGGGTACCAACCCGTCGATGATCAGGCTCTCGTAGGGGGCCTTCTTGTCACAGACAGGACAGACCCAGGTATTATTATAGAGAGGGGTACCAACCCGTCGATGATGAGGCTCTCGTAGGGGGCCTTCTTGTCACAGACAGGACAGACCCAGGTATTATTATAGAGAGGGGTACCAACCCGTCGATGATCAGGCTCTCGTAGGGGGCCTTCTTGTCACAGACAGGACAGACCCAGGTATTATTATAGAGAGGGGTACCAACCCGTCGATGATGAGGCTCTCGTAGGGGGCCTTCTTGTCACAGACAGGACAGACCCAGGTATTATTATAGAGAGGGGTACCAACCCGTCGATGATGAGGCTCTCGTAGGGGGCCTTCTTGTCACAGACAGGACAGACCCAGGTATTATTATAGAGAGGGGTACCAACCCGTCGATGATCAGGCTCTCGTAGGGGCCTTCTTGTCACAGACAGGACAGACCCAGGTATTATTATAGAGAGGGGTACCAACCCGTCGATGATCAGGCTCTCGTAGGGGCCTTCTTGTCACAGACAGGACAGACCCAGGTATTATTATAGAGAGGGGTACCAACCCGTCGATGATCAGGCTCTCGTAGGGGGCCTTCTTGTCACAGACAGGACAGACCCAGGTATTATTATAGAGAGGGGTACCAACCCGTCGATAATGAGGCTCTCGTTGGGGGCCAAACAGGACAGACCCAGGTATTATTATAGAGAGGGGTACCAACCCGTCGATAATGAGGCTCTCGTAGGGGGCCAAACAGGACAGACCCAGGTATTATTATAGAGAGGGGTACCAACCCGTCGATAATGAGGCTCTCGTAGGGGGCCTTCTTGTCACAGACAGGACAGACTCAGGTATTATTATAGAGAGGGGTACCAACCCGTCGATAATGAGGCTCTCGTAGGGGGCCTTCTTGTCACAGACAGGACAGACCCATGTATTATTATAGAGAGGGGTACCAACCCGTCCATGATGAGGCTCTCGTAGGGGGCCTTCTTGTCACAGACAGGACAGACTCAGGTATTATTATAGAGAGGGGTACCAACCCGTCGATGATGAGGCTCTCGTAGGGGGCCTTCTTGTCACAGACAGGACAGACCCAGGTATTATTATAGAGAGGGGTACCAACCCGTCGATGATGAGGCTCTCGTAGGGGGCCTTCTTGTCACAGACAGGACAGACCCAGGTATTATTATAAAGAGGGGTACCAACCCGTCGATGATGAGGCTCTCATAGGGGGCCTTCTTGTCACAGACAGGACAGACCCAGGTATTATTATAGAGAGGGGTACCAACCCGTCGATGATCAGGCTCTCGTAGGGGGCCTTCTTGTCACAGACAGGACAGACCCAGGTGGGTTTCTTCTCATTCATCTGCAGGTAGAGGGCTGCGTCAAAACACTGCAGGTGGGAACAGGTGACAGCTCGACACGGCACAGTCAGACGCATTTTACCAAGCTACAGAGAGAGAGAGAGATGGAAAAAGAGAGATGAATTGGCCAATTTCACCACACTTTACATATTTGTAACACATATTATTGTCTGTCTGTAAAAGTTGTACCAGACTGATTTGTATAAAACGTAGTTTTTTCCCCCAGCATGTTATACTCACGGGGCACATGAGCGACACCCTCAGGCTGGTTGTGGCAATCTCACTATCAGGGTCTGCTGTCAGCTTCTCTTTTACTGCAAGAGGACAGAGAAGATTTGAAGGACATTACAGGTTTAACACAAACATGGGATTCAGTGGGAATCAATTGCAATGAGCCTGTTCTCTAATTTATGTTCATGTGTGAGCGAGTAGTGTGAGTATATACGAGTGTGACCACACGTGTGTGTGTGTGTGTGTGTGTGTGTGTGTGTGTGTGTGTGTGTGTGTGTGTGTGTGTGTGTGTGTGTGTGTGTGTGTGTGTGTGTGGGGGGGTGTGCTTACTCAGCGCTCTGGAGTGGTCTGGGTTTCTAATGCCCTTCATCCTGAGCCTCTGCAGCAGTAGAGGCGAGGTGACCTGTCTCACCAGGTACACCGACATGGAGTACGTCTGGAACAACAGTCAGAGAAATAGAATGATCTGTCCGCTTCAAACAACACGCGGAGAACGTCAGGAACAACTCACAGAGAACGTCAGGAACAACACATGGAGAACGTCAGGAACAACTCACGGAGAACGTCAGGAACAACACACGGAGAACGTCAGGAACGACACACGGAGAACGTCAGGAACGACACACGGAGAACGTCAGGAACGACACACGGAGAACGTCAGGAACGACACACGGAGAACGTCAGGAACGACACACGGAGAACGTCAGGAACGACACACGGAAAACGTCAGGAGAACGTCAGGAACGACAAGCGGAGAACGTCAGGAAAGACACACGGAGAACGTCAAGAACGACACGCGGAGAACGTCAGGAACGACACGCGGAGAACGTCAGGAACGACACGCGGAGAACGTCAGGAGAACGTCAGGAACTACACGCGGAGAACGTCAGAAGAACGTCAGGAACTACACGCGGAGAACGTCAGGAAAGACACACGGAGAACGTCAGGAACGACACGCAGAGAACGTCAGGAATGACACGCAGAGAACGTCAGGAAAGACACGCGGAGAATGTCAGGAACGACACGCGGAGAACGTCAGGAACGACACGCGGAGAACGTCAGGAACGACACACAGAGAACGTCAGGAAAGACACGCGGAGAATGTCAGGAAAGACACGCAGAGAACGTCAGGAACGACACATCAGCTTGAAAGGCCTAATGAAGTCTATGATGCAAAAAGGATCTTTACAATTGCCACTACTATAAATTAAGTTCACAATACAATAGTGAAAAATACATTGATCCTCAATGTTAGTGCTTACAATACCTTTCCAATTTCGGCTGCCCACGTTACAGAGATCTGATTGGGTACGGCAGAGGACAATCTGACCAATGAGGTGATATTTAGAGGTCTTCCCGGTCTCTTCTGTTCCACTCCATTTTTAGGGGGCGGGGCATAACCCTGAAAAACAACAAACATATGTGTGTTATCAACTTTACCATCACGTTATATTAGAAATAGTCTCACTTTAGTATGAGCTGATCTAGGATCTGTTTTGCCTTTTAGATCATAATGAATAAAGGTAATGTAAACAGCTGGGACCTGATCCTAGACCAGCTGAAAAAAACAGTAACGTACCGGCAAGGGGAAGAGCTTCCCATTCACTTTAATACAGAGACTGTTGGGGTAGTTGTCTTCTTGGGGACAACTTGTTTCTGACAGACAAAACCTACAAGAAAAAGAAAAAAAAAATCAGAAAAACGACATTTGAGAAGCAATAAACAAGATGTTTTGAAGGTAAATCTCCTCTGGGGGCTCCTCCAGATGCCTGGAATTATGACCACATTCTATCCATCCTCACCTCAGTTGTATCTGAACCATGTAGTCCCTTCTCCCACCTGGTAGGAAGTCCCTTTTTAAGAAAGAACAAGAACACATGCAATTAGAAACAGAACTATTGTGGAACGTGTCAGGAGTAGAAGGGAAAAAGGTGCTGTGAGAGCAGAGCAGCCCATACCTGGAGATGCACACCTCTCTGACTTGTTGAGGCGTCAAGGCGAAGATGAAGTATTTCTCTTGGTGGTATCTCTGAACAGTGCTGGTTCCTAGTAGAATAAGGATGTCAGATTAGGACATGATGGAAAAACAAACAAAAAAAAAACATTCAGACACTTCAATGCAGTCTGTGGTCAGTAATGTCAACATTACCTACCAGAGAGATAGGCCGTAATGTCAACATTTACCTACCAGAGAGATAGGCCGTAATGTCAACATTTACCTACCAGAGAGATAGGTCGTAATGTCAACATTGCCAGAGAGATAGGCAGCATGTCAACATTACCTACCAGAGAGATAGGCCGTACTGTCAACATTACCAGAGAGATAGGCAGCATGTCAACATTACCTACCAGAGAGATAGGCCGTACCGTCAACATCACCAGAGAGATAGGAAGTATGTCAACATTACCAGAGAGATAAGCCATAATGTCAACATTACCAGAGAGATAGGCCGTACTGTCAACATTACCAGAGATAGGCCGTAATGTCAACATTACCTACCAGAAAGATAGGCAGTAATGTCAACATTACCAGAGAGATAGGCAGAGCTACTATATATTCAGCCATAATTTTCGATCTATGCGAATTTGAGAAATGTCTCAAATTAGTGCCTACAGGCTGGTTTAAGGCTCTGAAGTGGAAAGGACAACAAGACAAATGGACATCAGTTTATGACCAGAATTAACAAACATTCAGGCACTTAATCACAAGACTCCTTCATCAGTAATGTCATGTCTGACCAGAAATATGATGGAACGTCCACCTAGATTACGAGAGAGAGAGAGAGATAGGCAGAGCTTAAGCTTGCCCTATACACCCATCCAAACCATTCAGAACTACAGGTTGTTGTTTTATTACCTATTTAATTATTTAATTATTTAACCTTTATTTAACTAGGCAAGTCAGTTAACAACAAATTCTTATTTACAATGACCGGTCTACCCGAGCCACACCCGGACGACACTGGGCCAATTGTGTGCCGCCCAATGGGACTCCCAGTCACGACCGGATGTGATACAGCCTGGATTCGTACCAGGGACTGTAGTGACGCCTCTTGTACTGAGATGCAGATGCCTTAGACCGCTGCGCCACTCAGGTTTCAGGACAACAAGAATAATTTTGTGACAAGCAAGAACAATCACTCACACACCTAATCAGAGTCAATCAGGACGCTCTTGAAAAAGAGATTTTAAATCTCAATGAGCCCTTCCTGGTTAAATAAAGGTAAAATAAATCAGTAATCATTCATTTCATCAATGTAAAGCCTGCCCAGTAATATGGTAGAGGTCCAACTAGATAGATTTACCAGAGAGACACTGACCCAGGCTGGAGGGCTTAACGAGGATGTCCAAAACGTCGTAGAATGGCAGAGACTTCATTTGGACGTCTGGGTGGACTGGAGGGATGAGAGGGGCGGGCTGCTGGAGGTTCATCCTCAGCTCCTTATTGGTCTCCTCGTGGAGCAGCAGCGAATCACCAGAGAGGAGCAGCGAATCGGACGCCAGGTCAAAGTCCCGGGAGACACTGGCGCCGTCAGGGGACAGGTCACTGAGGTCAGAGGTTACCACGGTAACATCACCGCCTTCCGCTGCCGTGGAGAACGCAGACTTAATTGCAGCCAAGTCGGTAAGACAAGTGTCTATCGTCCTGGGATAGCGGCGTCGATAAAGTTCCTTGATTTTGATCTGGACGGCTGGACTGCAGGAGGAGTTCTTCAGGAGGTGCAAGACCCTCAGAAGGAGCTCATGCTTGGGACCACTCTTGTTACGCCCAGCGAAGCCCAGTAACACTTGTAGCTCTGACACTCTGAAACTTGACACCATGCTCTGGAAAGACAAGGGGAGACGTCAGAACACAGACAGGCTACCATGTCATTGTAAATGTAATGCATCAATTAAGACATTGATAAAAACATGATTAGGAATGATTAGGCTAATCATTTTTGCCACTTGAGGAAAATTCAAGTTTTTATGCCATGTTTTCTGTAGTTCAGTTGATTAGCCTCATTTTGAAGTTGTAAAAAGTGTGAAAGTATGTAACTAGGATTCAGCTGTCAGAGAGAATATATAGGCTGTACATTCTGATATCCTAACGAAACAATGACTCGTGTTATCCTTACATGGCACAGCCAGGTTAGCAATATTGGCTTTAAAAGCAAAAACACTAAACATGTCAATGGCGAGGTGAAACTACCCAGAATAGAGCTATTCCAACACAATTATTATTACACATAACAACCCCCAATAACAGGACTCCCCCCTTCACATAACAACCCCCCAGAACAGGACCCCCCCCACACATAACAACCCCCCCCCCCCCCCCCCCCCCACATAACTACCCCCCAGAACAGGACCCCCTTCACATAACAACCCCGCCAGAACAGGACCCCCCCCCCCCCCCACACACACACACACACATAACAACTCCCCAGAACAGGACCCTCCCCCCTTCACATAACAACTCCCCCAGAACAGGACGCCCCCTTCATATAACAACCCCCCCCCCCCCCCCCCCCCCTTCACATAACAACCCCCCAGAACAGGACCCCTCCTTCATATAACAACCCCCCAGAACAGGACCCCCCCCCACCCCCCCCAGAGCAGGAAAGTAAGAAAAGCCCAACTGACCCTTCATTATTGAGTCCATGCTTGATCGCTCCTACGTGTGTATTTCCTTGTTTCTTACAAATCCTTATTATATGTGACCGTTAAGCATCTAAAATGTTGAATGAGAATAAATGCCAGAACCGTTAGATCAGATTAAACATGGGAAGAGCATGGCATTGGCAAGGCTGACAAACGATGGATGAAGAGGAGTGAGGATGAACTTGACTTTTTAAAAGGAAAAAAAAAAACCACAACATTAGCTAGTTGGTTAGGTAGGCAAAGGAAAACGGTGGGACTGCAGAATCATGCTCATGGTAAGAATTTGTTAAGCTATACAATAACGCTGTACACGAATAGGTATTGTTATTGGGGGCATTCATTTGACAATTTAAATAGCAACAGAAAACTTATCAAAATATCCAGAATTCCTGCAAATGATGAACTATGAGCATGGTTCCATACGTGAACATAATACCGTCCCATATTCTCTTCCAGTTTTCATACTTCAGCAGCTTTTAAAACACAGCCTTTCATGAATATGAAAATGATATATTCTGAATCAGCGGGAAGAGAGAGAAGAAGAACAGAATTCTGTGTGTATTTTTTCCCTCCAGAATAGATCGTGTTCAGTCATGGCACACTTTGTTTATGGGCTGTTAAAGATTGAAAACCAGAAGAAGAAAACAGACATGTGGTTTGTTTTCCATCCTTCCGATCCAGAATAGATCATGGTCATGGCACGCTTTGTTTAAACCAGTTCAAATGTCATCAATATTGTAATCTACACAATCGCCAAAAGTAATTGTCTATCATGAGGACCATAAACAATAACTAGTAATGCTGCATCCTCTAAGAAAGGTTACAATATAATCTTTCTGGAAAAAAAAAAATAGCTATAAATTGCTGAGGTATAGTCACTTCTGAGGACACAAGCTCAAGTACACAGTATAAATATGATTAAAAAATACAAACATTTTAAACATTTAATATGATGTATTTCCTATTCAACTAAACTGTACGAATAAGGCTTGAAATGACATATGCTTTCTAATCCTAGTTTAATGAAATTATAAAAAGACTAACTATAAGACGTGACGTCTTCCTTATAACTGTAAAATACATATTTGTTGGTGTAGTTTTAGAGAACATTTGCATATTTTGAAAAGGCCTCTCTTGATCACAGAGCTCGGCTTCCTGAGCTCGTTAGGAACTCGCCTTTCCTCTCAAATTAATTAATTAATTAATTATTAATTAATTAATCGTGTCCATCTATGATGAACAGAAAGTGTTGTTTTTTTTGTTTAAAGTCCATTTGTTATTTTAGATTAATGGCTATAAATTGATCTCTGAATGTGCTACAATGTTGAACCCACTGTCTCCTGCTGAGCTACAACGCAAGAATTGCAGGCATGTGCTTTGTCAGTGGCTGTGACCTAGGGCTCAGCCAGGAGGTTGACGTACATTCGGTAGAGCGAATGAAATGGTAGGAGGGCCATCCCAGCTTCAAGTGGTGTCAGGTTAAACAGCCTAGTCACATATACTACTATCGCTCAATGCAAGCCATTTCAAACAACGGTGTCCACAGATCGATTTATAAGCAAAAACTTCGGTCGGACCCAAGCAGGACCAGTAAAACAGGGGACTTTACATCTAAGAATATTATTAATTAAAAGATATTGAAGATTGAAAGTTGGGGGGGGGGGGGGGGGGATTTCAACAACAAAAAAGCAGTTAACTTTTCTCTATCCTCCCGATTCAGAATATATAACTGTTTTGATATCAGATGTTAAATCGATGAGAAACTTTGCAGAATGTTGGCCCAGTTTCACCTGGTTCCATCTTCTCCCACTACCCAGACTGGACTTCCGGTCGCTACCATAATTGGTGGTGAGAAAACGTTCTATATAGACGGATGTTTCAGCTTTATAACCCCTGTAACTTGTCTGGGTTACCCCTTCTGTTTCTGGTTTAATAGCTATTGACGATAGAAAGCCGAATATCCAATAAAATAAAATAATTTTGCCTCGGTCTCATCTCAAGTCGATGGCAGATGGCTAACTATCATTTGACTGATCTCTTACATTAGAGTTAGTTGTAGTACTGTTTTATAGCGGTCCGGTCTAAATAACCTTATTTAGAAAGTCATTCCTGAAAATATATATATTTTTTTATATATAACAGTTAAGAGCAGTCCAGCTAGCTAGCAACACTGAAAACAACAATAGTCTCTATCTACCTTGATAGATAGTCATGTTAGCATAGACTATTTTAATGTAAATAGACTAGCTATCCACTGTAGTCAACTAACAGTATTTACCTTCAACAGATAACGTGCATTTTATTAGATAAAGTACATTAACGTGAAGCTATATTACAAAACGATTTCGCATTGCTAAGCCAATGCCTACACCTGGCTAATTGTTGTTAGCTAGCTAGCGGCATGCTAATGTCGAGAGCAGCACCAGTTTGTTAACTAGGTAAAACAGACATGCACCATTCCACAGTTAGCGAAGTAATTTTTCCCTATATGAAGCGGATGTTTAATTAAATGCCTTATCCGAAAACGTAAATTGCTTAAATAAAAGGATTAGCCGTAGTATCGCTTTCTACCTAGCAGTGTTTATGTTGTTGTTTTTTTTAGCCTACCCGTAGCTCCTCAAATTCCGCCATTTTTCTTGTCAGGATCATTGACCTCCCCGTCACGTGACATGTGTGTCTGGCTGCGGAATGTGTCTTGGGGGACGTTGATTGTTGCAAGAAACGCCCACAGGAAGGCTCCTTTCATGGATGTCAAGCTTAGACTAGTAGAGCAAGAAGAGCCAGTCCAGTCACTAATGCCGCGTTCAAAACATCTGGGCATGCGCTTATTGCGCATATTATCACGACATTTTGTTTAGTTTTTGTTCGTTTTGGACTTCCGCTACTTTTTTTTTCGGCTGTTCGGGTACAATACATTATTTTTTTGAAGCAAGCCGAAGTCGGTAGCCGAAGTTTTACGCCTATTGGTCAACAATAGGGTTTCGTCATTTAATGACAGACAATTTAAGACGTAATACGTTATTTTTTCAAATTAAAACAAAACTACTGAATTAGTCGTTAATTTCGTCATTCTCTCTGGTACATTTTATAAACGCCAAAAAACAAATATTTGAAATCTGTCCCCAAATGCAGTATATTTTTTACTTGAAATCCAATATTTAATCAAATCTCTAGAATTAGTCAATAACAAAAAAACAAATGTATTTCTTACAACTCTATCATACCTTTGTACAACTGTAAACCCTGGTCTTTATTTATTTGAGGTACTTTAACTTTTGAAAGTAAATTCTTGTGAGTTCCAGTTCTCTGCTGCCAGTGACTGGAACGAATTGCAAAAATCACTGAAGCTGGATACTCATATCTCCCTCACTAACTTTAAGCACCAGCTGTCAGAGCAGCTTACCGATTGCTGCACCTTTATACAGCCCATCTGTAAATAGCCCACCCAACTACCTCATCCCCATATTGTTATTTATTTTTTGCTCTTTGCACCCCAGTATTTCTACTTGCACATAATCATCTGCACATCTATCACTCTAGTGTTAATGCTAAATTGTAATTATTTCGCCACTATGGCCTATTTATTGCCTTACCTCCCTAATCTTACTACATTACTACATGCCTCAATAATCTTACTACACACTGAATATAGATTATTATATTGTGTTATTGACTGTACGTTTGTTTATCCCATGTGTAACTCTTTGTTGTTGTTTGTGTCAAACTGCTTTGCTTTATCTTGGCCAGGTCGCAGTTGTAAATGATAACTTGTTCTCAACTAGCCTACCTGGTTAAATAAAGGTGTTCTCAACTAGCCTACCTGGTTAAATAAAGGTGTTCTCAACTAGCCTACCTGGTTAAATAAAGGTGTTCTCAACTGGCCTACCTGGTTAAATAAAGGTGTTCTCAACTAGCCTACCTGGTTAAATAAAGGTTAAATATTTTATTTGTTTACATTAAAACCACAGTACCAGAGAAACAACTAGACCAAAACACAGTTCAACTCTGAGCACCACTCTTGAACATAACATAACAACTTATGACACACGTTTTTTCAGCCCAAGACTGCACCAGGTCAGCAGAGTTTCTCTCCAATAGCTGTAATGTGTGTCACCAGTTGGTGCAGGTTATGCTGTGTGAGAATATTGCCAGAGAGGTTTTCAATCTTCAGTTAAAAAATTGGACATTCATTCAACATGAATAATGGGACCTCTAAAATGTTCTTTGTTACCACAACACTGCATTACTTTACTTTCACATGCTGTCTGTCAGAGGGGTGTGACAATAATTTGTCTGATTCTCTGTAATAATGGTATGTGAATAATAGTGCATGTTATTTTGTGATTTGGCTTCTTGCATCAAACACCACAACACCATTTTCAGTCACCTCCTTGTCTGAAGGACAAGTGTATGAACAGGTTAATGTCAAGCCCTGTGCATGTTTTTAACACAAGTTTAATGGAATATAAACCAGATCAGATGGCGTATCGCTGCAGAATGCTGTGGTAGTCATGCTAGTTAAGTGTGCCTTGAATTCTAAATAAATCACTGACAGTGTCACCAGCAAAGCACCCCCACACCATCACAACACCTCCTCCATGCTTCACGGTGGGAACCAACCATGAGGAGATAATCCATTCACCTACTCAGCGTCTCACAAAGACACGGAGGTTGGAACTAAAAATCAGACCAAAGGGCAGATGTCCACCAGTCTAATGTTGTGTTTTCTGGCCCAAGCAAGTCTCTTCTTATTATTGTATTCGGCGCATGTGACAAATAAAGTTTGATTTAGTAGTGGTTTCTATGCAGCAATTTGACCATGAAGGCCTGATTCACGTAGGCACCTCTGAATAGTTGATGTTGAGATGTGTCTGTTACTTGAACTCTGTGAAGCGTTTATTTGGGCTGCAATCTGAGATGCAGGTAACTCTAATGAACTTATCCTCTGCAGCAGAGGTAACTCTGGGTCTTCCTTTCCTGGTGCAGTCCTCATGAGAACCAGTTCCATCATAACGCTTGATGGTTTTTGCGAAGTTCTTGAAATGTTCCATATTGACTGAGCTTCATGTCCTAAGAAGGAAAGAAATTCCACAAATAATTTTTTAACAATTGAAATGTATTCCAGGTGACTACCTCATGAAGCTGGTTGAGAGAATGCCAAGAGTGTGCAAAGATGTCATCAAGGCAAAGGGGGGCTACTTTGAAGAATCTGAAATACAAAATATATTCTGATTTGTTTAACACTTGTTTGGTTACTACATGATTCCATATGTGCTATTTCATATTTTTGATGTCTTCACTATTATTCTACAATGTAGAAAATAGTACAAATAAAGAAAAACCCAGGAATGAGTAGGTGTGTCCAAACTTTTGATTGGTACTGTATATACTTTTAACTGGTACTGATTTGTGAATCTGTTTCGTACCAAACAGCTTGCACTAAGATTTCGAATGCTTCCCCAGTCTGGAATGATACAGAGAAAATGTCTCATGCTCACCAGCTTTGTCCTCCTTCTCAGGATTGTGCCCGGTGCTCTAAATAATTCAATTGACTAGTTTGTCTGTCTTTAAAAAGAAAGGGAGGCCTGTAAGTTGATCCTCCTGCTCTGATTGGATAGAGCGAAGCTGTTTCGGTTCATTCGCTATATATTTCACCCGATCACTTATCATTGCATTTCTTTCAGTTTTCACTTTAGTTTAGAAACTGACCACAACCACAAAACTACAGACCAAAACTACTGTCCACAACCACATAACTAGTTACCTGACTACAACTACTGACTACAACCACACAACTACTGACCACAGCCACTAAACTACTAACCACAATGACTGACCAAAAAAAACACAACTACAGACCATAACATCTGAACACAATTACTGACCACAACATCAAAATGACTGACCGCAGCTAGTGACCACATAAAAACTGAACCCCAAAACTTACTGACCACAACTACACAGCTACTGACCACAACTACTGACCACACAACTACAGACCCCAACCACACAACTACTGACCATAACAACACAACAACACACCATAACTTTTGACCACAACTACTGACCACAACTACAGACCACAACTAATGACCACAACCACTGACCACAACCACTGACCACAACTACTGACCAGAACAGCACAACTACATACCATAACTACTGACCACAACTACTGACCATAACTACTGATCACAACTACTGACTACAAAGACTGTCCAAAACTACTTTACAACTAACCATACCATACAGCTTATAGCCCGGGATATATAGCCTGTTTTTGGTTTCAGAATTATCTTAGTGACAGAACTCAGGTCATCTTGATAGATGGGGTTAAATCAGAATTATCTTAGAGACAGAAATCAGGCCATCTTGATAGATGGGGTTAAATCTGAATTATTTTAGTGACAGAACTCAGGCCATCTTGATAGATGGGGTTAAATCTGAATTATCTTAGTGACAGAACTCAGGTCATCTTGATAGATGGGGTTAAATCTGAATTATCTTAGTGACAGAACTCAGGTCATCTTGATAGATGGGGTTAAATCTGAATTATCTCAGCGACAGAACTCAGGCCATCTTGATAGATGGGGTTAAATCTGAATTATCTTAGTGACAGAACTCAGGTCATCTTGATAGATGGGATTTAATCTGAATTTCTTGAGATACAAAAAGGTGTTCCTCAGGGTTCTATTTTGGGTCCAGTATTGTTCACTTTGTATATTAATGACATATGAAACACTGTTAATACTTGTAACATTCATCTCTATGCAGATTACACCATGTTGTGTTCATGTGCCACCTCAGTACAGCAGGCCATTCGTGAACTTCAGCATGACTTTGATTCAATTCAGTAATCACTTACAGATCTTAAATTAGTGTTAAATATAAGTCAAACCAAGCTCATGCTGTTCTCTAGGTCATTAAATGTTGATCCTGAAGACCTGCATATTTGCGCTACAAATGGAGCTCAAATTGAGCTACTTTCTCGATATAAGTGCCTGAGTGTCTGGATGGATGACAACTTGTCCTTCCTAACGGATATATGTAGAACATCTAAGAAAATAAGATCCAAGATTGTTTTTTTTACATCTGAATAAATCATGCCTCCGTATTGAAAATAGGAGAAAGATTGTTCAAACAACGCTTCTCCCTGTATTGGATTTTGGTGATAGTGTTTACATGATGCTGTTACCTATGCAACTTCTTCCTAGTTTGTTAGCATAACAAATTACTAGCTAGGCATCTTAAGATTTCATTAACAATGTCCATTGAGAACGCACACGGACTATAACACTTAGCTAAGCTAAGAGTGACGTGAATAATCAAGTCAATAAACTTTGGGTAGTTAGTTAGATAGCATATACAGTGCCTTGCGAAAGTATTCGGCCCCCTTGAACTTTGCAACCTTTTGCCACATTTCAGGCTTCAAACATAAAGATATAAAACTGTATTTTTTTGTGATGAATCAACAACAAGTGGGACACAATCATGAAGTGGAACGACATTTATTGGATATTTCAAACTTTTTTAACAAATCAAAAACTGAAAAATTGGGCGTGCAAAATTATTCAGCCCCCTTAAGTTAATACTTTGTAGCGCCACCTTTTGCTGCGATTACAGCTGTAAGTCGCTTGGGGTATGTCTCTATCAGTTTTGCACATCGAGAGACTGAAATTTTTTCCCATTCCTCCTTGCAAAACAGCTCGAGCTCAGTGAGGTTGGATGGAGAGCATTTGTGAACAGCAGTTTTCAGTTCTTTCCACAGATTCTCGATTGGATTCAGGTCTGGACTTTGACTTGGCCATTCTAACACCTGGATATGTTTATTTTTGAACCATTCCATTGTAGATTTTGCTTTATGTTTTGGATCATTGTCTTGTTGGAAGACAAATCTCCGTCCCAGTCTCAGGTCTTTTGCAGACTCCATCAGGTTTTCTTCCAGAATGGTCCTGTATTTGGCTCCATCCATCTTCCCATCAATTTTAACCATCTTCCCTGTCCCTGCTGAAGAAAAGCAGGCCCAAACCATGATGCTGCCACCACCATGATTGACAGTGGGGATGGTGTGTTCATGGTGATGAGCTGTGTTGCTTTTCCGCCAAACATAACGTTTTGCATTGTTGCCAAAAATATCAATTTTGGTTTCATCTGACCAGAGCACCTTCTTCCACATGTTTGGTGTGTCTCCCAGGTGGCTTGTGGCAAACTTTAAACGACACTTTTTATGGATATCTTTAAGAAATGGCTTTCTTCTTGACACTCTTCCATAAAGGCCAGATTTGTGCAATATACGACTGATTGTTATCCTATGGACAGAGTCTCCCACCTCAGCTGTAGATCTCTGCACATTCATCCAGAGTGATCATGGGCCTCTTGGCTGCATCTCTGATCAGTCTTCTCCTTGTATGAGCTGAAAGTTTAGAGGGACGGCCAGGTCTTGGTAGATTTGCAGTGGTCTGATACTCCTTCCCTTTCAATATTATCGCTTGCACAGTGCTCCTTGGGATGTTTAAAGCTTGGGAAATCTTTTTGTATCCAAATCCGGCTTTAAACTTCTTCACAACAGTATCTCGGACCTGCCTGGTGTGTTCCTTGTTCTTCATGATGCTCTCTGCGCTTTTGACGGACCTCTGAGACTATCACAGTGCAGGTGCACTTATACGGAGACTTGATTACACACAGGTGGATTGTATTTATCATCATTAGTCATTTAGGTCAACATTGGATCATTCAGAGATCCTCACTAAACTTCTGGAGAGAGTTTGCTGCACTGAAAGTAAAGGGGCTGAATAATTTTGCACGGCCAATTTTTCAGTTTTTGATTTGTTAAAAAAGTTTGAAATATCCAATAAATGTCGTTCCACTTCATAATTGTGTCCCACTTGTTGTTGATTCGTCACAAAAAAATACAGTTTTATATCTTTATGTTTGTAGCCTGAAATGTGGCAAAAGGTAGCAAAGTTCAAGGGGGCCGAATACTTTCGCAAGGCACTGTAGGTAATATACTGGCAAGTTTGGTGTATTATGTCGCCAGCCATGGCTAGGTAGTTAACTAACCTACCAGTGTATTATGTAGCCAGCTATGGCTAGGTAGTTAACTAACATACCGGTACATACAAGCAACTGCTGTAATAATGTGCTTTGCCGTTCGTAAGGCTAGCGTAGCTAACAAATTGTCAGCCAAAATGAAAAGTCATTACTTTATTACGTTGCTCAAAATTTCTTAACATTTGTCATAATTAGTTAAAGCAACGAATTTGTATCCTCTCTCGTTGGATTTCTGCTGCATATTTTTCCGCCATTTTCTTCAAGTCTAAAAATGTTGTGAAGCCACACCCTTTTTTGTGAAGAATTGCATTATGGGCCCTAAAAGCACGGAAAATAGTGTCCACTGCTTGTATACTTAGTATTTTGGGCGAATGTAGTACAACATCCAGGAACTTTTGGCATACTACCTATATCCATACCGTGACCAATAAGCATACTACATACTCAATTTATGTCACAAATAGTACGGTTTGTGCAGTTAGTAAGAGTATTCTAACACAGCTCGGGTCTCAAATCTGAGTACCTCACAGACGATGTCTACAACACAAACACATTCTAACCGTTCTGATTGGTCCCAGAAACCGATGGGTTGGGCCGGAGCCTGAACACATACAGGTAAAGCAGCGTTTTGAAAATGTGGCATTGTCTTTCATACTCTGACTGGCGTTGATCCAATCACGGATGACTTTGTTTTGTACAACGCCCCTCATTTTGATGTCACCGCAAACAACTTCAACGATAGCGGTCTCAGAGTGAAGTATGTCGGGAGCAACAAAACAATCCGGTTTTAGTTGTCAGGCAGCACCTCCCCACCCAATACTGCGGTAATTTTCTCCTCCCGGAACATAGTTCACCCGTCACTTGGCTGAATTATTTAACTAATCAATTCGGATCAATCATTTTTGATCATCACACTGTATTGTCACCCCGTCGAAGTGCTGTAAGTGCTGTAATTTTACGCTACCATTTTTCGGATTTTCTGACAATTTAAGACGTTTCACACCCTTGGCTGTCCAGACATGGTGGTGGAAATTGTGTGGTTTTTTTTTTAGACAGTGCACATATTTTTTCCGTTTTCTTTTCAGACTGCCCACCATTAAAGCAAGTTAAGGAGGAAATTATTCCTTTGCAGCATGAATAGAGGATGCTTTATGTACGAGCCGGTCCACGGGGGACAGGAGTGTATTAGACGATGTGAAGTGCTAGCACCCACTATCGGCTGCCTAGGCCAACACAACATATCCCTGCATGACTCCAAGTTTACTTCAATATGATGGTTATTAAATCAATATTTCTGCATGAAGGTGTTTACACTGCCATTTCTCACGTAATACATTTTACAGACACAAAAAGATCCCACCTTGTCTAGCCTATTTTGTTTTGTTGACATTTGTTAAGTTTCCACCAGTCCTGTCTTGACATGTTTTTATCAGAGACGTACTTTACTCACATAAAAAGGTTAGATGGAAACCTGGTTAGTGATAACAGTTCAGTTTGTATCTGAATAGGATGAAAGCAATAAATCAAGGATATAAAACATAAGTTAATGGACTAGCATGCCATAAAGACTTTTTGTTAATATTTGGAGAGCTAGCATGTAAAGGCATCACTCATTCTTTTATTTTTGCTGGACCCCATATCTTAAGTTGTTTGTTTGTCAGTCCATCATTGATTTGAAAACAAGAGGACTAGATTCTATTCTTATAGCCTTGTTGTTGTGTTTTGGCAACATGTGCCATTTTATAGAAGCCGTATAGGCTATTTGGCTAGGCTATATAGGCTTATTCATTATCCTATGACATACACTGTATTTGGGGGCTCCCCAGTGGCGCAGCAGAGGTGTCACTGCAGACCCTGTTTTAGCTTCGTCCAGGTTAGGGTTTGGCAGGGGTAGGCCGTCATTGTAAACAATAATTTGTTCTTAACTGATTTGCCTAGTTAAATAAAGGTTCAATTAAGGTTAAATAAAGGTTAAATTAAGGTTACATTTAAAAAATATATGTCTGCAGGGTTCAGTGAAATGCCTCTCTTTTGCTTGCGCACGTCGCACAGATCTTTGGCTGGAGAAATCAAATGTGCAACTGCCCTACAGTGTTTAGCATGGACATTATCTATGTGGTTTGAAATGAAAGATACGCTTTTGGAAAACAATAATTTAAACAATAAATGAATTAACTAATAAAGTAATGGAATGCTATAAATTATAACATAATTGTCTGTGAAGAGGACTGACATTTCTTTCTCTCCACTCGCGCACACATTACCTTCGCTTTGGCTGGAGAATGCATGTGGATGACTGAGCAGATACTTCCACCGCAGTATGCTATAGGACGACTGAGCAGATACTTCAACCGCAGTATGCTATAGGACGACTGAACAGATACTTCCACCGCAGTATGCTATAGGACGACTGAGCAGATACTTCAACCGCAGTATGCTATAGGACGATTGAGCAGATACTTCAACCGCAGTATGTTATAGGACGAATGAGCAGATACTTCAACCGCAGTATGTTATAGGACGACTGAGCAGATACTTCAACCGCAGTATGCTATAGGACGACTGAACAGATACTTCCACCGCAGTATGCTATAGGACGACTGAGCAGATACTTCAACCGCAGTATGCTATTGGATGACTGAACAGATACTTCCACCGCAGTATGCTATAGGACGACTGAGCAGACACTTCAACCGCAGTATGCTATAGGACGACTGAGCAGATACTTCAACCGCAGTATGTTATAGGACGACTGAGCAGATACTTCAACCGCAGTATGCTATAGGACGACTGAGCAGATACTTCAACCGCAGTATTCTATAGGATGACTGAGAAGATACTTCCACCGCAGTATGCTAGAGGACGAATGAGCAGATACTTAAACCGCAGTATGCTATTGGACGACTGAGCAGATACTTCAATCGCAGTATGCTATAGGACGACTGAACAGATACTTCCACCGCAGTATGCTATTGGACGACTGAGCAGATACTTCAACCGCAGTATGCTATTGGACGACTGAGCAGATACTTCAACTGCAGTATGCTATAGGACGACTGAGCAGATACTCCAACCGCAGTATGCTATAGGACGACTGAGCAGATACTTCAACTGCAGTATGCTATAGGACGACTGAGCAGATACTCCAACCGCAGTATGCTATAGGACGACTGAGCAGATACTTCAACCGCAGTATTCTATAGGATGACTGAGCAGATACTTCCACCGCAGTATGCTATAGGACAAATTAGCAGATACTTCAACCGCAGTATGCTATTGGACGACTGAGCAGATACTTCAACCGCAGTATGCTATAGGACGACTGAGCAGATACTTTAACCGCAGTATGTTATAGGACGACTGAGTAGATACTTCAACCGCAGTATGCTATAGGACGACTGAGCAGATACTTCAACCGCAGTATTCTATAGGATGACTGAGCAGATACTTCCACCACAGTATGCTATAGGACGAATGAGCAGATACTTCAACCGCAGTATGCTATTGGACGACTGAGCAGATACTTCAACCGCAGTATGCTATAGGACGACTGAACAGATACTTCCACTGCAGTATGCTATAGGACGACTGAGCAGATACTTCATCCGCAGTATGCTATTGGACGACTGAGCAGATACTTCAACTGCAGTATGCTATAGGACGACTGAGCAGATACTCCAACCGCAGTATGCTATAGGACGACTGAGCAGATACTTCAACTGCAGTATGCTATAGGACGACTGAGCAGATACTCCAACCGCAGTATGCTATAGGACGACTGAGCAGATACTTCAACCGCAGTATTCTATAGGATGACTGAGCAGATACTTCCACCGCAGTATGCTATAGGACAAATTAGCAGATACTTCAACCGCAGTATGCTATTGGACGACTGAGCAGATACTTCAACCGCAGTATGCTATAGGACGACTGAGCAGATACTTTAACCGCAGTATGTTATAGGACGACTGAGTAGATACTTCAACCGCAGTATGCTATAGGACGACTGAGCAGATACTTCAACCGCAGTATTCTATAGGATGACTGAGCAGATACTTCCACCACAGTATGCTATAGGACGAATGAGCAGATACTTCAACCGCAGTATGCTATTGGACGACTGAGCAGATACTTCAACCGCAGTATGCTATAGGACGACTGAACAGATACTTCCACCGCAGTATGCTATAGGACGACTGAGCAGATACTTCATCCGCAGTATGCTATTGGACGACTGAGCAGATACTTCAACTGCAGTATGCTATAGGACGACTGAGCAGATACTCCAACCGCAGTATGCTATAGGACGACTGAGCAGATACTTCAACCGCAGTATTCTATAGGATGACTGAGCAGATACTTCCACCGCAGTATGCTATAGGACGAATGAGCAGATACTTCAACCGCAGTATGCTATTGGACGACTGAGCAGATACTTCAACCGCAGTATGCTATAGGACGACTGAACAGATACTTCCACCGCAGTATGCTATAGGACGACTGAGCAGATACTTCAACCGCAGTATGCTATTGGACGACTGAACAGATACTTCCACCGCAGTATGCTATAGGACGACTGAGAAGACACTTCAACCGCAGTATGCTATAGGACGACTGAGCAGATACTTCAACCGCAGTATGTTATAGGACGAATGAGCAGATACTTCAACCGCAGTATGCTATTGGACGACTGAGCAGATACTTCAACCGCAGTATGCTATTGGACGACTGAGCAGACACTTCAACCGCAGTATGCTATTGGACGACTGAGCAGACACTTCAACCGCAGTATGCTATTGGATGCTTGCCATCTGAAAACAAATAATAAAGCCAAAGACACAGGAAAAATAGTGGATTCGGATACACAAGTTAACAAGTCTGAATTGTTCTTTGAGTGTAATATCGTTGGATATGACTTTTTTCTTCTTGACAGCCAAAGTGTGCCCGAACACGACCACGAAGTGAAGCGATTCAGATAATGAGGTCCAAACTCAACAATGAAGCCAAATCGAATAGATCTACATTGTGGTTGACAGGCCTATATATTTATTTATTCAGTAATTTAATTTTCTTTAATTGACGAATTGTTGAATAATTGTGTAATAAACAAATATGTTGCATAACTCTATGACGTCATGATTTGTAACGTCAGTCGCCTATTAGGCTATAATACCATGAGCTTCTTAAAGACATTTTTATAGTAATTACTATAATAGTCCTATAATATTCCTACAATACATTTGTATGATAATCTTATAGGATTACTATAGTAATGGCCGAAAATACTATTAAGATTCATTATGGGAATTTCTAGAATAATTACTATCATTTTACCAAATCAAATCAAGTGTTATTGGTCGTCACATACACATGGTTAGCAGATCTTATTGCCAGTGTAGCGAAATGCTTGTGTTTCTAGTTCTGACAGTGCAGCGATATCTAACAAGTAAACTAACAATTCCACAACAACTACCTAATACACACACATCTAAGTAAAGGAATGGAATAAGAATATATAAATATAAATATATGGATTAAGCAATGATAAGCTGCATACACTAAAATACAGTAGAATAGTAAGAACACAGCATAGGAGATGAGTAATGCAAGATATGTAAACATTATTCAAGTGGCATTATTAAAGTGACTAGTGATCCATTTACTAAAGTGGCCAGGGATTTCAAGTCTGTATATATAGGCAGCAGCCTCTCTCTAGTGGTGGCTGTTTAACAGTCTGATGGCCTTGAGATAGAAGCTGTTTTTCCAGTCTCTCGGTCCCAGCTTTGATGCACCTGTACTGACCTCGCCTTCTGGATGGTAACGGGGTCCTTGATGATCTTTATGGCCTTCCTTTGACATCGGGTGCTGTAGGTGTCTTGGAGGGCAGATAGTTTGCCCCTGATGATGCGTTGTGCAGACCTCACTACCCTCTGGAGAGCCCTGCGGTTGTGGGTGGTGCAGTTGCCGTACCAGGAGGTGATACAGCCCGACAGGATGCTCTCAATTATGCATCTGTAAAAGTATACATCAGCTGATATCTCAAAGTGCTGTACAGAAACCCAGCCTAAAACCCCAAACAGCAAGCAATGCAGGTGTAGAAGCACGGTGGCTAGGAAAAACTCCCTAGAAAGGTCAAAACCTAGGAAGAAACCTAGAGAGGAACCAGGCTATGTGGGGTGGCCAGTCCTCTTCTGGCTGTGCCGGGTGGAGATTATAACAGAACATGGCCAAGATGTTCAAATGTTCATAAATGACCAGCATGGTCGAATAATAATAAGGCAGAACAGTTGAAACTGGAGCAGCAGCACGGTCAGGTGGACTGGGGACAGCAAGGAGTCATCATGTCAGGTAGTCCTGGGGCATGGTCCTAGGGCTCAGGTCAGTTGAAACTGGAGCAGCAGCACGGCCAGGTGGACTGGGGACAGCAAGGAGTCATCATGTCAGGTAGTCCTGGGGCATGGTCCTAGGGCTCAGGTCCTCAGAGAGAGAGAAAGGAAGAGAATTAGAGAACGCACACTTAGATTCACACAGGACACCGAATAGGACAGGAGAAGTACTCCAGATATAACAAACTGACCCCAGCCCCCCCAACACATAAACTACTGCAGCATAAATACTGGAGGCTGAGACAGGAGGGGTCAGGAGACACTGTGGCCCCATCCGAGGACACCCCCGGACAGGGCCAAACAGGAAGGATATAACCCCACCCACTTTGCCAAAGCACAGCCCCCACACCACTAGAGGGATATCTTCAACCACCAACTTACCATCCTGAGACAAGGCTGAGTATAGCCCACAAAGACCTCCGCCACGGCACAACCCAAGGGGGGGGGGGGGGGGGGGGGGGGGGGGCGCCAACCCAGACAGGATGACCACATCAGTGAATCAACCCACTCAGGTGACGCACCCCCTCGAGGGACGGCATGAGAGAGCCCCAGTAAGCCAGTGACTCAGCCCCTGTAATAGGGTTAGAGGCAGAGAATCCCAGTGGAAAGAGGGGAACCGGCCAGGCAGAGACAGCAAGGGCGGTTCGTTGCCCCAGAGCCTTTCCGTTCACCTTCCCACTCCTGGGCCAGACTACACTCAATCATATGACCCACTGAAGAGATGAGTCTTCAGTAAAGACTTAAAGGTTGAGACCGAGTTGGACTGGGTCAAGACAAGGTGCCAAGACAAATTTCTTCAGCCTCCTGTTGAAGAGGCGCTGTTGCACGTTCTTCACCACACGGTCTGTGTGGGTGGACCATTTCAGTTTGTCCGTGATGTGTATGCCGAGGAACTTAAAACTGTCCACCTTCTCAACTGCTGTCCTGTCGATGTGGATAAGGGGGTGCTCCCTCTGCTGTTTCCTGAAGTCCACGATCATCTCCTTGGTTTTGTTGATGTGGAGTGAGAGGTTATTTTCCTGACACCACACTCAGAGAACCCTCATCTCCTCCCTGTTGGCTGTCTCATCGTTGTTGGTAATCAAGCCCACTACTGTTGTGTTGTTTACAAACTTGATGATTGAGTTGGAAGCGTGCATGGCCACGCAGTCATGGGTGAACAGGGAGTACAGGAGGGGGCTGAGCACGCACCCTCGTGGGGCAGCATTCTTACGTTGGTATTCCTCTTGTCCAGATGGGATAGGGCAATGTGCAGTGTGATGGTGACTGCGTCGTGTGTGGACCTGTTGGGGCAGTATGCAAACTGAACTGGGTCTAGGGTGTCAGGTAGGGTGGAGGTGATATGATCCTTAACTAGCCTCTCAAAGCACTTCATGATGACAGAAGTGAGTGCTACTGGAGCTATAGTCATTTAGTTTAGTTATCTTTGCATTATTGGGTACCATAATATTCACATTAACCATTTGTATGATAAAATTATAGGATTACTTTAGATGTTTTTTTTCTGTAAGGGTAACCTATAGCAACAGCTCTCACGTCATTTCTAATGAATTAAGGCTACATCGAAAAAATGTACAGCAGGTTTTTCTTCTTTCCTGCTCTGGGATCAGAAATGCTTTCTTTTCACCACATGAGGGAGGTACAACCATTATAGAGAGGCAAAACTCCATCCCCTCTACCAAACTGCCAACAAGTCCCTACATGATCCAGTTTCTGGGCTTGTTTGACATTGCAGACTATAGTGCAGGTGACTGCCTACCGATTGATCTACAAATCAGCTTGCATCATAAATAAGGACTCATTGGGTATGTTTTGAGCAGATCACTTTTTATCAAGTTGGTGACCATTGTTTATGAGGATAAAAAAAATGGTCTGACTTTGCGCCGACATGTCGACTTCGTGACCTTTACAGAAATCATGTGATCAAAGGTCATGAAGTTTTGACTGTAGTTGACTGCTAAGTTTCTGCTCTTCATCCTGCTGCCACCGCCTGCATTGTGGGAAGCTCTATTGTCAACCAATCATTAGGTTGTTTTTGTTTGATTCGAAGACATGACTGAAACAGGAACCAACTTCATCATGTAGGCCATACAGTGAAATAGCCTGTAATACAAATTAATGTGATATTTGAGGCTCTTTTAGTAATTGATTGTACAATGAACACACGTGTGATTTAGGTCTGTGAGTATGTGATATGGGGCTGGAGCCATGTTTTAACATCAGAAAGACAAACTTTATCGACACAACATGTTGATCTGAGCCTTGCTGTTGTTAAACCACACTAGTGTCCGACTTTTTGCTGTCGCAGATGCATCTCCCCCGACTTAATTTCTTGACTTTCGTATACTGTCGGTTGCTTTCGCCTTACCACTCAAACTCTGCCATTATTATTTGTAAATTAGTCAGTCAATTAAGTCACAATTTACCCATGATTCATCACGGTTTTGATAGTCTTGAATATGGTCTATGTCTACATGGAAACCCCCATTGGTCTAGGCTAGATGATGTACTTGATGAGCACTAAGTTTAATGTACACTTAGCTCCATTTATTATGCAATGATTGGTTGTTTACCTTGAAAGTGCTCTTCAATTTAGCTCAAACCCTCAATAGGAATGTTAAATGTAGGTTAAGAGCACACAGAAATATCTAAGCCCTAGTTCAAACAGTGCTCTGGCGACGCACCAAACAAAAAAAATGTATCTCTTTGGAAGAGCGGGGATATAGGGCCGTCTGAAACCATTAAGTGTGCCCAGTTGGACGTTTGATTGTTCGGCAGCCTCTGCCGCTCCTTCAGCGTGATGTTGTTGAGAAGTTCTTCCGCTGTCGGGAGAAATATTAATGCAAATAAAGGCTGCTTGTCAGCCAGCCAGGATCCGCCAGAGCCGCCAGTCAGCCAGGATCTGCCAGAGCCGCCATTCAGCCAGGATCCGCCAGAGCCGCCATTCAGCCAGGATCCGCCAGAGCCGCCATTCAGCCAGGATCCGCCAGATCCGCCATTCAGCCAGGATCCGCCAGAGCCGCCATTCAGCCAGGATCCGCCAGAGCCGCCATTCAGCCAGGATCCGCCAGAGCCGCCATTCAGCCAGGATCCGCCAGAGCCGTCAGTCAGCCACACCCACAATGGAAGCACAATCACGGTCTTGGATTCGCAGGTGGAGGACTTTCTGTGAAAAGGTCCCTGTCATGACTGAATTTGACCCCAAACCAACGAGGAAGTCTGCTGCAGTGTTGAGAGCGGTTGTATGAAACCAATTGGTTGGTATGTCAAGCAACATTTTTTAACTCGCGCCAGCCAGCTCTTAATTTCTATCCAAGTTTGTCGTTTGAACTGTGTGTAATTCTAGTTACTGTGAGTGCCTTGATGTTTCACTGTTTCAATGGGTCATTTGATAATCAGTACCTGAGACGTCAGAAATATTGGAACCCCTGTTTGGATCATGATTAGTCACATGACGCTGCTTCCTACACTGACCCTCAACTCCAAGGGTTAGCTAGCCCCAGCCCCAGACCGAGACAGAGCCCCAGACCAGCCACAGACCCAGCCCCAGACCCAGACCGAGACCGAGACCCAGCCCCAGACCCAGCCCCAGACCCAGCCCATGACCAGCCACAGACCGTACTAATAGTTTAATGGAATTGCTCTCCACAATTGACAAGAATGGAATCCTACTTTGAGAAAAAAAAAGACTTAAGTGAGTGCGTGTTTGTGTGTTTAGCCAAAGATTCACAATCTCCAAATATAAGTATTTTGAAAGAGGTAAATGAGATCCCTTCTGTTTTACCATCCTCACACATACAGGACCACAGATGAGCTATAAACAACTACAAACAGAGCACAAGGTTGGGCTCCCAGAACTCATTTCTGACATCTAAAACACGTGTTACATATTTTCCAAGATGTACCTATTATTTTCAGCTTCATGTTGCCGTTCTCCAAGCCATAAAAGAGAAAATGATTGTATCTTAACTAGGCAAGCCAGTTAAGAGCAAATTATTATTTACAATGACAGCCTTCCAGGTTAACTGCCTTGTTCAGGGGTAAAACTACATATTTTTACCTTGTCAGCTCGGGGATTCGATACAGAAACCTTTCGGGTAATGGCTCAACGCTCTAACCACTAGGTTAGAGACCTGCCGTCTCACGCTAATAGAGAATAAACTTGAATAAGCTGCGTAACTTTACTACTACATGAAAACAAAGGGTCAGATCTCAACAAACTTGAATTCAAAAAATGTCAAAATGCTTACAGAGTAACCCAGAAGTGACTTCAGCCAGCCAGACTTCAGCCAACGTCATGTCCCCATCTGCTTATTATCAATTTGCTCTACCCAAAACCATATAAGGAATATCATCGCAGACCTTAATTGACGAGTCATTATAGTAATGTTGAGTAATCAAATGTAGGGATTAGGGTAATTATATATCCTCCACAGACATAATATATATCTACAGATAGCCATGTCTAAGCGATGCTTCATGAAGACATGACTTCACCATTTTGTCCTGTGGTTATGATAGAGATTCCCTCCTGTGCAAAGGGTTTACAGTTACGAGCAGACGTGTGGTGTTTCACGGCTTTAAAACTCAACAATATTAATAAATTGTACTTTATGATTAGCAACTTACGATTTGAACATCAATTAATTCCATTTGGTGTCTTGCGTATTATTACTGTTGAAACACAAAGTCCCCATTTGAAGTGCACAATAGAATGTAATATCAACGTCCGCTTTAGAGGTTTCATTACAATGGACTGGAACCTGTTGTTGTTGTTGTTGTTGTTGTTGTTGTTGGGCCTAACAGAATAGGTTTTAATGCTCCGTTGGAAACACAAACGCCTACTTCATATGTAACAGTATAATGCTTTAGTATAGAAACCATGTAAAAATAATTCAATGTCTTAATAATAATGATTAATGATATTCAATATTCAACCTACTATCTTTTAAAATAGTTTAGACTTCTACAGTTATTTCGATGTGAATCATTTAGATTTTTGATCACCCCTTTGATGTTCTCCTTTACTATAAATAAACAATCTTACTTTTAAGATTAAAGGTAATTTATTTTATTCAGTTGTAGAAATATCCCTGTTAATCTCTCCGTCCTATATGCGGACATGGGGTCGATAACCAGGGGTCGGTAACCAGGGGACATAACAAAAGGTCTCATGTTTCACATGAGGTCATCACTGTGATCCAGACTAATGAACATTAATGTCCATCCTGGACTAAAACAACTCTAATGGCCAGGTTTCTCCACTCCACTACAATGCTTGAACAATGGAAAAGAATACAGTCGAATATCATAGCATAATATTTTTTTCATACAGGAAAATTTGCTTGTGACATTTTGGATTAGATAATAACATTTCACACATGACAGATATTTAAACAATAAACAAATGCATTATACAAGAACAACACAAAGTCATGAATATTGTAGGTGTTTCCTTTGGAGTTGATGGACATCAGCACATCTGTGTCTTGTACCAGAAATACATCCGGAGACGGTCTGTGACTCAGAGTACAGAAGACCAAACGGTTTCCACTGTATTAACGTCACTTTCAAAGGAACCTTTACTACAGCAACCACATCTCTGTTTTTCTGATCTGCTGCTATTGGTGATGCTCAACCTCCTGTTGTTTTATTTTTTATAGGTGATGCTCAAACTCCTGTTGTTTTATTTTTATAGGTGATGCTCAACCTCCTGTTTTTAATAGGTGATGCTCAACCTCCTGTTTTTAATAGGTGATGCTCAACTTCCTGTTTTTATAGGTGATGCTCAACCTCCTGTTTTTATAGGTGATGCTCAACCTCCTGTTTTTAATAGGTGATGCTCAACTTCCTGTTTTGATAGGTGATGCTCAACTTCCTGCTTTTATAGTTGATGCTCAACTTCTAGGCCTATCCCTTGGCTCTGAATAGTAAAGCCTAGTTTGTGTCAAATAGTTTACAATATGCTATGGGATCACTTATGGGAGGTGTAATCTGTTAATGGATTAACATACATTTAGATGGAAATTGAATTTATAGGATCTATATGTCATAATCTGATACTATGTTTAAATTCTGCCCCAGGCAATGGAATGCAAAACGATTTCACCGTTCTGATGCATGCAATTATTATTATGATTTTTTAAATGTATTATTAAACTCCTATTGCAAAAAACCCATAACCTCTACACTTATTTCTGTCGATATAAACAAACAAACAAAAACACTATGTAGTCTAGGCAGTAGGCTCCATGGAACATATGCGTAAAATGACTAGTTCAGTGGGGGCAGGGTCCAGGCTAAATAGCCTAATGAATAACAATATGTATATATTTATAGAATATAGAATGTGTAACCAATTAACAATTTTGGCAAGGAATTTACCATTTTTGGATGGTTTCCAACACTTGGCGATGTGGGATCCGTCAGTTCTCTGTGTTTCTGTGCGGTTGTTAAAGTGTATTTCCTAGGTCGGCTGTAGACCCTGCCCTCTGTATATCACTGTATTGACGTGTTGTTAGCAAATGGGAGCAGAACGTCCGATCCTTCGCATGAGGGGGTCATTCTGACTACAGGGCCGATCCTTCGAATGAAGAGGTCATTCTGACTACAGTTGCCACTTGTTGCTAAACCCTTCAGGGCTTCAATACTCGACCACCGCAAATACATTGATAGCCAACACTTTAATCCTACACGTTAATCTATTCTCTCCAATAGAGACGCGGATCTCGATGTTGAATCAGGATTCAGGAATACTCCCACAACTAACATTGAAAGGAGATACTTTGTGAACTGTTTGATATTTCGGTCTAATCTGACGGGCGAAGCATGGTTGATAATACCAGTATAGCAACCAAATCTGCTTTGGTAAGCATCACATTTAGTTATTTCTCTAACCATGTTGACGGATTCTGATTATTCTTATTAGCCTATGCAGATGTTAATAAGATAGGCTATTTCGTTTTGTTATTTTATTTCGTTTTATTTTAGGCTAATTATTTACACTTTAACTAATTATTTACATTTTAATAACGTTTTTGAATGTTTAGATTCACATTTACAGTAAATTAACTTTTTACATAACTTTTATCTCTTAAATAGATTGATACGAACGTTTCTGAAAATAGTATGCAATGGTTTATGTATATATAGGCTAATTATTCTGTGTAATTATTTTTGTCAGCCTGCCACATCAGCACTAGGCTATACAGCGCACAATGTTACTGTGTTACCCACGTTCATTTCCGCAATACATTGTAGTCTATTTATGGTGCACTTTTGATACATGTTAGAAGCCACGTTTTAAGAGACATCGACTCCAGGGGCCAAATGTCGGCCACATTATCATAATAGGCATGGTCTTGTGTTCCTACAGTTTATTACCAAGTTATTTCTTAATAGTTTATTGCTTTTAGTCAGTTTACTCTCCGTTACAATATTTCCGAGTGGTTATTTTATTTGTACCCTCTTGCTCTCCACAGCAAGCAGCGTTCTCCTCGTCCAGCAACCTCCCCCTGCTCGTCTCCTCTGCCTCCACACACAGCCACTTCCCCGGCTCACACTCACAGTCCCAACAGCCCAGCGGCGGAGGCATGAAGCTAGAGGCGGTCATGGAAAACCTCCAAAGACAGCAGGCTGCCCGCCTGGCGTTAGAAGAGAAGCTTCGTCAGGCAGAGAAAGAGAAGGATCTCCGCTCCATGGTCGAGTCCCAGATACACCAACAAGCACTCGCTTTCCACCACTACCAGGCAGCGGTCCGGGGCGCTTTCGCCGCGGGAGTAGCGAACTCTTCCCCCAGCTTGGCGAGATCCGCTGAACCGGGACTGGCTGTCCATCACAGTTTCGACGCCCGCAGGCACTCAGAGAGAGCCGACGACTCCGATATGGATGATGATCCAGAGGGGATGGACCGATGCATGAATGATGACAACCGGAATCTGGATGGAGATGACATGGACAACGAAGGAGTCGTGGACGATGAGGACGAAGAGGACATGGAGGGGGCTCTCAGCCACTACCAGCCCCACCACCCCATGCAACCCGGTGCGGGACACTCTCCGAAGGGCACCCCGGTGCAGTTCATGTCTAGAATTCCCCCCTCCTTCGTTGCGCCGCGGCAGTTGGAATCCCCGGGCGGGATGGCACCACAGTCTCAGAACCACGAATGGACTTACGAGGAGCAATTCAAACAGGTAAAGCTGACTAATAAGTAATAACTTGATATGAAACGTTACCTACTGTACACTAGACTACACTGACTGTACTACCTACCCCATGTTGATAACAATCTCATTCGTCTCCTTAACGAAGTTTCCTATAATTAAGCCTGCCCGTTACTTTTCCAAGTCCAAAACACAATTGAACTTTGTTTTAACGTCTCTAGCTCCTCAAGAGGATGTTCAACTGTTTTGATATTTGGACTTCAGAAACGACACGAACTTTAGTTTGTGCTGTGGAGCCCCTTGCTGATCTGTCCTCTCTGTCTTTCCTTCATATGTTATTTATTTTCTCAAACGTTATTTATTCAGGGAGAAAAAACCGTTGAGACCAGGCTCCCATTCTCAATTACTAATCACTGTAATACAACAATCAAATACAATGTGGAACAAAACATTAATCAATACAATGTAAAATAAAACAGCAATCAATACAATGTCAAATTAAATGAAAATACAGCACAATACAACAATTTAGTCAAACGGTTCCATTCCTCAGCTACTAGGTCCTCAATCAAAACCCTAAACTGCCCAAGCGCCAACAGAACACCTATTTGTAAAGAGTTTGTAAATTGTTTCAGCAGTGAGACGCATCAAAACTAAAAGCAGACAACACTGTGAACGGGTTTGGTTGTCTCATGTTTTTATACTTTAACAACAAAGTTAGGTAAGTCGGTCGCTTGTGTAGTAGAGCTTTGTAAACAGAAAGGGAGTAAGGAAGTGATTTACGGGACTTTATTGAGAACCAGCCAACCTTTTGATACCGGATTCAGTGATGAGTATTAAAACTGTTTACCTGTGATAAAGTGAAGGATGCAATGGTAGACGGAATCCAAAGGTTTTAGAGTCGTGGCTGCTGCAATCTGGTAAACGCTGTCACCATAGCCAAGAACAGACAGGAAGGTTGACTGTACAATCTGCTTCCTGCTGTTTAGGGAGAGAAAAGATCTCTCTTAAAAAAATATATATATATAAAAAAACATTTGAAATCTTCTGTTTTTAACTATCTCGTCCGTATGTTTTTTTAAACATGAAGTCTTTGTCAATCCAAATGCCTAGATATTTATAATAGGGAACCTGGTCGATGGGAGAACTTTTCAGTGAATAAAAATATAGTCCATTTGAAACATTCTGGAGAGAACTAGAGAACAACATATATTTAGTCTTGCCCACATTAAGTACACGCTTTGAACCAACAAGGGCTTTCTGTAAGGTAACAAGGTCAGCTGACAGCTCAAACAACTCCTGGTCTACAGTTGTGGGCAATGGCATAAATAACAGTATCGTTTGAATGTAGATGAAAATTACAAGTTCTAATAGATAGACCAACAGTATTTATACAAACACTAAAGACAACAGGTCCCAGTACCGATCCCTGTGGTACACCTTTTGTAAATATCCAGGAAACTAGACATAACACCATCAGAAATCACACATCGGGTCCTGTCTGACACATAATCTGATCCAGGCTAAATTTCAGTCAATCTTTGAATGAGAATGTGACAATGATTTCATTTTTCCTAAGCAATGAAACGGTGTAGGTCCAAAACCAGATATTGAGAGAGAACATATTTTTATTTCCTTCATGTCTATTTAATAAGAAGAACCCTAGACCAGACCACTTGTTCAAAGAACCCTAGACCAGACCACTTGTTCAAAGAACCCTTGACCAGACCACTTGTTCAAAGAATATAATTTGTTAGCTGACCAGGCCTAATTTACACGTATACAATATATTGATATTACTAATTTATTTACTATGAATACATGAGTATATTTAGTGATTTATCTTAAAAGGCTACAATAAAGAAATTAACTAAATATTTTCTCCTGCTTATTACTGACATATCACTAGCTTGTTAGTTGCTTAATTATTTGACAAATGCCCCTATTGATAAAACATTCGGGTGGATTTTTATATATAATGTCACAGCAATTGTGGCAGTATTGGCTTTAAGGCTTGATTGATATAAAACACAAAATAATAAATAATTTTAGGTGACTAAAGAATAAGAAAGTAGTCCTCTCCTCTCCAGCCTAAATATCAATCTGTTAAAGATGTAAATTCATAATATTATTCATTCCAATCCACCAGAGAGAGGTTGTAAAGCGAACACAGATCTAATATGGTCATTCTATATTTATGACGGAACATTCAGATACTTCCTTAAGCTTAATGTGTACATTAGGGCCCTGCATTAGGCCTGCATTAAGTAACCTAAGCAATGGAAATGCAATTAAAATCAGGGAGAAATAAAACATTGATAATTAAGATGTCCAGTTGTGTAGTTCTTATGTTACTCATTGGACAAAATACAATTATTTATGTTTTATTTAAATTATACTATACTTCTCTATATAGTTCAGGGGTTTTCATGGGGTTCCTCTGTCCAGTAGATACATCGTCAGTTCAGGGGTTTTTATGGGGTTCTCCTCTGTTCAGTAGATACATCGTCAGTTCAGGGTTTTTTATGGGGTTCCTCTGTCCAGTAGATACATCGTCAGTTCAGGGGTTTTTATGGGGTTCCTCTGTCCAGTAGATACATCGTCAGTTCAGGGTTTTTTATGGGGTTCCTCTGTTCAGTAGATACATCGTCAGTTCAGGCGTTTTTATGGGGTTCCTCTGTCCAGTAGATACATCGTCAGTTCAGGGTTTTTTATGGGGTTCCTCTGTTCAGTAGATACATCGTCAGTTCAGGGGTTTTTATGGGGTTCCTCTGTCCTGTAGATACGGTGTCCTTCAAAAAGTATTCATACCCTTTGACTTTTTCCACATTTTGTTTTGGTTTTAAAATTGATTAAATTTAGATTTGTTTTTGTCACTGGCCAGCACACAATAGTCCATAATGTCATAATGGAATTATGTTTTTCACAATGTTTACAAATGCATAAAAAAATGAATATCTTAAATGTCTTGAGTCAATAAGTATTCCTTTGTTATTTCAAGCCTAAAACAGTTCAGGAGTAAAAATGTGCTTTAACAAGTCACATAATAAGATGCATGGACTCACTCTGTGTTCAATAATAGTGTTTAACATGGTTTCTGAATGACTCCCTCATCTCTGTACCCCACACATATAATTATCGGTAATGTCCCTCAGTCGAGCAATGAATTCCAAACACAGATTCAACCACAGGGACCAGGGAGGGTTTCCCAATGCCAAAGAAGGGCACCGATTGGTAGATGGGGAAAATAAAAGCAGACTGAATATCCCTTTGAACATGGTGAAGATATTAATTAAACTTTGGACGGTGTATCAATACACCCAGTCACTACAAAGATACAGGCGTCCTTCCTAACTCAGTTGCTGGAGAGGAAGGAAACCGGTCAGTGATTTCACCATGAGGCCAATGGTGACTTTAAAACAATTACAGAGTTTAATGGCTGTGAAAGGAGAAAACTGAGGATGGAACAACAACATTGTAGTTACTCCACAATACTAACCTAATGGACAGAGTGAAAAGAAGGAAGCCTGTACAGAATACAAATATTCCTAAACATGCTTCCTGTTGGCACTGCAGTAAAACTGCAAAAAAAATTGGCAAAGAAATTATCTTTATCGTTATGTTTCTGGCAAATCCAACACAACACATCACAGAGTACCACTCTTCATATTTTAAAGCATGGTGGTGGCTGCATCATGTTATGGGTATGCTTGTCATCGGCAAGGACTAGGGAGTGTTTTTAGGATGCAAAGAAACGGAATAGAGTTAAGCACAGGCAAAATCCTAAAGGAAACCCTGGTTCAGTCTGCTTTCCAACAGATACTGGGAGACAAATTCACTTTTCAGCAGGAAAATAACCTCAAACACAAGGCCAAATCTATACTGGAGTTGCTTACCAAGATGGCGTTGAATGTTCCCGAGTGGCCTAGTTACAGTTTTGACTTACATCATCTTGAAAATCTATGGCTAGACTTGAAAATTGCTGTCTAGCAATGATCAACAGTCAACTTGACAAGAATCATTAAAAAAAAATATTAATGTGCAAATATTTTACAATCCAGGTGTACAAAGCTCTTAGAGACTTACTCAGAAAGACTCACAGCTGTAATCACTCTTAGAGACTTACTCAGAAAGACTCACAGCTGTAATCACTCTTAGAGACTTACTCAGAAAGACTCACAGCTGTAATCACTCTTAGAGACTTACTCAGAAAGACTCACAGCTGTAATCACTCTTAGAGACTTACTCAGAAAGACTCACAGCTGTAATCACTCTTAGAGACTTACTCAGAAAGACTCACAGCTGTAATCACTCTTAGAGACTTACTCAGAAAGACTCACAGCTGTAATGGCTGCCAAAGATGATTCTAACATGTATTGACCCAGGGAGTTGAATACTTACTGTATCTAATCAAGATATATCCGCTTTTTAATTTTTCATAATGTTTTTGCAAATGTTAGAATTTCTCTTCCACTTTGACATTACAGAGTCTTGTGTCCATTTTAAATTCAGGCTGTAATACAACATTTTTTTTTATATAGAAAAAGTCAAGGAGTGTGAATACTTTCTGAAAGCTCTGTACAGTTGAGGGATATTTTGTTGTTGTTGTTGTCTATTGTGCCATAGAAATCTGAAAATCGGACTTTGTTTGAATATACTTTAATTGCAATTTGCTAATGCAACCAGTTACAGAACGACAAATATTTAACCCTCAACAATCCCGGGCTGTCTTTTGTGTATTAGCATGTAGTATTGATCAGTAACACTAATTGTCATATTACTGTATGATGCTTTGCTGAAAACTATTCTCTATTATCATGGAAAGACCAGTCTCTATTAGTTAGAGTTTTAGTTTGAGTTAATTTATTTTTTACAGGGACAGGGCACATTATTCAACGTTTCAGTAAAAGTGCCGGTTTTAGCCTGCCGGCTAATTTTCAACCGCAGTCCCTGGGCAGGTTATTAAAAACAATTACAATACAATTACAATTATCAGAGAAAGACTAGTCTCTATTTTCAAAGAAAGATTGACATTTTTCATAGTTTACGTGAATTTTGTCAATTGTAAATCATGTAAAATGTCTCCTGTCCATTATTAAGTTGAGAGCTTTAGTTTTCAGGATGTGCTCTTCTAGCCGGGTCATAGGACAATAAAAGGATGCTTATGGTCACTGAGCAGACACGCCGGAGCCAGACTACTATGTGTTTTCAGAGTTGCAAAACAAAACCACATTTGAGGGCAACTGAAGGGAGGCAGCAGCTAACTGTATCTTTGTAAATGGGAACAAGATGTGGTGTTGGAGAGGCTCAATATAAAGACCGGGGTACTAGAGAATGAGCATATTTCATATGCCCTTTAGGCAGGTTAATATTTACTCTGACATCAATCTGTTGACGGATGTAGATGACAGTTAGATGCTGCTTTGTGTATGGATTTCTGAGGATGAATAGATTAGATTATAACAGAACTTTCTATTTGACATATCTGACATCTGAAAGGGAAGAGCTGAGGGAAGAGCTGAGGGAAGAGCTGAGGGAAGAGCTGAGGGAAGAGCCGAGAGAAGAGCTGAGGGAAGAGCTGAGAGAAGGGCTGAGAGAAGAGCTGAGGGAAGAGCTGAGGGAAGAGCTGAGAGAAGGGCTGAGGGAAGAGCTGAGGGAAGAGCTGAGGGAAGACCTGAGGGAAGAGCTGAGAGAAGGGCTGAGAGAAGACCTGAGGGAAGAGCTGAGGGAAGAGCTGAGGGAAGAGCTGAGGGAAGAGCTGAGAGAAGGGCTGAGGGAAGACCTGAGGGAAGACCTGAGGGAAGAGCTGAGGGAAGAGCTGAGAGAAGGGCTGAGGGAAGACCTGAGGGAAGACCTGAGGGAAGAGCTTAGGGAAGGGCTGAGAGAAGAGCTGAGGTAAGGGCTGAGAGAAGGGCTGAGAGAGACCTGAGGTAAGGGCTAAGAGAAGGGCTGAGAGAAGACCTGAGGTAAGGGCTGAGAGAAGGGCTGAGAGAAGACCTGAGGTAAGGGCTGAGAGAAGGGCTGAGAGAAGGGCTGAGAGAAGACCTGAGGTAAGACCTGAGGGAAAAGCTGAGGGAAGAGCGAGTGAGAGAAACAAACAGAAGAAGATTGCGTAGAGTTTTGGCTGGAGGACAGGAACGTAGAACTGGTGGCATCCCAGCCTGGCTCACACCCAGAAATACTGGGATATCCCTCTCTGGCAGCAGCATGTGTGAGCGGTGTGTGTGTGTGTGTGTGTGAGAGAGAGAGAGAGCTAGCGTGTATTTTGGCTGGAAGCCAACCCATTACGAAACAGAAACAAATAGAGTGATGTCACAGACCTAGCATGTTTCAACAGACCCCCCCCTCCCCCCACACACACACACACACACACACACAGGAAAACAATTCTGTATATGTTGAACCGGGCTGTTGAACCTGGCTGTTGAACTGGGCTGTTGAACCGGGCTGTTGAACCTAGCTGTTGAACCGGGCTGTTGAACCTGGCTGTTGAACTGGGCTGTTGAACCGGGCTGTTGAACCGGGCTGTTGAACCAGGCTGTTATAACAAAATGTCAGCTAGCTTTTCACTGTACTGGGGCTTGTTTAATTACAGCAACAATCACCAGGCAGCACACAAACATACTGACATGCAGAGAAGTTCTGTTGTGGGTGTAGGGGCCTCATGGACCCCAAAACTAAATATGTTTCTCTGCTAAAGTCTGGCTAAAAGATTGAAAGGAATGTGAGTCTTATTCAGTACATTTAGTTATTGCTTGCTTTTCTATAGTCTACCAACCTTTACCAGCAGGCATGCTAGCTGAGATACTTAGATAAGCTAGCTACTCTAACTTGATTGATAGTCTGAAATTGCTTGTTTTGTAGTTAGTAATGAGGTTGGGAGAATGGGAACCGATCTGGGCTAAAGCCAACTTCATCAAATGGGTTGTTGGTAGTTAGTAATGAGGTTGGGAGATATGGGAACCAAACTGGGCTAAAGCCAGCTTCATCAAATGGGTTGTTGGTAGTTAGTAATGAGGTTGGGAGATTGGGAACCGATCTGGGCTAAAGCCAGCTTCATCAAATGGCTTGGAGGCTAGTAGTATTACAGAGAAACAACCCCCCAAAAAACTCCTCATGATGCCTCTCTCTCTGTGTGTTTGTGTGTGTGTGTTTGTGTGTGTGTTTGTGTGTATGTTTGTGTGTGTGTGTGTTTGTGTGTGTGTGTGTTTGTCTGTGTGTGTTTGTGTGTCTGTGTGCGTCTGTGTGTGTGTGTGTCTGTGTGTGTGTGTCTGTGTGTGTGTCTAAATGGGGTGTTACAGCTGGTGTACCGTTTTACTCCAGAAGCCTTAAATGAAGCCGTTTATGTCATCCCTCCTCCTCTCTCCCCTCCCCCTTTCCCCTCCCCCTCCTGCCCCTCTCCCCCTCTCCCTCCTCCCCCTCTCATCCTCTCCTCCTCTCTCCCCTCCCCCTTTCCCCCTCCTCCTCCTGTCCCCCTCCCCTCTCCCTCCTCCCCCTCTCATCCTCTCCCCCTCCTCTCTCCCCTCCCCCTCTCACCTCTCCCCCTCTCCCTTCTCCTCCTTTGCCCCTCCCCCTCTCCAGTCTACCCCTCCCCCTTCCTTCCCTCCCTGCTTGACCATATCCACTGTCTGTCTGTCTGTCTGTCTGTCTGTCTGTCTGTCTGTCTGTCTGTCTGTCTGTCTGTCTGTCTGTGACTGAGTACTATACTGACTGACTGACAGACAGACAGACAGACAGACATGGGTACTAAAAACACATTATAAGCGGGGTAGTGTGGGTCCTGGATGCTGATCGACTCAAAAGGACCTACTGTTTACTGTTCTACTGACGTTGGTAACCAGTTTATAATAGCAATAAGGCACCTCAGCGTTGCGTCGTGCCTAAGAACAGCCCTTAGCGGTGGTATATTGGCCGTATACAGTACCACACCTCCTCGGGCCTTATTGCTTCGTTATAACACAAACGGACCTGCCATCCAGTAGTGACCTAATTCAATAAATGCATCCCAAATGACTCCCTATTCTCTATATATTGCACTACTTTAGACCAGGGCCTTATTCCCTATATAGTGCACTACTTTAGACCAGAGCCCTATTCTCTATATAGTACACTACTTTAGACCAGAGCCCTATTCCCTATATAGTGCACTACTTTAGACCAGAGCTTTATTCCATATATAGTGCACTACTTTTGTGTAGGGAATAGGGTGCCATTTGGCAGGAAACCGTAGTAGAGGTAGAGGAAATACAACGAGACAGTGAAACGGGGGGATTGATGTTAAATCAGCAAGAGGAAGACGAGCGGAGAGAATTAGCTTTCCAGGACAGGAACAACCTAAACAGAGCTGCTGGCTAAACAAACATTTTCACTATGACCCACAGACAGTGAGACAGAGAGGCTGGGGGGAAAACACACACTCACGCCTCTCTCTAATGTTTTAAGGCAGCCCGTCGACTTCAGGCAAAACTAATCCCTAATGTCAGATGAAATTGGGATAGGATGATATGATAGGATGATATGATAGGATAGCATAATATGATAGGATGATATGATAGGATAGCATAATATGATAGGATGATATGATAGGCTAGCACAATATGATAGGATGATATGATAGGATAGAAAAATATGATAGGATGATATGATAGGATGATATGATAGGAAGATAGGATGATATGATAGGACGATAGGATGATAGGATTTTATGATTATAGGATGATATGATAGGATCGAATAATATGATAGGATGATATGATAGGATAGAATAATATGATAGGATGATATGATAGGATAGAATAATATGATAGGATGATATGATAGGATAGAGTAATATGATAGGATGATATGATAGGATAGAATAATATGATAGGATGATATGATAGGATAGGATAGAATAATATGATAGGATGATATGATAGTAAGATAGGATGATGTAATAGGATGATATGATAGGATGATATGATAGGATGATATGATAGGATGATATGATAGGAAGATAGGATGATATGATAGGATGATAGGATTATAGGATTTTATGATTATAGGATGATATGATAGGATAGAATAATATGATAGGATGATATGATAGGATATAATAATATGATAGGATGATATGATAGGATAGAATATATGATAGGATGATATGATAGGATAGAATAATATGATAGGATGATACGATTATAGGATGATATGATAGGATTATAGGATGATATTATTGGATGATATGATAGGATGCTATGATAGGATGATATGATAACATGATATGATAGTAGGATAGGATTATAGGATGACATGATAGGATGATAGGATGATAGGATGATAGGATGACATGATAGGATGATAGGATTATAGGATGATATGATATGATTATAGGATGATATGATAGGATGATAAGATTATAGAATGATATGATGGATTATAGGATGATATCATAGGATGATAGGATTATATGATGATATGATAGGATTATAGGATTATAGGATGATATGATAGGATCCAGGGAATATTATGATAGGATCCTATCATCCCATCATATAATCCTACCATCCTATCCTATCATTATATCTTAGCATTCTATTATATCATCCTATCATATCATAGGGAATATTATGATAGGATAGGAGGATAGGATGATAGGATGATAGTATAGGATGATAGGATAGGATGATAGGATACAATGATAGGATGATAGGATATACTGATAGGATAGGATGATAGTGTATTAGGAGGATAGGAGGATAGGATGCTAGTACTTTACAGTCTTTGTCACTCTGTAATTCAGTTCTAATACATTAAACAAGTTATCATAAGCATATCATAAGGGTTACCAAACTCTGTTCATAGAGACTGCATACCATACGATACCATTAGATCCTGGTCACCACTATACCATTAGATCCTGGTCATCACTATACCATTAGATCCTGGTCATCACTATATCATTAGATCCTGGTCATCACTATACCATTAGATCCTGGTCACCACTATACCATTAGATCCTGGTCACCACTATACCATTAGATCCTGGTCACCACTATACCATTAGATCCTGGTCACCACTATACCATTAGATCCTGGTCATCACTATACCATTAGATCCTGGTCACCACTATACCATTAGATCCTGGTCACCACTATACCATTAGATCCTGGTCACCACTATACCATTAGATCCTGGTCACCACTATACCATTAGATCCTGGTCACCACTATACCATTAGATCCTGGTCATCACTATACCATTAGATCCTGGTCATCACTATACCATTAGATCCTGGTCATCACTATACCATTAGATCCTGGTCACCACTATACCATTAGATCCTGGTCACCACTATACCATTAGATCCTGGTCACCACTATACCATTAGATCCTGGTCACCACTATACCATTAGATCCTGGTCACCACTATACCATTAGATCCTGGTCACCACTATACCATTAGATCCTGGTCATCAATATACCATTAGATCCTGGTCATCACTATACCATTATAGCCTGGTCATCAATATACCATTAGATCCTGGTCACCACTATACCATTAGAGCCCCTTCACCACTATACCATTAGATCCTGGTCACCACTATACCATTAGATCCTGGTCATCACTATACCATTAGATCCTGGTCATCACTAGACCATTATATCCTG